>NC_141901.1:25228647-25537026 GCF_057802395.1 Ceratotherium simum simum | reverse complement strand
CACAATATGGTTCTAATAACTCGAGATATTTTCTTAGAAGAGAACACGTCTCATGACACTTCCAATGTTATAGATTACTAAGGATATCAGTGCTCTTACAAAAAGCAAGTTTGAGCAAAAATATTTTTTCCTTTCTTTTAAAACAATAGAAAAATGATTGAGATAAGTGATGATATCAAAAGGGATGTATATAAGCACTTGACGAAGACCAGGAAACAATAATTTGATTTGCCTGAACCTAAATAAAATCCATTTCAAATTAACTTCGAAAAAAACAAAAAAGATCAAGATTTGGTAATATTTGGAGAATGGAGAAGATGAGATGAGAAACAAGAAGCTGTCAGTATGATGCACCTAAATAAACATCTAAAATCTTAATATCAGCAAAAGTCATTTTGTGGCTCTGTTGCATTTTTCAACCGTAAAATTCCATGAAAATGACTCTTCTAAATTGTCAAGGGCCCAATCTTTGCACAATACAAACTGAACTCCCAAGGGATTCAATAGTTATTTGTTTTGTCTCTGATTTTAATATCCTACAGAAATACAATTTTGATTGTCAGCAAATTACAATGGGGAAAGAGATTTCAATTTCAAAAGCAAACTCAAACACTTCATTTACTGGGTAGTTACCCCAAAGCACATGGTTTCAAAGCATGACCTCCATCTTCATTCAGCATCAAATTAAAGGATTTTGAAACAATAAAAACAGATGAATCAGTTTCACAAGCAGTACGGAAGTGAATGATATGAAATTGTTATAAATACAGAGACTTTTTCATTACTCAGTGATACTTTACTTAATAAACGAGAGCTCAAGTCCTATGTTGAATTACTGCTAAGAAACATTTATTTGGGGCCGGCCCCGTGGCTTAGGGGTTAAGTGCGTGACGCGCGCTCTGCTACTGGCGGCCCGGGTTCAGATCCCGGTCACGCACCGATGCACCGCTTCTCCGGCCGTGCTGAGGCGGCATCCCACACACAGCAACTAGACGGATGTGCAACTATGACATACAACTATCTACTAGGGGGCTTTGAGGAAAAAAAAAAAAGGAGGAGGATTGGCAATAGATGTTAGCTCAGAGCCGGTCTTCCTCAGCAAAAAGAGGAGGATTAGCACAGATGTTAGTTTAGGTCTGATCTTCCTCACAAAAAAAAAAAAAAGAAACATTTATTTGTGTGATCAATTGCTAAAAAGTTCTGCAATAGATTAATCAATCAGGTATTTTATTCTCATTTTTATAGTCATAATAATTTCTTAATGTACATCTGTACATATTAAAGGCACTTTCAACAAAACTCAGACCATCACCGAATAGCACAAAAAAAATTCACTCCCAGAACTCAAAAAAAAAACAAACATGACTCAAAGTAAGCAGTACAAAAATATTAAATGGTATGAGAAAAAGATTTTTTTAAGCTAGTTTTACATTTTCCTCCTGTGTTATTTTAAAACTTTCTTGGTAAATGGCTCAGTAAGGATAGGGTATAGCACGAGGGTGCACAGAAGGAATCTCAGAGCAGCTCAGTTTAATACAAAAAATATTTGAAATCTACTTTGTCCCAGGCATGGCAGAATGCAGGGGACACATTTGTCCATTTAAAAGCTATACTCAACTTCCCTGTCTAGCTCTATCTCCCCTATTCTACATATCACATAATTCCACATCCTGCTTCTCCACCCAGGCCCCAGTCACAGCAAACTAGATCAGGAGTAGACAACTGGCCATACAACCCATAGTCAGGGCTGGGCCAATAAGATTCTCTCTCCAGAACAAAAACTAAGACAGTAAAGTTGAGACATCAGAAGATGTCTCCTGAGAGTTGAGGAGACATCTTTGACCAGGTGCATGCTGGTGAGTAAACAGAGAAAGGAGGTCTTGAGAAAGAAAGGACGATCTCAGACACACGCACAGAAGAGCAGTCACAGAGGCCTGTAAGGGGAGAAATGCACAGCGACAGACAGACAGACAGGAGCAGAAATGGAGAGATGGAGGCAGAGAGTACAAAGACAGATAGCAAACAGGGACAGCTGGAGAGAGATGACAGACAGAGATAGTGACAAAGATAGATAGCAGACAAAAGGTAGACAGCAACAGAGACAGACGACAGAGAAAATTAGTGGCGGGCAGCAGTATGTAGAGATAGGCAAGAAGACAGACAGATGTGCAAAGGAGAGGAAAGAGGGAGGGAATGGAGGGACATGGAGCATGGGGAGAGGGGGCAGGCCCACAGAGTGCAAGAGCATGAGCCAGAGCTGAAGAATGGGCACCCAAGAGCAAGAGACCCACAGCAAGACCAAGACAGAAGAGAGTGCAGGACCACTGGAGAGAGTACAGTAGTCTCCATTTAACCAAGGGGCAGATGTTCCAAGACCCCCCGGGGAATGCCTGAAACCACAGATAGTACTGAACTCTATATATACTATGTTTTATCCTATACGTACAAACATACCCATGATAAAGTTTAATTTATAAATTAGGCACAGTAAGAGACTAACAACAATAACTTCTCTTTGGCATATCTGAATTGCCAGCATCACTACTCTTGCGCTTTGGGGCCATCATTAAATAAAATAAGGGTTACCTGAACACAAGCACTGCGATACTGTGACAGTCAATGTGAACAGTTGATCTGATAACTGAGGTGGCTACTAAGTGACTAATGGGAGGGCAGTGTATACAGTGTGGATATGCTGGACAAAGGGATGATTCACGTCTTGGGCAGGATGGAGCAGGACGGCTGAGATTTCATCACACTACTGAGAACGGTGTGCAATTTAAAACTTATAAATTGTTTATTTCTGGAATTTTCCATTTAATATTTTCAGACCTTGGCTGACCTCAGTTAACTAAAACCTCGGATAAGGGGAGGGGTCTACTGTACGTGAGAAATTGAGGAGAGAGACTGAGACCAAGAGCCAGCAGAGGATACAGAAAGAGAAGAAAAACAGAAAATTCAAAGAGAAGGCATTACTAGAGACAAGTGCGAGGTAGGGATTGGGAAGTTGGGAGAGAGGAGGCATTTTAAATGAAGAGAATAACAGAGAAAAGTGACACATTTGATTAAGTTGGCCAGAGCATAATCCCTGGACGTTCTAGCTAGGTGGGAAAAGTATAAAGTGGAATTTCATCTGATGGAAAGAGAATGACTAGAATGTAGGACCTTCTTTAAAAAGAATCAGTTATCATGTCAAAATGGCAGACTGAAAACACACATTTATTTCCTTGTTCTTAAAAAATTAAATGGAATATACCCACAACAACAAAGAGAAAGGAGTTACCAGCAGGCATGAGCTCAGTTTCTGGAAGATGAAAAGTAGATGGAGGATGATGTGTGGCAGAGGAAGCCACGATTTTAAAATTCAAGAGAGATCTGGCCAAGACGGGGGCTAATGGGCCCAGCAGGTCCCTGAAGAGACTCAAGACATTGAAATGCTACTACTACATAGGCAGGAATGAAATGTGAGTAAAAACTGAGAAACTAATTGGAAGTCTATAGAGAAAAAGTCCACTCACTTTCTGACACATGGCCTCCTCCATCCACACACTCTGGCAGCCAAGCATTTACCTCTCAGATAAAGAAATGCATGGAGTTGTTTGGAAAGCAGTAGTCCTCCAACTGCAACATCCACTGGAATTGCCTGGAAGGCTTAGTAAAACAGATAACTGGGTCCCATCCCCAGAGTTACTAATTCACTAGGTAGAAGGTAGGGCCCGAGAATCTGCATTCCTAACAAGTTCCTAGAGATTCTACTACTAGAAATTAACCAAAGGCAATTTACTTAATCTCTTTAAACCTCAGTTTCTGCACTTGTAAAATGGGAACAGTGAAAGTACCCACAGGATAGAGTTATAGTGAAGATGAGAAGAGATGATGCATGTAAAACCTCTGGCACACTGCCAGGCACACATGTGAGAAAGGCTATGTAATTTGTCCAAGGTCATGATTATAACCAATAGCTATCATTGGTGCTTATAACCAGTATTAACTGGCTTCTAATGTCTGTGATAGACTGCCAGTTTACTTATGGTCTCTCTTGACTTCCAAGATTATGAAAGTGAAAAAAGATGGAAAAGGAATGTGAAAGTCCTCATCAAGCCTGTAGGTGACCAACTCGCTAAGTTGAAAAGCAAGGGCAGGCATATGCTGCCTTCTTCAGGCAGATCACAGGTGTTTTTTGTTAGTTGAAAGAAGCACCTCAGTGCACACCCCCTCACCAAGCTCACCCCCATCACTGAAACTGATCTAGACAAAAGGTTGTCACAGTACTTCATCCAGTGAACGAGTAACTGGCTCTATCGGTCAGAGTCCTGTCAAGAAAATAATGGTCCCTTCAAATGGATACTTAGAGGAGTGTTTAATAAGGAGCTATTTACAAAGGCATGGATGAGGTATAGGCAGTGGTGTGCCGGTAACCTGACTCTCAGTGTGGGGATGGGGTGGGGAGCCCTGATTTATAGCATTTGCCAATTTCTGCTCCCACCATGGCAGATTTCAAGCTACTAAGGGAGAAGTCCCTGAACCAGGAATAGGGAAGAGACGCACACAATCAGATCCTGAGAGGTGGTACCAGCCAGCGGCAGCCTGGGCCAGGACACCACTGAGGAAAACTTCAGCAGGGACAGCGCAGGGCCCCAGGGTCAGGAACAGTGGGACATTTTAAGGCGCTCAGCCCTACCCAAACCCAAAGGGAGCGAGCTGGAGATGTAACCGTTAATCAAGGGAATACAGATAGGCTATGAAGACACTGCAGGGAGGAGACCAGGAGAATAAATATCACAGCCTCTCCCTCCCGCCTCCCACCTCATGGTGGTCTGCCCCACAAGCTGAAGCCAGCCAGGGGCCAGAAAGCAAGGGCGCCTATTGACCTAATCCATATAGGTCAGCCTCCCAGGACACGGAGCAGGTTGAAGAAGAAAAGAGAATGGCTCTAGGGAGGCAAACAGAAGATACGCAGTACATTGGCCCACGTAGAGGCTCAACGCATCATCTTAATGACTGCAGCGTAGAACTCTAGTCAACTCAATCCCAATAATGCTGAGAGGAGACAAAAGTAAAGAAACTAAAAACTTAAAGATGAAATACAGTCTTATTACTCAAACTAATTCTATTTTCTTTGTCATAGCTGTAAAGTTCCAGTCTAAACTATGCTTTCCAAATTTACTCTTAATAGAAACCAAAGTTCAGCAGGAGATAAATATCGGTAAAATTTGCCAATATAGTATCATCTTTCAAACGCTGACTCCAGCACTCTGAGAATGCCAGTGAAGGATGCCTACATTTTTGCTTTAAGGGAAAGACGTAATGAGAGGCCATTCCTCTTCGTTATAGAAGCACCTGATGTCATCACAGAACCTTTAAAAGCCTATGAGAAACGATGGTTTTGAGGCTCTCTTGGTTAATAATTACATTAAAAATTATAGGATTGACCCAGTTAATTTCAGAATATCAGTTTTATGCAACATAGGACTAATCAAGAGTTGTCATTTTAATTTACATAATGAACAGTCTTAGGATAAGTAAGCGAACCAGTTCTGATTATTGACATAGCTCTATAATACCCAATCAGAAGAGTTTTAAGTAATTTTGTCATTAACAAGAGTACATGACTGTCAGAGCAGAGAGTTGGCCAGACTGCAATCTGTTGAGCAAGACTGCACTTGCATAGAGAACAACCAGAGCATCAAACAAATTCCAGCATCTAGGATGTGCTGAAAACTCACAGCAATGGGTGAGCGACCCAAGACAGCATGCCAAAGAAAGACCAATGGGATTCCCAGAGGAATGAAAATTTTTAAGGAAACTTCCACCACATTCTTCACACATTCTGCAATCTTCTTCTTTAAAATGACTTACGGGATCCGGTTATCCCACATCTAATCTCACAAAAAAAGAAACAGCTATAAAATCTAGGAATAATTTTGGGTGAGGTGTTTATAAGGGAAAAATGTGTAGCAAGTGTTGAGTCTGTATAAAATCTCTTAAATCTCTGGAAAGGTTTACAGTGCATGTTGGGCTTCATCATGGATTCGTCAATTTAAGACCCAACATCACAAAAGTCTTACTCATTTTGGGATTCCCAGTCTCTAGCACAGTATTGGGCATGAAGGAGGTCCACCATATTTATGAAACTGAACCATAAGCTAGCCTTTGCTTTTCATGTCCATTTGTCTTTGATTTTTAGTTCCTCCATGAAATCTGTGCCCTTCCTTCAGTCATTTTATTTCTTTCACTAAAATAAACATAAATCATTCACTTCCTAGTTCCTTCTCACTTCCAGCTCTAATTTTTACATAATCTCTGTGCCCAGAGTTTATTGCTTCTCAACTTAAGAAAATGAGTCTCCTAAACACTCTCACACACACACACACACACACAAATGCACCTTTGCATGTGCCCTCCGCACACAATTCTACCTGAGCAAGTCTTTCACGTCATTTAGGATCATGTGTGAGGGAGGTCACTCTGTGAGAACATTTAAACACACAGTACAGACTGATGTCTCCCAAAGGGCAAGGGCAAGTTTTGTTTTCATTTCATTCTGTTCATGTGCTCACTACTAAAATAACTCTCGACGACCCTGTGTTATTAGTTACCAGACTGTTTGCGAAATGTCATTATTAAAGAAAAAAAGGAGAAAGTACCAAGGATTGGCAGGGATGTAGAGTGATGAGAACTCGCATCCACTGCTGGTGGGAGTGTAAACTGATACAAACCCTTTGGAAAATCGCTTGGCAGCATCTACCACAGTTACACATGTGCATCCTAGGTATATACCCTAGAGAAATACGTGCTCCCGTCCAAAAGACACATACAAGAATGTCTGTAGCAGCATTAACAGCAAAAAACTAGAAACAACTCACACGTTGGAGGAGGTCATTGAAAGAACACGACCACTAGTTGACCCTCAAGCTAGACCAGGACAATGGGAGGATTCCCACTCTCTCCCCTGCCCTTGGAATGTACGTTCTGCCCACTGTTCCCACAGTGGCAGCCATTTCAAGGACACGGACTAGAGAGAGTAGGTGTTGTTGAGAACATCTGCGCAGTATACAGGACTGAACTCAGTTAAGGCCTCTATATAAACTTCTAAGATTCTGGCGGGCAAGTGCGGAGATCTACTTGTCTTGTGGCTGCACAAAACAAGGCTCGTATGTAACATCCTTTGCTTATTAAAATTGCCACCTACCAATCTATAGTGGTCATCATCTTTCTTCAGTCTCTCCTTGCCTTCCATGTATGGCGGCCAGTTTGCAAACCAACATATGTCCATCAACAGCAGAAAGGACAAATAAAACGTGTGATGTGCTCATACCATAAAGTATTATACAGCAGTGAAAATGAACTGATGGTACATGCAACAACATGAATGAATCTCCAGCTGACAAAAGAATACACGCTGTATGGTCCCACGCACACAGAGCTCAAAAACTGACAAAAACAAACCGTAGTGTTCAGGAATGCAAAACAAGGTGGTAAAATTATGAAGAAAAGCAAGCAAGTGATCACCATAAAACCAGGAGATGGCTCCCTTTGGAGAATAAGGGAGTTGGGCTCAGGAAGGGTCCCAGGGGACTTCTGGAGAGCTGGCAAGCTTCAATTTCTTGACATAGGTGGTGATAACACAGCATTTACTTTATAGAAATGTGTTAAGCTATACAAAATTATTTCACGTGCTTTTCTATTTTGGTATTAAACAATAAAAAAGGGTTAAAAAAAGGGGGAGAAGAATCAAAAAGACAACTGTTATTAAATTTTAAAAAATGGCTTTCAGGTGGAAAAAAGAGTGGGCTAGGTCATTTGCGTTCCATGGGGCAGACCTCGAATGAGTGGTAGCTGTAAGAGGACAGATTTTGGTGACATCAAACAATAATAACAACAAAAGAAGAAGACGAACGAGGAGGAAGAGGGGGAGGGAAGAAAGGAGAAAAGAAAAGGAACTAGTTCACAACTATAGATGCCTAAAAACAGAACATTTCTTGTAAGAAAGTGAGTGTTCCATCCCTGAAGCTATTCAAGCACGGGCTGGATAACCACTGGGAGGGATGTTCTGGAGAGGATTCAAACACTGGAAAAGGAATTGTAAAGAATGTCCCTTCAGACCAAAGATTCCATGCCTCTCTTTCTCACCAGTTATAGGTGTGGCCACTCAAAGAGAAAAACTAAAAAAACAAAAACAAACCGTGGTCCAAATATCCTAAATGTATAAAGCAGATACTCACTTTATGAAAAGGGTTCCTTTGAATAAATAACTAAGGTATATTTTAAATGTTTGTTTACAAGCCATTAACTAACCAAAAATAAAGAGGAGGAGGAATTGAGGAGCTTCAAGGTAATGCTGGAGAAACCACTGCCAAATGAAGTCCAATCATAAATGAAGAGCTGGTGTCAGAGAGAATGAAGCCAAAGATTCAATTTACCCACAGTGTTCCTCAAATGCATCTATTCTTTTATGATAGATTATTAAAATAGATGGATTTCATAAAAATCAGGGAATTTGGAAACTTTATTGCCTACATTAAATCACAAGGCTTCCTCCTCTCAATTCTCCAGCTAAGATCAATCAACACATTTCACTTTTTAACACTTGCAGAGAAAGACAGCCAAGCCTTGGCTGAAGGTTATCTTAGAAAATATTAGAAGAAAAAACAAGCTCTGCTGAGCTGGTAATAATCCAGATTATCATCCATTCCCCTTTCAGAGCAACAATGGCTTTTAACCGGTTCTCTGTTTTATAAATATTACTGTGGCTCAACATATCAATGAGGAGACACAACATTACCCGCAGCTCTCATCCTGTTTGCTAACTAATTATATCAACAACCTGAACCAACTTAACACTATAAAAAACACAGCTGATTTAGCAATCTGTAAATTATACATGTACATAAATCTGCACCAAAATGTGCTGCGTTTCACTCTTGCTAACGTGCATGGATTCTTACTGGCACCTACAATTGTTTGCTATAGGTTTCCGAACACTAAAACATATGTTCTGCCTAGAATGGGACCAGTTAGAGTAATATTTTCATAGTTTTCTGGCACTAAGGTCTGCCAGCCTTCTTAAGACAGATTTCCTATTTGCTTCAGCAAGCATTCTGACAGTAAGTGCCTGCAGATTTAAGCAACCATCAAAAAATATTCTGGAACAACACTTTCCAACTATGAATATACAGGCTGACTTTGCCTATGTGGCAACGAAGTCAATAGAAAGATTTGAAATGTTCACCAACGTGACCATAAGTAAAATCAAATCAAATTTGGGGCATTAATTTTTCCTGGTGACTACTCATAACTATCCAACAAACAGATAATTATCAAGTCTCTCCTTCAAGTGGTATTCAGAATGTATTAAAGTTAAACTAGATTTCAGTCCCATCAAGACCAGTAAACATCTTAAAAATGTATTTTTAAAATATAATGTCAGGCCTAAATAAGAGTTACACCCAGGAAACATTGTAACATAAGGGCAAGAACCTTGGACCAAAATTCACTAGAATGTAACTTACTCAGCATAAGGAGAGTTTCTTGTTTTCCATTGTATTCCAGTGGTCAATAAATAAACTCAATAAATCTTTGTTGAATGAACAAACCAGTCACAACTGCTGGCTAGTCCCTGAGCTGCCTCTAACTGCCTTTTCTAACTCTGCCTCTTAGTAACTAACTGTAGGTAAATTACTTGACCTGAGGATTCTTAGTTCCTGAAACTAACATGGAGACACAGTTACCTCCTTTGCTGACTTATGAGGATCAAAGGTGATATTCTGTGAAAAGTGACTTAATACTTCGTAACAGGCACACAAAGGTCAAGTGGCCATTCTCCTGCCTCTGCCTTCAGCTAAACCATTAACAAAGGTAAAAATACTGCCCTTCCTTAAAACAGAATTAGCTTCTCCTTTGCCCTGTTATTCTGTTTAGATGTAGTAATGTGGCTGTTAGCCAAAATGGATGTTGTTCTTGTTGTTATAACATTTTATTTAACCTCCACTGGGAAATTATGCTTCTCTAGAGAAAATATTGGTAATGCAAGGAAAGTCATTGCACGGTGTACCATCAGGAACACGACACGGGGGCCAAGGGGCTTGGAGTCTCATCAGTTCTGCCCTTAAATATTTGAGGAAATGTGCTTGCCTCAATTTCTTCATCTACACAGTGCTGGGGAAAGAGAGGCAGATTAGATAGCATCTGAGGTCTGTTTCATCCTACAGTTCTATGATATTCCAGACATTAAATATTCAAATGCCCCCCAGTTCTATTATCCATTAGCATATAATAAGAGTTATTTTTTCAAGGATGATGAAAACAGCTCCACAGGCTAAGTGATACGCGCTGAAGAAACAATGATGCTACAAGAAGGATGAATGACATTCTCTAAAGAACTCCTGCCTCAGGCACTGTCTGCCTGCCACTTTGAATTAGTCACTTAATATTTCTAGGACTCAGTTTTCTGGTCTGTAAAAGAGGAGCAATAATACTGCATACGACCACTGGGAGAAAATACCTAATGAAATGACCAAAAAGTATTGCTATTTAAAGGTAAAATGCTATTCAAATACTGTAATGTCCAAAAAAAGGCTGGTGGATTTTAGGAGGAGACAATCAATATTTTTAAATAGACTTTTTCCATCACAGTAAAATAATATAATGCATGTAGATATTGTGATATTTCCAAGAATCCACATTTTTTTTCTATTCGTGTTCAGGAAATACGATGAAAGGGATCACTAAAAACTTAAATCCCACATTTCAGGATCAGAATCTTTTCTTCTGAAATAATAGGTAATTTTAAAAGTTCATCCAACTCTCCCAAGATGTTTTGTTTTTGTTGTTGATGTTGTTTGGTTGGCTGGTTAATTGAAGCCAGTGCTTGACTTCAATTAACCAACAGTCAGATTAAAATGCCAGCGCTAAAAATATTCCCAGCTACTTATTCGACTGACATTCTATATATGCTTACAGAGGGGAAGTGGCTCTAAGAAGACCCACTAAACTAGAAGATATCCTGCCTTCTCAGCTCTAGGGGGTTTTTTTGTTTTTTTTTTTTAATTGTAGTATCAGCTCCAGGATTCTTAAGGTCCTCCTACAAGCCCAAGGAACCTTGTAACTGTTACATGTAAGATTCTGTTACTGCCCTTCCCAGTCAAAAACATAACATGGTATACATTAGATACAGGGTTTCCCCTCTAACTTAAAGGACACTGCCTCTTCACCAAAAAATGAAATTGTCATTGATATTTATGAGAAAGCGGATGTCACTGGCAATGGGATCTCCAAATCTGCAAGACTGTCTCCATACCCCCTAACAGGCCGATAGCAACAGCAATCACAGCACATTAACTCTTACCTAGTGATTTTATTTAAAAATCTATGAACACCTCCAGCTTTTTTATGGCAGAAGAGTTCATGGTGGCTGTTCATGTAGTATTTATCATCACCTTGCATCCCCAGGTGATAGCTGTGACCTTGTTGTACAAGCCACCCTACTTAGTTTAAGTGAGGAAGACCTTGAAGAGAAAGGTGACTGACCAGAAACTCTTCGATACTCTCCTTAAGAGGCACACGATCAATGACCATTTCTAAGAAAGTGTTTAAATAACACACGATGATTTGCTATCCCAGTTGATGAGTTTTTTATTATAAGATAAACTTAAATCATTTTTTAATTAAAGACTATTTCCTAGTAGAATAAGTCACTTTTCATGCCCTTCCCCTCAATTCCTAACTAAATCCAAATAGAAGCCCACAGTTTTAATACAAGCTCCGTAAGGTTCTGAAACTGTGATATTTACACATTTTTAAAACCCATTTCCTGAGTTAGCACTTCAGGTCCTGCTAATAGAAGAATGTCGTCTGTCTCTGGAAGGAGAGGGGTCCAGGAGCCTGCAAAGAGCATCTCCAGGCTCAGCCCCCCGGTTCATTTTAGCCGAGTGACGTACGGGTGTGCACTGCACCTTCCAACCGCCGGGCTCCTATTTGCTCTGCAAGTGCTTTAGCCGGGGTGCTCTGCTGTGGGTCCTAAAGGCACTCAAAATGTTTCCCTGTCTATCCCCATTCCTAGGACTCTCGCCTCCCAGCGCTTCAAGCTACTGTCCATCTTAATGCCACAGGGAAAGAGAGGAGCGGGGAGCACTGGTTTATTGAGTAATAGATTTACAGGCTTGGTGAGTTTGGGAATTTATAGGTGAACAAGATTTATAGGCATAAAACAGTACTGTGGTTTGGAAGAGAGGAACTATGACAGGTTTGTACCTGTGACCGCTTGGCCAACTCTGCACCTGTGCCCTCCAATTCCCAGCTGAGTCCAGGAAACTCTGCCCCTCGTGAGCCTTAACTTAACCTCGAAGCGGGTGAGTGAAGAGGTGGAATCAGGTAGCCTTGCAGCACGACCCTAAGTCCCCACATCCCTGCACCTCGGACTTTTCAGCTGCCAGGACGGGAGGTGGAGGCAGCCTCATCCTCCCATCCCTTGGGGCCGGGACCCGGAGTTGCCGTCTCTACAGACGCGGCACCTTGGGGAGCAGCCGGAGAGCCCCGAGAGCCTTCGCGGAGGGGTGGGCAGTAGCGACGGGGAATGCGCCGTCGCTCCCGGTGCATCCAGCTTCCCATCACTTTTCCCAGTACTTTGCTCATCAGCTGTCGCGCTCTCTGGAGATGAGATCGAGAAGGCGCGAGAAAAGCCCAAAAGGCGTCCCGAGGAGAGCTCTCCTGTTGGGATGGGGGCCCATCAGACCCCGCCCCGCCCTGCCCACCTTTCCCAGCCTCCGGGAGACAGCCCCGGGCGCCCGCGCCGCGGCTCCCAGCAGAGCTCTGGGGTTTGCTGCATCTGCTGGCGCCGAGCGGCGGGAGGCGGCTGCAATAAAGGCACGGATAAAAAGCCTGGGTAACCGAAATTCGAATGCACCTCTTACCATTGGACCGGCGGACAATATTCTCCAGAAACGTGTTTTGCGGAGCCACCAGTCCCCTCCTGCCCCCGGCCATGGTCATCCTCCCGGCAGCACGGGGTCTGGGGGGCGTCCCGGCGCGGCTTCTCAAGACAGCAGGAGGCTGGGCGCGAGGCCCGCGCGCGATCCCGCCTCGAAGCGCCCCATGCGCCCCACGGGGACCTGAGCGGGCAGGGGCGGCGGCTCCCTCCAGCTGCCACCCTCGCGCCCTCTTCGCGCCTCCCTCCCTGCGGCCCGCCTCGCAGTGCACTCGCGCGGGGCTCGCCTCGCCGCAGACGCCTCCGGGTGGGCGGAGGGAGCCGCCGCGCCTGGACCGGTGGCGCCCCCTCCCGGGCGCGTGCCCCCGCCGGCCTGCGGGAGACCGAGCGGAGGGCTCCCGCAGCGCCCCGAGAAGCAGCGGGCGGCGGCGGGCCAAGGCTGGATTGGCAGCGCCACCCTCTGGGCACATCTGGGAAATGTGCTCAAGATGCGTCTTGGGCTGGGTGGAGAGGGGGGCCTTCTGAGCAGCTTTCTTGGTGGATGCACTCCCAACAAGGTTACCCCGAGTCTTGGGGGAGCTTGATGATGTTACTTTCTTCCTTTGCTCTGTTTCAGGCCGAAGCCCCTGGGACCTCTGAGGCTCTTGGAACACCTTCCTGCCTCCCTCTAAAGTTTCTTAGACTCATTTGTGACAGTTGCCGCAACCTTGATTCTGAAGCCAGTGTTTCACCAGTAATTTATGAAGTTGTATTGCAGGGGGTCAGACTTGCAGAGTGACTGACTGACTGAGCTCCAGAAGAGCTGTCTTGGGTTGTTTTTAAAGATGACTAAAGGCACAAATGCCGGCTCCAGATGTTTGATAAGTTTTGATTGACCTGATTTCCACTCTTATTCAGCTAATATTTTACCTGAAGGCAGAGAAAATATAGGTATATTTACATAACTTTTTTAGCTGAAGCACAGTCTGTTATGATCAGTGTGTAAGGTTAGGAAACAGGAGCAAACTGACACATCAAAACGGTGAGTTTGTCTCTGAGGGCAAATGCTTGGGGTAGAGGGGCGGGGCGAGCAACTCCCCGCACATTTAACATTAATTAACAACCAGCATTGGCTTGAAGGACGGTCCACACCGCACGGGATGGGGTGCTGGTCTACACACCTGCCCCCTGGTATAACGAAGAATCACGTACACAGAAGTTTCTGGGCAGGAGCTCAGACAACCCGTCTTTGTTCACTTACGTTGGGAGAGTTCTTTACCTGTCTTTTTACTACTCGTCCCCAGTGGGTGTGGCCAGAGACGAAGTCTGTGCCACACAAAAGGAATGAGTTGACAGTTTTCTACTTAGTTCCAGGTTGGGTCAACAGTCAACACAAAAATGTAAGAGGAGAAAAACTGATCCTGCAACCTCAATTGTCTGGATTAACCATCCTGACCTGTCCTAATGTATTGCAGATACCCTGTCTGGGTTCATTAATCTCAAAAGTAGAAGAACTAATTCTTGCCCAACAATCTCTCAGAGTTGCTGTGGAAATCAAATGTAATTATGTAGGGACAGCGCTCTATATTGTAAAGTGCTATACCGAGGTCAGACGTCATCATTAGAGTGACTAAATAAATTGGGCCATCACAAACATCACCCTTTGTCTCATCTTGTGTAGACACACAAAGTAAACAGATGACCGGCTGTTAGCAGAGCTAGGTAAGGCTTGCATAAGCTTTGAAATGAAAGTAATGATACACTTTTTCCATAAGATAACATTCTACCCATCACATCAGTCACCCAACTTAGAGATGTGATTTCTTAAACCCTAGCTCCGTCTAGTGGTTCTTTGTTCTATTACAAATGAGATAACAAATGGTGGTTGAAGACAACTTATTCTGAAATATATTTGGTGCTGAGCTGGTTGGGTGGTGTCTGCCCACTTCATTTGAATAAAATTATTTGAATAAGCCTGTTACGGTTATGTTATCTACTGCACAAACATGCCCAAGGGGAGATTATTCATGACAATATTAAAAACCCATCAAGCAACCTCATAATCCTGCTTGTGAAAGGAAGATAAAGAAAAGAAGGAGGGAAAAACTGTCATAGAGAGTTAATAAAATTTCTCGGATTTTAATGAGCTTTCATGTTCTGTGGCTCAGATAAAAAGGAAACAGATGATATTCATTTGAGGTGAGAGATGTTAAAGCCTTGGTAGGCTATCTGATAAGGAAAAGAAACAAGGAATTATTTTCCATTTTAATTTTAAATGTACTACTACAGTGGTTCTTAGCACACACTCCGTGTGTCTGTGTGTTGGCACCATTTTGAATACTATAATTTTCAGCGGCACACTTGAACAGATTAAAAGACCCAAAACAACACTAAAAAGTCAGCAATCTCTAACCACCATCACTACTCCATGTGTTGGCATCTCACAGTGTCTACGAAAGCACATCCAGCCATTCCCCCATTCCCTTGGCAGACCCTCAACACTGTCTGACTGAGGGAATAGAGTCGTCGTCTGCCCTGTCCACATTCTCTTTGATATTCACAGGCCAAGGTTGTGCATGTTCAGTAAACACACCATCTTTCTGGGGGCTGGTTTGACAGTACGCTATAGTTCGTATCTCCTACTTGCCACCTTCTGTTCCTTACTCTACATTCAGTTCCAGGACCAGCTCAGCTTAAAGTTCTGTCTGCAATCTATCACTGTAATGTAGGCATCTCAGTCAGAGCAAACTTTTCTTTTCTTTTTTAAAAGTTTTTTTTTTTTTTTTTTTTTTTTTTTTTAAAGATTTTATTTATTTATTTTTCCCCAAAGCCCCAGTACATAGTTGTCTGTCATAGCTGCACATCCTTCTAGTTGCTGTATGTGGGACGCGGCCTCAGCATGGCTGGAGGAGTGGTGCCTCGGTGCGCACCCGGGATCCGAACCCGGGCCGCCGGCAGCGGAGCGCACGCACTTAACCACCAAGCCACGGGGCCGGCCCTAGTCAGAGCAAACTTTAATCTTACAAATTTGTCAAAACTTGGTAACGACTTTGTGAAGGATTCACAATACACCAATGTGCCTTCGCAGACCAGTTGAGAGCCCCTGTATTTTTACATAACAGGCAAAGCCACTTTTCTTTTCAAGGAACAGCTTTAAATGACTGTGACCAGAATTCCAATTAAACTGCTTCTGTCCCCTCCTGCAGAAAGTGGGCTACAACTCTCTAGAACTTCTACCAAGAAGGATATAGAGTCTGAAGTTAAAACTTCTAAAATTTTACGTGGATGTCTCTAGCCTTCCCTTCTTCTCAGTGGTTCTCCTCCCGTCCTCTCTCATTTTGTTTACCCCTCCATTGTCACGTGTTTATGTCTGTATCACACAATAGATGGTGAGCTCCTTGAAACAAAGGTGAACTTTACCAACCTTTGTTCTCATAAATGTGATTAAGCTATGATGCAATTAGTGAGTCGCCAAAAGGAATGGATAGTGATGGAGGCATGTAGAGAGAGCGTGGAGATGGGGGCCTGCAGACTGGCTGGGAAAAGAGTCCAGGAGATGAAAGGAAAATCTCTATGCCAAACAAAGATCTATCAAATGAAGAGGAATCAATGCCAGAGGGGGCAAACGGCATCATGCAAAAACAGGAATTACATTTTTTCCTTTTATCAAGACCATGAGGTGTACAGGACAGATTTCAGAAAGCCGAGAGTCCCTTAGACATAGGAGAGTTGCCTATGGGAGCTGGAATGAGCAAGCAGGAACGCTTCATGGTTAGCAAACAATTAGCATCATCAGGAGAAACTGAACCTAGAGGTGACTTCACCTACTCAGCTATCATGAGCAAAATATCTAAAAGAGGGGGAATATGCAGCATGGAAAATTTCAGCTTCTATAACTCAATGACTGACTTTTTATTATATGTAATTTCTGTTAAAATTTCTTTTCTAATAGACTTACAGAAAGAGAGTTGGGCAGGCCATATCCATTGGAAAGATCTGTTCTGTGTTATAGGTATCTCCCCTCAAGTGTTGTGAGAAGGAAGAGAATCTGCCTCAATGAGAATCATAATCCATGAATCTAATTGACTAGAGGGAAAGGATGCACTGATGTGGGTGTTACACTCAACTGGGCTAACCCAATGGGCATTTTTAAATGTTTGTAGAATTAGGTTATATCCTTCTAAATGCCCAAAGCTGTTATCTTTCTTTGTCATTTCCTCTTATCAAAAGAGAACAGGATCTTTTACCAATTCTCCCTCATGGAAAATAACTAAAAGCCATTTACAACAGTCTCATTTTATTATAGAAAACGTTTACTCAGAGTCTAGCATATACCAGATGCTGGGATAGGTTCTAAGGATGAAAAGATGGTTATATTTGGCACCTGCCCTCAAGAAGCTCGATAAACACTTAGTGAGTGCTTAGCTTCTTTACGATTTCTCTCCTTTCAGCTACTTCTCTCTCTTGATTGTGCCTCTAAATCTTGCTTTCTTTGTCAATAAACTACAGTTTGTCTTTGTCAGAAAACTTCACTAAAGCTTGCCTGCCTCCTCTTAACTGAGACTTGGCTCTCTCCTAAGCTCTTGGAGTCCTGTAGACTCCACTCCTTTGGAAGACATTTGTCTGCCAGAGCCCATGTACCTAGAAGCCAGAAGTCAAGATGACAATTCATTCGGTTTGTCACTATGATATCCAAACCACTACTCTTCTACATTCATGTAAAATATCTCCTTTGAAGTTCATGATCAATAAAAATAACACTCTACTCTTCTTCACTTGTTAAAATAGATTTAGGGAAAATTGTATTCAGTTTTGAAAAGGTTGAGGTGCCGGAGGGACATTGCAGAGAAATGTCAAATAGGCAGTTGGATACACAGGTGTAGATCCCAGGAGAAACAGTTGGTGGAGACAGAGATTGGAAATCACCAGCTTATAGCCTTCAGAGGAGACTGAGAAGGAGCAGTTTGGAAGTGGGGAGAAATGGGAGAAGCAGTTTTGTACAAGCCTGGGAGGAGGGAGGCAGTGTTTAAATGGGAAGAGTGGAGAACAGCATCGTAGGCTGTACACTATAAACACTGGAAAATGCCCACTGGGCCTAATGATTAGCTGGTCATTTGAGACCTTAGTAGAAATATTTTCAATGGAATAGTGGGGAAGAAGCCAAATTATAATGGGTTTAAAAAGTAAGTAGAAACTTACAATCAAGATGGCAGACTTGGCTGAGTATTAGTAAGGACTGCCTTTCTACTCCAAACATATAAAAATGCTGAATAAATTGTTTTTAAACATATCTTTAATATATTGCCAAGCTCAAAAGCAAAAAGGAGGAAATTTCAGATGTCAAAAATAGGAAGGAACCCACAGCAGTTAGTGAGAGTTGGGGGGGAGGTGATATAACCCAAAAAGAAAGACATCTTAGAGGATGCAGTTTTAATATTTGTGTGATGATATAAGGACACAGGTCCTGTGCATAGTAGAGAAACAGGAACTAGATCCCTGATGGAGCCAGGAGCTTGGAAAAATCGGACCTAGCACCATACTCTCTGCTTGTCCAGAACATGCGTGGAAACGGTTACCTTCAGAAATCAGACTCCCTAGACCAAGCATTCCACATATATGGAATGAAATTCTACCAACTACCTTCATGGTGCGGGAACCCTGTGCCAAGAAATTTATATAGAAATCTCACATAGCCGTGTCAGAAGCCAATAAGAAACTGCTGCATAGGAAAAACTATACCAACCAGTACACCTTAAGATCCAGCTGGGGTCCGGCCCCATGGCGTAGTGGTTAAGTGCACGCGCTCCGCTGCTGGCAGCCCATGTTCGGATCCCGGGTGCACACTGATGCACCGCTTGTCAGGCCATGCTGTGGCGGCGTCCCATGTAAAGTGGAGGAAGATGGGCACGGATGTTAGCGCAGGGCCAGTCTTCCTCAGCAAAAAGAGGAGGATTGGCATGGATGTTAGCTCAGGGCTGATCTTCCTCACACACACACACACACACACACACACACACACACAAAATATCCAACTGATAAAAATTCCCTGCAATAGTCAGCATACATACATAATTACAAATTATACAAAAAAAAAAATTCAACACCATAGATATGGCTAAATAATAAATTGGAGAAAATTACGACTGAGGAACAATGCATACTGGAGCAATCTATTAAGATATATTTTTAAATATGCAGAGAATAAAGGAGAAATAGAATCCTTAAGGTGAAAACAAGACATTATGATCAGAAAAAAAAACAAAAAAGGCATTAAAGGATTTTTTAAATATTCCTGTAAATAAAAAATTGCATAGGAATTTTAAATGGTAGTCTAGACACAATTAACTGGAGAGGACATTAGACAGAACATAGCCTAGAGAAATAAACAAATGGGAAATGTAAATGATAAGTGGATGGAGTGAGAGGCTCCAACATATGTCTAAAGGGAATCTCCTAAGGAATAAAAACATAAGATGGGGAAGAAGCAATACTCAAAGGGATAATGAGAAAGAATTTCCAGAATTTAAGAAACTGAATTTTCCAGAATTAAATTCTCAAATTGAAAAGGCAGGATAAATGAAAACAAACAAATCCAGACCTAGACATATTGCAGTGAAACTTCTGAAAATAAAAGGAAAAGAGAAAAATTTAAAAGCTACCGTAGGAAAAAATAGATTCATTACAAAGAAATGAAAATGATAACTAACATTACAGATATCAACATGAACAAGAGAGTCAGAAACGGTGGAATACATGATGAGTTCCTATATATACCCACACACACAAAAAAAACAAGAATTATCCAGCTCTAGTCCTAACCCCTATTTATATCCTCCACTGTTTCTCCCTTCTGAGATATTACTAAGTCTCTGTCAAGATGATGTTCTTATTCAGATCTGATGTCCATTTTTTAATCAGATTTTTTTTTACCGCCTCTTAAATCAATATTTATATCCAGGCTTTTATGTAAAGAATCAGTATCATACTTCACACATGTATCTAAACCTACATATATATCAATTTAAGAGTGATATGAATCATTTAATATTAAAAAATGTTTCCCAGATGTCATGTTCAATTGTTGTGAGCAAGCAGGAAAATGGATGCTGGGCAGTATTGGGATATGGTCACTCATTATGCAAAAATGTGTTGTATTCATGTCATAGGAGAGGAGGGAATAGACAGGTTAATTAATTTGTTTTCTTCTCTTACCTAAGCACTTCTACTGCTCAAATCCTTCCCTCATAAATAATGGTTGTTTCCAACGTTGGCAGTGGTGCAGCCTACAACCTTCACTGCACCCAGACACGGTCACCTTTTATTTTGAGGATGTGGAGCAAGGGAATGAAGAGATGAACGCTGTTAGTCTCAAGAGGAGATGTTTAGGATTACAGGTCATGCTGTGCCACAGCTGAGACCATCGCACAAGTGACACACAGTCCCTGGGTTCCTTAATACACTTACCTTTGTGTCTGTGTGATAAAGGGAGCCCTCGGAGGCATAGGGCCAAAGGCAAAGGTCCCTTTGCTGGGTCTAAGGACAGTAATGCTGTGCTACCTATCGTGCGTTAAGTGCTGCATAAAATAAAAGATGAAGTTATAAGACACGGCATGTTTCTTCATAAGAGTTTGAAATCTAACTAGGGAGAGGGAGAGAGTACCATAAAGTGAACAAACACAATAAGACAGATAGTTGCCCAAATGTCCAGAAATATGAAGCACTTTATACATAGACACCCACCTCCTAGTATCCCTAGGAGTTGCCGACTGCACCAAGGGCAGGGACTGTCTCCATAGCCATGGAGCCTTGCAGATCACCTGGTACAAAATCAATGCACAATAAATGTTGAGAATAAAAGAAAGGAGCTTATGGCCCCTGAACTGATGAACTGAAGCTTCTGATGACTTAAAAATAAGTCCTCCTCATCCCAGTTGGTCCTCCACTTCTTTCTCTTTCTCCCATCTGCCCTCTTAATTCTTCTTGTCCCCTCAAAGGCATGCCCTTAGGAGTTAACCTTATCCACTCTCTTAGTCAAGACTCTAATGCATATTTATATCTTTCCTCCTATTTGATTTTCTTTTAATTAATGTTTACCATGGGAGTTGTACATACTCATATACACATTAACCATTTAACTGACATTAGAAAAGGTTTTCCTATGCATGCTATGTGACTCCATTTCCGTTAATGAAGTTTCTGACAAGGAAGAAAGTCACAGAAATCTTTAACTTCGTTAAAGATGTTTTTACAACAAAGTAACATTCTTGAGGTGACTTTCTAGATCCACTAAAAACAAGAAGTCTTAATCATGCCCAGTAAGGAAGAGAAAAGAAATAGCTAATGTGAAATGAACCCAAATTGTTCTTCATCTGTTTTGGAACATGGAGCTACATATGCACAAACACTCCCATAAACACAGGCATGCTCCAATTGACCCTCTTAAATGCCTGACATTTGATCCTATCTTGGTTTAGCTCTGCTTGCTTTAATTATGATCAAAAGCTGAGTGCGGAGAAATAATCCAGATATGTGTCAAGCACCCACAAAGTTTGTGGTACCATACGAGGTCCTCGGAACACGGCGTACAGAGAAGGTAGTCCTCTTCCTAAAGAGCTTATAATCTAAGAAGAAAGGAAATAAGAACATATAATTACAGTAACTACAGAATGAATAGGTCAAAGACTGTATTTGCAAGTTAGAGAATGGGTTGAATAAATTCAAGTCTTACCTAAATGCTGGTTTGCACAAAAGCATACACAAAAGGAAAGAAAGAAGCCAACTGAGAGCGTGATACATTCAATTTAATTCTTTTTAAGGTAAAATTTACTTACAGTGAGATGCACAGATCTTAAGTGTACAGTTCAATGAGTTTTATAACAAATGTACATGCTGTGTAACAAAATATCAATTATGATATAGAATATTTCCTTCACCCCAGATAGTCTGTTGACATCTGTAGGATCTATATAGTGACATCCCCTCTTTCATCCTTGATTTTAGTAATTTATGTTTTCTCTTCTTTTTTCTTGGTCAGTTTTATTACTTCTTTCAAAAAACCAACTTTTAACTGTTAATTATTCTCCATTGCTTGTACATTTTCTGTTTTATTGATTTCTGCTCTTTATTATTTTTTCTTGTACATTTTTTAGGGGGGACTTTAATTTGCTCCTATTTTTCTAGCGTCTTAAGATAGAAACTGAGATCATTGATTTGAGAACTTTGCCATTTTCTAGCACAAGCATTTTATTTATTTTTTTATTTTTTTGTGAGGAAGATCAGCCCTGAGCTAACATCTGTGCTAATCCTCCTCTTTTTGCTGAGGAAGACCGCCTCTGAGCTAATATCTGTTGCCAATCCTCCTCCTTTTTTTCCCCCAAAGCCCCAGTAGATAGTTGTATGTCGTAGTTGCACATCCTTCTAGTTGCTGTATGTGGGACACGGCCTCAGCATGGCCGGAGAAGCTGTGCATCGGTGCGCGCCCAGGATCTGAACCCGGGCCGCCAGTAGCGGAGCGCGCACACTTAACCGCTAAGCCACGGGGCAGGCCCTAGCATAAGCATTTTAAAAAAATAAATTACCCTCTAAACATTTCTCATAACTGTTGATGTGTTATTTTTTATTATCGTTCAGTTTGAAATATTTTCTAATTTATTCTATGATTGTTTTCTTTGACACATGGGTTATAGAGAAATGCATTGTTTAATTTCAAAATATCTGGAGTTTCAAATGTATTCTCTGCTCCATTCACTCTCTTCTTTTCTTCTGGGATTCCAATAATACACATTAGACTGCTTAATCTCTTTTAAAAAGCATATTATTTAAAGCAATAATAGTAACATTGCAGAGTGGGATTTATAACATGTAGCAACAAAATATAACACAAAAATGGCACAAAATATGGAGGGATAGGAATCGAATGTAAATTCCATTTTACTGTAATGTAAGAGAGTATACATTTGAGGAAATAATGGCTAAAAATTTCCCAAATTTTGTAAAAAAGATGTATTTAGACACATATTTATCTAAGAAGCTTAGTGAACCCCAAGCTGAACAAAGACAAAAACACACACACCAAGGAAGCTGGAGAAAAAGAGATACATTACATACAAGGGAACAATGGTAAGAACCACTGAATTAGCTAAATTCTCATTAGAAATGATGGAGGCCACAAGACAATGAACACCGCAAAGTGCTGAAAAGAAACATGAAAAAGCTGTCAGAACAGAATTCTAAATGCAGCAAAAATATCTTTCAAAAATAAGAGTGAAAGTCTGGCTTCCCATGTTTATGGGGTGAAGTGTTTAAGCATAAACCTTCCACAGACAACAGTTATGAAATCTGGACAAAATATTTTTTTAAAAAACAACTATTTGAAGGCATTCGAAAGAAACCAGAGGAGAATTTACGCTTGAAAATCCACAATTGAAATCGGTTAGAATTGTGAGTTTTTGGTGTTTTTACCTTAAAATGTTCCCCCAAACTCTGTATCTCCAGAAGCAGAAAACTGAAGCCTTACTCATTCAATGTGACAGAGGTCAGAATTCAAGGCTGAAAGAGCAGCTAGAAATTTAGGAGCACAATCCTAGAAGCGTAAGAGTGTCAAAATCTTATAAACATGCCCATATCCCTCCCAAACCACTAAATTATGAGTGCATGGGAGAGACCAATGGGATGACAACAGTTTTAGTCTAGTCAACTGCCTATTAAAATAAAAAACCAATAATCCTTAGGAGAATATAAAAGTATCCAGTGTTGCTACAATGTATTATCTATAATATTCTGTTTTTAACCAAAAGTTACTAGCCATACAAAAAAGCGGGAAAGTATGACCCACTCAAGAAGAAAGGAAGTCAATACACAGTGATTCCAAGTGAGCCCAGATGTTGTATATAGAAGTCAAAGATTTCAAAGAACCTATTATATAAAATTAAAATAAAATGTATTCAAAGATTTTTTAAAAATGTGGTCTCAATGTGTGGACAGATAGATAATCTCAATAGACAATATGGAAATTATTTTTTAAAAAAGAACAAATAGAAATTATAGAGTGAAAAGTAAAATGATAGAAACGGAAAGTTCACTAGAAGGACTCAACATCACATTTGAGATGGCAGAAGAAAGAACCAGTGAACTCTAAAGAGATCAAAAGAAATGATCCAACATGAAGAATAAAGAGAAAAAAGATTGAACCATTTCAAAAACCTGAGGGACAATGTAATTGGAGTCCCAGAATAAGAGAAGAGAGAGGATGAGACAGGAAAAGTATTTGATGAATAATGGCTGAAAATTTCCCAAATTTGGTGGAAAGTATTAACTTGCAGATCCAAATAAGCTCAACATACCCCAAGCAGGATAAAAGGAAAACCACAGCTAGTTAGCACATCACAGTCAACTGCTGAAAACCAAAATTAAAGAAAAATCTTAAAAACATGTATTTTGTCTGGTTTTCCTATCGTAGGTAGTAGGAGAGGAAATTCAAGATCAATTACTCCAATAATGGTTGGAAGTAGAAGTCCTATACATTCCTTTTAGTCTGGCTCTCACAAGACCAGCTGATTAACTTGTACCCCTTCCACCTTTATTTCTGTTACATTCTGAATGCATGCCGGCATCACTTACTTTTAGGATTGCTCTGTATCCTATGACTACTACTCCCTTGAACTTATCTGTGTTAGTCTGCTCAGGCTATTGTAACAAAATACCACAGACTGGGTGACAAACAACAGACACTTATTTCTCTCGGTCTTGGAGGCTGGCAAGTCCAAAATCAAGGTGCTGGCAGATTCAGTTCCCTCTGAGGGCCCTCTTCCTGCTTGCAAATAGCTGTCTTCTTGCTCATAGGGTGGAGAGAAAAAGAACTTGAGTGTCTCTTCCTCTTCTTATAAAGACACTAATTCCATCAAGCGGGTCCCTCTCTCATGACCTCATCTAAACCTAATTACCTCCCAATGGCCCCACCTTCAAATACCATCACATTGAGTATTTTGGAGGAACACAAACATTCAGTCCCTAACACTATCATTGGTCCTTTTAAAGCAATGAAAAAAATCTGAATTGTTCTGCTACTTTTGCTGGAGTTTTGTTTAAGTCCTTAGCATTTAAAAAGAAACTCCTTGAACTTCTCTTAAGGCAAAATAAACTTTATTCATTTATTTGTTTGTTTGTTTATTTGAGAAACAAGAAGCATTTGAGGACTTGAGTTTAGGAAGAGTGATGGAAGGAAAGCTGTAAACAGTTGTCAAACATTCCAGAATGATTCTTTGAACCTTTCTTTTCCTTCTTGTATCTCTTTCTGTGTCACTGTCTTAGAAGATAGAATACGAACATGACTTAACATATTGTTAAAATAATCATGGAAGGAGAGGTAAAATTCTTGCCTAAAACATTCTGCTTCCTTCCCCTTTTTTCGAACATCAGATGATAGGCTGTATTAGCATCTTTTTGGCCGATAAGCATCATAACATGGCACTTCCCAATCTGCTCTTTCTTTACTTCGAAGAAAAAATTCTTCTCTTAGTGAGGGCCAAATATAATACCAAAAAAAATTATTTAGCTGGACTCATCCTTTTATTTCCAAGACTGATTTAATTGTGGTAGCCTAGGCTGACACTGGAACAAAATTAAAACAATCCAAATCTGAAAACAAATTGCACACATTTACTGAATTTGAGTACTACATTTAACTGCACTTCAAATAAATTTAAGGGATTTTAAAAGTACTTTACTGGTTCAAATTGGAAATGAGTGTATAGCTGTTTTTATAAAACTACTAAGTAAATTTGGTCCACAAAGATATTCTCCAAAACAACCTAAAGTGAGGCGATATTCATTTGGTTCAGTTTCTAACGCTTGAAAAAGGAAGGCGGTGTTTTTACTTTGAGCATTATATGGAACATCTGGAAGTTTCGTTTTGTTTTGTTTTTGTTTTTGTTTGCCAAAGACATCATCACCTTTACTACAATGCTGAATGGCACACCATGAGGGAAGAATAATGGATGAAAAAATTGAGGGACAGAAGGGGCCATGCTGGAACTCCATAGGTCTAGCCACAGCATGATGGTATTCCCCCAGACCAGAGTCAGCACGTTTCAACAGAACCAGACTCTAGTCTGAATTTGGTGACTTGTGTTTTCATTTGTAATTCTAATCACATTTTTATTTGTTCTGTACTTTCTTCTTGGCACTCCTAATTATTGACACAAGGGACAAATTAGTCAAATTTGTGGCTAAAATTGGGATGCCTGATACCTGACAGGACTTTGTGTTTATCTCTTCTAGCCCTGAGTATTAGACTCCATCCAAAATTGAGCAAGTGAGATGTTTAAGATGCAGTGGGTGGAAATGGAATTTTCCAGCCCTTGAGAAGGGCAAGAGGACAAGAAATATGTATTCTTGTACTTTTAGTTTAGGTTTATTTACTTTTCTTAGCACATTTTACCCATGTAAAATATGAAGGGAAAATTACTTTATTTTGGATCTCTGAAAATTCCAAATTCCTTTGGCTGTAATATAGAGGAATTTTGAAAACCGGTCCAGATTGTTAACTGTTTGTCAATTTGGTTTTGCTCTCCACATTGAGACAGACTTGACAAGCTTGTCAGAGGACCTCTAGTCACCTCGGTTTTCCTCCACTGTCTCTCTCATGAAGTTCCCTTCCTGCATATCCAAGCATTCTCAACTTTTTCCATCTCTCCTATCCCCCCAAATTCTGAACGTTACTTTTTCCCCTGTTTCCTTAGCTGGAATACAGAGAACAGGCTTTTCTCCTCTTGTTCCAGGGGCCCTGAGCTCTGTTCACTTGGAGGTGAAGCAGCCTGAAAGCCTGGCTATTACGTACAAAGCTTTAAAGGAACCAAATAATTTTTTAAAATTAAACTCAAAAAATTATTCTTTACCTGTATCTCCAGGTTCACTGAGCTGATACTTGGGTGTCTGAGGGAAAACTTGCATTTTTAGGTGAAGGAAGAATGTTTCTTGTTATGTGGAGGTTTTTCAACCCTATTAGAGAACCCTCTGCGTGGAGGTCAGCCTAGTAAAGAATTTCTGTGAACTGTTAAATTTCACTTACAAAGTAAATCAGTCTCCCCAGCAAGCATATAGATTACCTCTAGGATCAGGTCCACATGTTTCATGGCTCTGTATAAGATCCCAGTCTATACAGTCAAGCAACATGAGGTCACAGCAATTGTTACTTGTTTGTGGTTGTGACGCAGGGGCAATATAAACAGCGAATCCGGATCAGGACAGCTGAAAGGCCCATCGACAATCATGTAATTTACTTCTTTTCATTTCCATCATCTGTGTGGGAGAGAGGATGCTGGAAAACCCTACAAAACTGGCTTTATCTAAGCGTTTTCAAATGTGAGTCATCATAAAAATTATCTAGAAGCTTTGTGAAAATTCTGATTTCTAAGCCCCACTTCACAGATTTGAGTCAGCAGGAGGGCTTATGAAATTTATGTAATTTGAAAAGCTCCCTGGGTGGTTAATGATCAGCTAGGTTTGGGGGATCCACTGCTTTAATTTCTTTTCTTAAATAGTATAAAATAATTATTAACTTAAATTAGGATGATAATATACCTAGCGAGAGCTGAGCATCTACATGACTCAACTCAGTGGTTTTGCATAATGACCAAAATAATGTTGGCAAAATCAGAAAGTTTTTACTTCAGTTATTTCTGGATTCATGGCTGTGTGTAAAGCTAGCCTGACTCTGGGGGGCTTTCTCTGCTTAGACCGCTGTTCCTTCTCCCCACCATCGTCTTCATCTGAAAAAAATTACTTCATTCCCCAACAATAAAATATCTTTATTGTTATTGTTAGATTATACAAAGCAGTGTATGCATGGCAAAAAATTTAGACACATAAACTAAAAAGAACAAAAAGTAAACATGATTTCAAACTCTACCATGTTTAGGTAACTCCTATGAATTTGGGATCCATTCTTTCATAAAACTCTGTACATGGGCCGGCCCTGTGGCTTGGTGGTTAAGAGTGCGCGCTCCGCTGCTGGCGGCCTGGGTTCGGATCCCGGGCTCGCACCGACGTACTGCTTCTCTGGCCATGTACAGCGTCCCATGTACAGCAACTAGAAGGATGTGCATCTATGACATACAACTATCTACTGGGGCTTTGGGGGGGAAAAAAAACTCTGTACACACAGAAATGCATTATGCTAAATACATATTTATATAACTGTTGCAGATTAGATTATTATTATTATTTTTTTGGTGAGGAAGATTAGCCCTGAGCTAACATCTGTTGCCAATCCTCTTCTTTTGCTGAGGAAGACTGGCCCTGGGCTAACATCTGTGCCCACCTTCCTCTACTTTATATGTGGGACGCCTGCCATAGCATGGCTTGACAAGCAGCATGTAGATCCGCACTCGGGTTCCAAACCCACGAACCCCAGGCCACTGAAGTGGAGCACGTGAACTTAACCACTACGCTACCGGGCCATCTCCTGTAGATTAGATTATTGATCAAAAATATTAACTCCCTCCCCTACCCCATATCCGTGAATAGAGTACACTTCCCTAATCTTTGACTTTGTCACTCCCTTTGGCCAATAAATGACAATGTGCCAGTTTCAAGCCTAGGCCTAAAGGTGCCTCTCATGTCTCCTCTTGACCTCTGAGCTTCTGCCATTCCACAGGAAGAGCCTGCCCCAGCCCTCCTGCTGATGTCACATTGAGCAAAGCCTTCTCTGCCAGCCCAGCCAAGCCACAGACGTAGAAGATAAATAAATGCTTATTGCTCTATGTCACTGAGAGTTTGCAATCCTTTGTTATACAACAACAGATAGGCAATGAAAAACTTTTTAAAAATAATAAATTGTGTAATATTATCCATGCATGCATGAACACCTTATTTTTTCAGTTTTGTTTTTGATTTTGGTTTGCTTGCTTGCATACTACATCTCTCTCATTCTCCTTGCCGTACCCTCTCCTCCAGCTCCCATGTAACCAATGTTACCAATCTAGATTTTATCTTTCTGTACCTTTCTCTATTTTCGTATAATTATACACAAATATACAAACATACACATAAAGCGGAATGGGCTTTGTTTGTTTTACAAAATAGGATAATATTACAATTATGATACATCGTGAAGGAGAAGTGCAGACAAGTAAATATGTCATAATACATTATATGTGTAAGACAGAAGGATGGAAACCTATCTCAGGGTCAGGAAAAGCTTCCTGAGGAAATGATATTTAAACTGAGCCATAAGGATGGTGTTATGGGCTGAATTGTATCCCCTCCCCCAAATTCGTATGTTGAAGTCCTAACCCTCAGTACCTCAGAATGTGACTGTATTTGGAGATAAAGTTCCTATTAAAGAGACAAGGAAGTAAAAATGAGGTCATGAGGGTGGGCCCTAATCTAATATGATTTGTATCCTTATAGCAGGAGGAAATTTGGACGCAAACACACAGAAGGAAGACTATGTGGAGACACAGGGAGAAGGCAGCCATCCACAAACCAAGGTGAGAGACCTTAGAGGAAACCAACTCTGCCAACACTTTGATCTCAGACTTTTGGCCTCCAAAACTGTGAGAAAATAAATTTCAGTTGTTTAAGCCTCCTGGTACTTTGTTATGGCAGCCCTAGGAAAGTAAAATAGATGGATAGCAGTAATCCATGAAAAAGACAAAGGAAAAAGGATACTTATACAGTCTGGTGGAAATGTGAATTTTAACAGCCTTTTCGGAGAGCAATTTGGCAATAGCTGTTAAAAATTTGTTTCCAGGGAGAGAAGTCAAGATGGCGGCATAAGCCGACTCGGAACTCACCTCCTTCCACAGAGACAGCCAATTTACAACTACTTGTGGAAAAATTACCCTTGAGACAGAACTGAAAACTGGTTAAGAGGAACTCTTGCAACTAAGGACAATCCTAATTGAGGTGGAAGAGGCAGAAACTCCCTTCTGGAGGGGAAAAAACCACCTTCACAAGCTGCCAGCTTCACAGCCACCCGGGAGCAGCCCACAGGTACGCAGCCTTGCCTGGAGGAGCGGGGCCCAGAGCCGGGAGCGCCCCGGCCATGGGCATTTTGTGGACCCAGCACAATTGAGATGAAGGGCATAATATCTGACTTTGCCTGCTACTAAAACATTGGGGAGTACCCCCAGAAAAGCTGGTTCAGAAAGAAATTAAAACCAGCTCTTAAAGGGCCCATGCACAAACTCACCTGGTTCAGAAAGCAACCTAAAATCACCAGAAAGAAAGGTGCACAGTGCTTTGGTGAAAAGAGACTCACCTGATAGGCTCTGAGTGCATTGCAGTGAGAGGTGAGACCTCTCCAAGGACTGGGAAATTGGCGGTGGCCATTGTTGTGGCCTGGTGTGGGCATGCTGACACAGACGCCATTGGAGTTCTCCCTGGGGCCTGCTAGCCCAGGTCTGCCCCACCCACTAGAGCACTGATTTAATCCAGCTCAGCCAGGGCAGGCATCCCACCCTAGAGACTGGCCCCACCCGACAACAAGCCCTCAGGAAACTTGTGGGCCTGCATAGATTGGTGACTGGATTCTCTGCAGCCTGGCAACTGAGCCCACTTCAGTGGGGCAGGGCATGCACAAGGAGTGGGTGGAGAGTGTGGGGCGGTGGTGGAGTGTGTAGGGCTCCTGCTGTGCAGAGACTGGGTCCGCTTCCAGAGGTTGGGGCGTGCACACAGGGCAGGACTGTGTTGACTGTGTGTGTGGACCTGTGGGTGGGAGGGTTTGTCAGCTGCAGAAGACTTGTGCTTCTCAAAGACCCACATAGGGCATTGCTCCACCTTCCAAAGCCTGAAACAAATGGGTGCTCCCGTGCCTGAGGCCAGCCCCTCCCAGCTGCAATCCTCAGAGAGCTGACAAGAGACCAAAAGGCTGGAGGCTTATAGCAATTGTAAGCCCTTGAGCCTAATAACCTGCCTCGCTGGGGGCCTACTCACTTAAAAGAAATACTGCAACACAAATGTGGTATTAGAACTTGCAGCCAACTGTGCTGGGGCTCCCCACACCTGATAAAGAGACTGAAGGGCCCACAACAACTACAAGAAGCTAAGCATTGCAACAGCTGGCCAGGAACATAACTCAGCCTCCCTGGGCGCCTACAGGGAGAGCAAACACGCCACAACAGAAGGGCACATGTAGCCCACATAGGGGTCAGCCCTGGAACATTGAGAACTGAGGGAAGCACACTGCAGGCCTCCTAAGGCATCACTTATATAAGGTCACCTATCCAAGAGCAAGAGATGTAGCTGACCTACCTAATACATAGACACAAGCACAGGGAAGGAAGCAAAATGAGGAGGCAAAGGAATACATTCCAAGTAAGGGAACAGGACAAAACCCCAGAAAAGGAGCTAAGTGAAACAGAAATGAGCAACCTACCTGACAGAGAGTTCAAACAAAGAGTGTTAAGGATGCTCACTATGTGGGGAGAAGAATAGATGAACTGGGTGAGAATGTCAACAAAGAAATGGAAGATATATAAAAGAACCAATCAGAAATGAAGAATACAATACTGGAAACGAAAAATTCACTAGAGGGACTCAAAAACAGAGTAGAGGATACAGAAGAATGGATCTGCGAGCTGGATGAAAGACTAGAAGAAATCACTCAACCTGAACAGGTAAAAGAGAAAAGAATTAAAAAGAGTGAAAACAGTCTAAGGGACCTCTGGGACAACATCAAGCACACTAACATCCGTGATATAGGTGTCACGGAAGGAGAAGAGCGAGACAAAGGGGCAGAGAATCTATTTCAAGAAATAATAGATGAAAACTTCCCTAACCTAAGGAAGGAAACAGACATCCAGGTACAGGAAGCACAGAGAGCCCCAAACAAAATAAACCCAAAGAGGCCCACACCAAGACACATCATAATCAAAACGTCCAGAGTTAAAGATAAAGAGAGAATCCTAAAAACCGCAAAAGAAAGACAAGTTACATACAAAGGAAACCCCATAAGGCTATCAGCTGACTTCTCAGCAGAAACCATACAGGCTAGAAGAGAGTGGCACTATATATTTAAAGTGCTAAAAGGAAAAAACTTACAGCCAAGAGTACTCTACCCAGCAATGTTATCATTCAAAACGGAAGGAGAGATCAAAAACTTCCCAGAGAAGCAAAAATTAAAGGAGTTTGTCACCAAGAAACCAGTGCTACAAGAAACGTTAAAGGGACTGATTTAAGGGGAAAAGAGAAGACCACAAATAGGAAAAATTATCTAGTTCCACGATAAGAGGGTAATGGATACAAATGCACAAAAAAGGGGTTAGATATGATATCAAAAACGTAAATCAGGGAGGAGGGGAGTTAAAGAGTAGAGCTTTCAGACAGAGGTCAAACTAAAGAGACCATCAATTCTGTATAGAAGGAGAAAGGACCAGAGAAGGACTACTAAAACACTGACGAAAAAAAAAAGGTTAAAAACTGGCAGTAAGTACATACTTATTAATAGCTACTTAAAACGTCAATGGACTAAATGATCCAATTAAAAGGCATAGGGTGGCTGATTGGATAAAAAAACAAGACCCATATATATGCTGCATACAAGAGACACACTTCAGACCTAAAGACACTCACAAACTGAAAGTGAAGGGATGGAAAAAGATACTCCACGCAAATGACAATGAAAAGAATGCTAGGATAGCAATACTCATATCAGACAAAATAGACTTTAAAACAAAAACTGTAAAAAGAGACAAAGAAGGGCATTACATAATGATCAAGGGAACAATCCAGCAAGAGGATATAACACTTGTAAATATCTATGCACCCAATGTAGGTGCACCTAAATATATAAAGCAATTATTAACAGACATAAAAAGAGAAATAGATGGTAACACAATAATAGTAGGGGAGTTTAACACTCCACTTACACCAATGGATAGATCCTCTAAACAGAAGATCAATAAGGAAACATTGGCCTTCAATGACACACTAGTACAGATGGACCTAGTAGATATATACAGAGCATTCCATCCAAAAACCAAAGAATACACGTTCTTTTCAAATGCACATGGAACATTCTCCAGGATTGATCACATATTAGGCCACAAAACAAGTCTCCATATATTTAAGAACATTGAAATAATACCAGGCATATTTTCTGACCACAACGGTATGAAACTAGAAATCAACTAAAGGAAGAAAATCAGAAAAGCCACCGATACATGGAGATACACAAAATTCTACTGAACAACGACTGGGTCAATGAAGAAATCAAAGAAGAAATCAAAAAATAACTGGAGACAAATGAAAATGAGAATACGACATGCCAGAATTTATGGGATACAGCAAAAGCAGTTCTAAGAGGGAAGTTTATAGCAATACAGGCCTATCTCAACAAACAAGAAAAATCTCAAATAAACAATATAACAATTCACCTAAAGGAACTGGAAAAAGAAGAACAAACAAAGCCCAAAATCAGTAGAAGAAGGGAAATAATAAAAATCAGAGCAGAAATAAATGAAATAGAGACTAAAAAACCAACAGGAAAAATTAATAAAACCAAGAGCTCATTCTTTGAAAAGATAAACAAAATTGACAAACCTTCAGCTAGACTCACCAAGAAAAAAGGAGAGAAGACACAAATAAGTAAAATCAGAAATAAAAGAGGAGAAATTACAACAGACACCTCAGAAATACAAAAGATCATAAGAGAATACTATGAAAAGCTATATGCCAACAAATTTGACAATCTGGAAGAAATGGATAAATTCTTAGAATCATGCAACCTTCCAAAACTGGATCAAGAAGAAATAGACAACTTGAATAGACAAATCACCTTTAAGGAGATCGAAACAGTAATCACAAACCTCCCCAAAAATAAAAGTCCAGGACCAGATGGCTTCCCCGGTGAATTCTACCAAACATTCAAAGAAGATTAATACCTATCCTTCTCAAACTCTTCCAAAAAATTGAGCAGGGGGGAAGTTCCCTAACACATTCTACAAAGCCGACATTACCCTGATACCAAAACGAGACAAGGACAATGCAAAAAAAGAAAATTACAGGCCAATATCACTGATGAACATCGATGCAAAAATCCTCAACAAAATACTAGCAAATCGCATACAACAATATGTTAAAAAGATTATACACCATGATCAAGTGGGATTTATTCCAGGTATGCAGGGATGGTTCAACATTCGCAAATCAATCAACATGATACACCACATTGATAAAATGAAGAATAAAAATCACATGATCCAGGCAGTACGCTCTTCAACATCGGTCTTAGCAACATCTTTTCAAACACCATGTCTGACCGGGCAAGAGAAACAATAGAAAAAATAAACAAATGGGACTACATCAAACTAAAAAGCTCCTGCACAGCAAAGGAAACCATCAACAAAACAAAAAGACAACCCAGCAATTGGGAGAAGATATTTGCAAACCATACATCTGATATGGGCTTAATCTCCAAAATATATAAAGAACTCATGCATCTCAACAACAAAAAAACTAACAACCCCATTAAAAAATGGGCAAAAGACCTGAACAGACATTTCTCCAAAGAAGATATACAGTTGGCCAGCAGACAGATGAAAAGATGTTCAAAATCATTAACTATCAGGGAAATGCAAATCAAAACTACAATGAGATATCACCTCACACCTGTCAGATTGGCTATAATTAACAAGACAGGAAACAACATGTGTTGGAGAGGATGTGGAGAGAAGGGAACTCTCATACACTGCTGGTGGGATTGCAAACTGGTGCAGCCACTATGGAAAACAGTATAGAGATTCCTCAAAAAATAAAGGATAGAACTACCATATGATCCAGCTATTCCACTGCTGGGTATTTATCCAAAGAACTTGAAAACACCAATGCATAAAGATACATGCACTCCTGTGTTCATTGCAGCGTTATTCACAATAGCCAAGACTTGGAAGCAATCTAACTGCCCATCAAGGGACGAATGGATAAAGAAGATGTGGTATATATACACAATGGAATACTACTCAGCCATAAGAAACAATGAAATCCAGCCATTTGTGACAACATGGATGGACATTGAGGGTATTATGCAAAGTGAAATAAGTCAGAGGGAGAAGGTCTAATACCACATGATTTCCTTCATTATGGAGTAGATAATAACAACAATAAACAAACACATAGAGACAGGGTTTGGATTGGTGGTTACCAGAGGGGAAGGGGGGAGAGAGGAAGGCGAAAGGGATAATTCGGCACATGTGTGTGGTGATGGGTTATAATTAGTATTTGAGTGGTGAACATGATGCAATCTATGCAGAAATAGATGTATCATGATGTACACCTGGAATTTATACAATGTTATAAACCAATGTTACTGCAATAAACAAAAATAAAATAAATAAATAAATAAATAAAGGACTAGTATCCAGAATATATAAAGAACTGTAAAAACACAACAGTATAAAAAAAAAATCCAATTAGAAAATGAGCAAAGACACCAAGTGAACTTTCACTGAAGAGGATGTACAGATGGCAAATAAGCGCATGAAAAGACGTTCAGCATCATTAGCCATTAGGGAAATGCAAATTAAAACCACAATGAGATATCACACATACCTATTAGAATGCTTAATATACAAAGTAGTGGTATCATCAAACGCTCGTAACAATGCGAAGAGACTGGCTCACTCATACACTGCTAGTAGAAATATAAAGTGGTACAGCCGCTCTGCAAAAAAGTATGGCAATTCCTTGCAAAACTAAATATGCAATTGCCATACAACTCAGCAATTGCACTCTTGGGCATACAGTCCAGAGAAATAAAAACTTATGTTTACACAAAAACCTGCACATGAATGTGCATAGCAGATTTACTTGTAATAGCCAAGGCTGGAAAGAACTCACATGGCCTTCAATGGGTGATGTACATCCATATCATGGAACAGTACTCGGCAATAAAAAGGAACAGACTCTTCATACATGCAATAACTTGGATAAATCTCAAGAATATTAAGCATAGTCAAAAAAGTCAATCCCAAAAGGTTACGTACTGTATAATTGCATTTTGTGTAACATTCTTGAAATGACAAAAGTATACAGATGGAAAACATATTACTAGTTTTGTAGGTATTAGGGGTGACGGAGGGAGGATGGTGAATGAGGTTATAAAGACAACATGAGGGATCTTTGTGATGATGGAACTGTTTCTGTATCTTGACTGTGGTGGAGAATACACGAACCTAAAATTGTGGTTAAAATTGCATAGAACTAAAAACACACACACAAACAAGTACAAGTAAAACTGGAGAAATCTGAATAAGATTGGTGGGTTCCATCCTGTCAATATCCTGGTTGTGATAAACATTATAGTTTTACATGATGTTATCCTGGGGGATAACCAGGTAAACAGTGTATGGGATCTCTCTGTATTATTTCTTACAACTGCTTGTGAATTTATAATTACTTCAAAATAAAAAATTTAATTACAAACAATAAAAAAACTTTGTTTCCAGTTATTTTGCCACTACAACAATGCAATTAAAAATATGTACACACATGGGGCCGGCCCGGTGGCGCAAGCGGTTGGGTGCGCGCGCTCTGCTGCGGCGGCCCGGGGTTCGCTGGTTCGGATCCCGGGCGCGCACCGACGCACTGCTTTGGCAGGCCGTGCTGTGGCGGCGTCCCATATAAAGTGGAGGAGGATGGGCACGGATGTTAGCCCAGGGCCGTCTTCCTCGGCAAAAAAAGAGGAGGATTGGCGGATGTTAGCACAGGGCTGATCTCCTCACAAAAAAAAAAAAAAAAAAAAAAAATATGTACACGCGTGTATCCTCCCTGCTGAATGAGCTTTTATTTCTATGGACAAATTCCCAAGAGTGGAATTGTTGGCACCAGATCGTTAAAAAAAATGTTTTTCTTGTGGTTTCCCCAGAGTCCTATTGTTCCTACAATCACACTATAAAATTGCTGCTCTCAAAATATTTCATTTCCTAACATTCGAGCAGCATATTAAGTATGAAAATCAGTCAGGAAAATCACTGTCGACAAAATAAAAGGTAGCAAACTTTTGTAACAATGAAGAATATATTCATTTTCTATTGCTGCATAGCAGATTACTACAAATTTAGTGGCTTAAAAGAACACATTTATTATTTCACAGTTTCTGTGGGTCAGGAATGGCTTAGCTGGGTCTTCTGCAAGGCTGAAATCAAGGTATTAGCTGGGCTGTGTTCTATCTGGAGGCTCACATGTGGGAAAAATCTGCTTCTAAGCTTATTCAGGCTGTTGGCAGAATTCAGTTCTTTGTGGTTGTAAGACTGAGGGCCCCAGCTTCTTACTGGCTGGAGGCTCGAGGCCACCTGTAGCTCCTTGCTATGTAGTTTTCCCCAACATTGCCATTTACTTCATCAAACCAGCAAGGAGAGCCTGTAAAGTGAGTCTGCCAGCAAGACAGAGTCTTACATAACATGATCACTGGAGTGGCATCCCATCACATTTGTCATGTTCTATTGGTTAGAAGCAAGTTACCAGTTCTGTCTACACTCAAGGGGAGGTGATTACACAAAGGTGTGAACATCAGGTGACGGAGATCAAGGGAGCCACCTTACAATCTGCCTGCCATACAGATTTAAAACCTTCTTTGGAGGCCAGCCCAGTGGTGTAGCAGTTAAGTGCGTGCGCTCCGCTGCGGCGGCCCGGGGTTTGGATCCTGAGAGCGCACCGATGCACTGCTTGTCAAGCCATGCCGTGGCGGTGTCCCATATAAAATGGAGGAAGATGGGCACGGATGTTAGCCCAGGGCCAGTCTTCCTCAGCAAAAAGAGGAGGATTGGTGACAGATGTTAGCTCAGAGCTAATATTCCTCATACACACACATACAAAAAAAGAACCTACTTTGTCTATGAATTAAGACATATACTCCTTTTCTTGGTACTCTACTAACCAGATTTATCGGTGTGCCTGATTTCACAAGTCAGTAAAGATACTTGGTGTTTCTTAATCCCTTCCTGGACTTTCTGTGGCTTGATGTTGCTTTCACTGGCTTTGTTACAATTAAATGCAAATCAGCAAACATTTGTTGAATACATTCTAAGTAACAATCTTTTCAGAGGTTGTGAGAGGTCTGACCACTTCCATTCTTTGAGGCTACTGTTATACTAAAAAATTTGAAGGAATACCTAATAAGGGTTACAGCATTGCTGCATATTTTAAGTGGGAATTTTAGAACTGAAAAATACAATATCTGAAATGAAAAATTCACTGGATGGACTTAATAGCAGAACAAAGTTGGGACCTGAAAGAATCAGTTAATTTCAAGTTAGATCAATAGAAATTGTCCAATCTGAAAAACAGAAAGAAAAATTTTGAAAAAATTAACAAAGCCTTAGAAATCTGAGGGATAATATCAAAAGGGCTAACATATAGGCAATTGGAATCCCAAAAGGAAAGAAGAGAGAGAATGGGGTAGAAAAAATGTGAGGAAATGATGGCAACAAAACTTCCCAAATTTGGTGAAAGACATATAAATGTACAGACTCAAGAAGCCTAGTAAACCCCAATCAGGATAAACACAAAGAAAATGACGTCTAGACATGCTATAGTCAAGCTATTTGTGATAGACAGTTTCTGACATAGCTCCCAGTGACCCCAAACTCATGGTATTCATGCCCTTGTGTAATCCTCTCCCCTTGAGTGCAGGCTGAATCTTGTGACTTGCCTTTCATGAATAGAATACAGAAAAGTTATGGGACGTAACTTCCATGATTAGTTGACAAAAATTGTGACTTTCCTCTTGGTAGTACACTCTCTCTCTCTTTCCCCCTCCCCTCTCACTTGCTTGCTTTCATGAAACAAGCTGCCATGTTGTAAGATGCTCTACGGAAAGGACTATGTGGCAAAGAACTGAGGGAGGCCTCCGGCCACCAGCTCATGAGAAACTGAGACATCTGGCCAACAGCTCACGGGAACTGAATGTTGGCAACAATCAGATAGGTGAGCTATGCACAGATTCTTCACATTCAGGCCTGAGAAAGCTGTAACCTATGAGAGATCAAAACCAGAGGACCCAGAAAGCTGTGCCCAGATTCTGAATTCCTGACCCACAGAAACTGTAAGATATTAAATGAGTAGTGTTTTAGTTGCTAAGTTTTGAAATAATTTATTACACAGCAATAGATTACCAATACACTAAACCAAACCAAACCAAACCAAAATCGAGAGAAAACTGTGAAAGCAGCCAGAAGAAAACAATACATTACATACAAGAGGAAAAATTATTCAATCACTAAACTTTTCCAAAGTTATGGGGGCCAGAAAACTGCGAGAGATATTTTTCAAGTGCTTAAACAATGAAACTATCAATTCAGCATGCTATATCTAGCAAAAATATCCTATGAGAATTAAAGAAAACTTCAGAAGTCTTCAAGAGTTCAAATAAAGGCAAACTAGGAGATTTCATTACCACCAGAAGTACACTACAAGAAACGCTAAAGGGGATTCATCAGACTGAAGAGAAATGATACCAAAGGGAAGCTCAGATCATCAGGAATTAATTAGGACCATCAGGAATGGTAAATATCTAATCAATATGACTATTTTCCATGTTAATTTATGTAAAATAAACATGATTGTTTAAAGCAAAAATTATAGCATTATTTTTGGAGTTTATAATGTGTGTAGATGTAATAATATGATAACTAGAGCATAAAGGGTGGCAGATAGAGGGTTAAATGAACCTATACAAATGAAGATTTATACATTTTATGTAACATGACACATTAAATCTAAATAGACTGTGATATGCCCCTCACCCGGAATCCAGGAGCTATGGGTTCATTGATATGAATGTTGGCCATTCTGTGTATACTTTTAGAGTGCCATAAACCTATGGTACTTCTTATGGGAGAAATAAAATGACACATGTGCATCAGTCAGAGTCCAGTTCAAAAGAGAGAAACTATACAAATTATTTCAACACAGAGAATTTAACCTAAATAATTGCTAGTTATTTGTAGGGAACTAAAAAGGCAAACATGGAAGCTAAGGTATCACAAAGATAGTAACTGCAGGAAGGAAGTACCGCTGTTAGGGCTGAGGGAACAAAAGGAAGACGTTGGGTTTATTAAAATGTAGAGGGTGGGAGGAGGAGTCCCACAGAGCTAGGATTTAGTTCTTTGAGGAAGGACACTGGGCAGCTGGTGTTATATCTCTGACTTTGTGTTAAGGCTAGTACCGGTAATATGGAAAAACTGCAAACAGAAACCAATTGGTGCTACAGCAATCACCTGTCACTGTCAAGATAAAGAATCATTGCTGTGATGAAAATGACAGTGAACATGAAGGAGCAAGTCCCTTTTTTCTCCAGCCTCTAGTTTCCCTCTGGCATCCTCTATTGTCAAAGCTTAAGGGGGCAGCTGGCAAAGCAAAAACGGTGGTCTGTAGGGTCCAGCAACACTAAGCAGAGAATAGAATGGTGGGTTTGGGGCGGAAACTAGTTAATAACTGTCACAACGTGACAGAACAAATCAAAACTGCAGAACTGAAGATAGTGAGAATTTGAGAAGCTGAGAGTAGATCGACCAGGCATTGAAGGGGAAAGATGGGCAGGTGAATTAGCTGACTTTATCCAGTGAGTGGCCTTTCTTTCCCACTAGTTCTTTACCACTTGGGAACTGGGAGCAGGAGCTGCTAAGAATGAGTTAAAAATAGCTTTAGGCCTGTCGCTTACTCATTCATTTTATAGTCTTTTTTTTCAAATTAGGACCATCTCAAATATGCCCTGATGCTTGCCCTCCACACAATTTCCCCAACAACGTTGTCTGGACTTTCTCCTCATAGAAATCACCCTATTATCTGGTACTTAGACTTCCAGGAACCACATCTCTGGAACACCTGTGAGCCTGATAAAAAGCCTAAAGTAAATTCAGCAAGAGCTTGAAGCTAGTTTGAAGCACATGTCATTAAAGTCATGCACTTTATCTCTATCCAGACAGAGAATATTTAAGTTAATATTACACTTAATACTTACTTATCTGGTTTCCCTTGGCAACCGTGCAGGAGTGGCTGAACAAAAAGGAAGAGAAAAAGAGTTATATCATTCTGGTAGCTTCAAGAAGTTACCATGGAGAAGAGAGAGACAACAAGAAAGAAGACAACATTATCACCACCAAAAACAGAATCACAGCATGCAATATGGAAGTACTCAGCTCTACAAACCACACAATTTCAGAAGCATCAGTGAGGGAGAAGACAGCACAACTGTGCATCAAGACAGTGCAGCAGCCTGGCAGTATTCAGGAAAAAGAGTGGTTAAGTTCTACATGCCTCATACCCTTGAGGCATGTCATTTTATCACAGACTAGAACAGCTATGTGTCTGTTTGTTTATCACTCCATGCTCAGTGCCTGGAACAAGACAGGGATTCAATCAATGAATCAGGGATAACCATATTGCTGCCAAACCACAAAAAGTGTTAAAAACTATGATGACTATATTCTAGTGGCTAATGCAAAGATGTATCAATTGCATTTCGAAAAGTCACTGTTATGATAAGTCACTATCTGAGGGCTATAGGAAGTAGGACCAGAGAGAGTTTTTACTTCAAAAACAAAAATGCACTGATGCAGACCACTACGCTGATTCTCAACGAGCCAAAAAATGAGGATTTGGTTCAACATTACTTACTTAAGGAAGAGCTGTATTTCTCCCTCTCAACTAATCTATTTGGCAGCTTTTGTTTTGGTGCCATTCAAAGACTTTTCTGTTGGATGGATGTAGCGGAAGAATAGGTACATAATGAACAGTTATATGATTATCTCACAGGTGAAGAGGGAAGAAGAGATGCTTTAAGAACAACTTTGAAGGCCATCTCCTATTTGGTGTAACCAGAGGATGCTAAAAATTTAAGAGAGTCTAATAGGTTGCAGTTGGAAAAAGTATGGTTCTTTTAACATTAAAAGGCTGTCTAGGCTTTAGACTTTTACTTTTTAAGTCTAAAGTTAAGCTTTTTAAGAGACACTTATCAAATTAACACTCACATCAAGAACAACTATAAAGCTAGATTTAAAAGAAAATGTCAGTTATTTGAAGATATTGAAGAGCAACCAAAGCAGCCAGGCCAAGGAAGTCAAGATCCTAGAGGAAAGGCAAAAATCTGGAATAAACTAGACATTCTCCACCAATTTTTCCTCTCAGGGCATTTGCCATTTCATAGCTAGGAGATAGAGGCACAGCAAAAAGCAGTGGCTGGGAGCTTTTAGCAATCTCACAAGGATGGGAAAACAAAAATTGAGATTCAAGCCAAATAAGAGCAGCCAGGATCCTAGAGAGAAGAGAATTACAGAGAAATGAGTATGACATTCTGCAAGGATTTTGCCTCCAAGAATTTTCTGAATCCTAAGTCTCTGGGAATGGGGGAAGGAAGAGGAACAGTAACAGTAAAACACACACACATACAAAACAAAAAGCCCTCAAAGTTATTAAGGTGTTTAAAGGATAAGCATAGATTTGGGTAGTCTTATGGAGTTAGACAAATATAGGAGTTCAGAGCCTGAAATGGAGAAAGAATCCTGGACAATATGGCAATTTTCAAGTAGAGAGCACTGAATGATTATTCCCTAGGTTAAAGACTACAACAGAGGGGCCGGCCCAGTGGCGTAAGCGGTTGAGTGCACGTGCTCTGCTGCGGCGGCCCAGGGTTCGCTGGTTCGCCAGTTCGGATCCCGGGCGTGTACTGACGCACCACTTGGCAAGCCATGCTGCAGCGGCATCCCATATAAAGTGGAGGAAAATGGGCACGGATGTTAGCCCAGGGCCAGTCTTCCTCAGTGAAAAAAGAGGGGGATTGGCAGATGTTAGCACAGGGGTGATCTTCCTCACAAAAAAAAAAAAAAGACTACAACAGTAATATATCATCCCTTACAAAGCTTTAAATCCAGCCTCCTCCAACCATCTCAAAGCCTGATGAGAATCAATGTAACCTGTCTCTAGTTAAATGAGGTCATGAAGAAAATTTAGTCATCTTTAGAAGAAGATAACATCATCCAGTGCCTCTTAATAGTTTCATATACAATGTCCATCATTCAATCAAAAATGTCCTGGACCAAATGGTTGAAAAACAGAAAAAGAAATAGATACTCAGATGACCCAAATTTTGGAGCGATCAGATATATAATTTAAAATAACTTGATTAATAGTTCAAGAATATCAAGTGAATAATGCAGAAAATAGATGAAAATATGGAGAATTTTTATTAGAGAATTAGCTTATATAAAAATAAATCAAGTAGAAATCCTAGAAATTAAAAACAAAATTTCAGAAATGAAGTACTCACTATATAGGATTAACAATAAATTAGACCCAACAGAAGAGAGGATTACTGAACTGGAAAATAGGTCAGAAGAAATTATACAGATTAAAACAGAGACATAAAAGATGGAAAACAAAGAAAATTGTAAAATGAATATGTAAGCCACGGTAAAAAGATCAATATATGTAGTCCCAAGGAGAGAGGAGAAAGAGAATGGACAAAAATTATATTTGTTATTGTGTGAGAATTTTCCAAAATTGGTGAAAGACATTAAGCCAAGATTAAAAAATCTCTAAAAACCTCAAGCAGAACGAACACACAAAAAAACATATCTAGACATGTCATAATAAAAATTTTAAAAATTAAAGAAAAAGGAAAAAAATCTTAGAAGCAGAAGAGGAAGAGGGAGAGATGCATGATTTTAAAGGAGTAACAATAAAACTGATAAGTGACTCTTCAAAAGAAAATATGGAAGCCATAAGACAATAGAATAAAACTTTCAAAGTGCTGAAAGAGGATAAAAGCCACCCTAGAAGTTATATCAAGTTAAAATATCCTTCAAAAATGGAACTAAAATAAAGAAGTTTTCAGACACAAAAACTTGGAATTTAATGCCGGTAGACCTACACCAAAAGAAATACCAAAAGAGCTCTCCAGGCAAAGGAAAATGATCCCTGATTGAAGCTCAGTAACACAAGGTATAAAGAAAGAAGAAAGGGTAGCTATATGGTTAAAACTAAATGAATATTGACAATTTAAACTATGATAATATCTTGTTGAGGTTAAAATATATGTAGAATTAAAATACATGGTATTGATGACAAAAATAGATAAAAGGGAGAAATAGAGTTTACTACACTGTTTTTCAAGAATAAGTGTAAAATAAAAGCATTTTCTTTTTTTTTTAATTTTTTGTTTATTGCAGTAACATTGGTTTATAACATTGTATAAATTTCAGGTGTACATCATTATACTTCTATTTCTGCGTAGATTACATCCTGTTCACCACCCAAATACTAATTACAACTGATCACCACACACATGTGCTGAATTATCCCTTTCGCCCTCCTCCCTCCTCCTTCCCTCTGGTAACCACCAATCTAATCTCTGTCTCTGTGTTTGTCTGTTGTTGTTATTATCTACTACTTAATGAAGGAAATCATACGGTATTTGACCTTCCCCCTCTGACTTATTTCACTTTGCATAATACCCTCAAATGTCCATCCATGTTGTCAAAATGGCTGGATTTCATTGTTTCTTAAGGCAGAGGAGTATTCCATTGTGTATATATACCACAGCTTCTTTATCCATTCGTCCCTTGGTGGGCACGTAGGTTGCTTCCAAGTCTTGGCTATTGTGAATAATGCTGCAATGAACACAGGGGTGCATGTATCTTTACACATTGGTGTCTTCAACTTCTTTGGATAAATACCCAGCAGTGGAATAACTGGATCATATGCTAGTTCTACCCTTGATTTTTTTGAGGAATCTCTATACTGTTTTCCATAGTGGCTGCACCAGTTTGCACTCCCACCAGCAGTGTATGAGAGTTCCCTTCTCTCCACATCCTCTCCAACACACGTTGTTTCCTGTCTTGTTAATTATAGCCAATCTGACAGGCGTGAGGTGATATCTCATTGTAGTTTTGATTTGCATTTCCCTGATAGTTAATGATTTTGAACATCTTTTCATCTGTCTGTTGGCCATCTGTATATCTTCTTTGGAGAAATGTCTGTTCAGGTCTTTTGCCCATTTTTTAATGGGGTTGTTAGTTTTTTTGTTGTTGAGATGCATCAATTCTTTATATATTTTGGAGATTAACCTCTTATCAGATGTATGGTTTGCAAATATCTTCTCCCAATTGTTAGGTTGTCTTTTTGTTTTGTTGATGATTTCCTTTGCTGTGCAGAAGCTTTTTAGTTTGATGTAGTCCCATTTGTTTATTTTTTCTATTGTTTCTCTTGCCTGGTCAGACATGGTGCTTGAAAATATGTTGCTAAGACCGATGTCAAGAAGCATACTGCCTATGTTTTCTTCTAGAAGTTTCACAGTTTCAGGTCTTACATTCAAGTCTTTAAACAATTTTGAGTTAATTTTTGTGTATGGTGTAAGGTAAGGGTCTACTTTCATTTTTTTGCATGTGGCTGTCCAGTTTTCCCAACACCATTTGTTGAAGAGACTTTCTTTTCTCCATTGTATGTTCTTGGCTCCTTTGTCAAAGATTAGCTGTCCATAGATGTGTGGGTTTATTTCTGGGCTTTCGATTCTATTCCATTGATCTGTGTGTCTGTTTTTGTGCCAGTACCATGCTGTTTTGGTTACTATAGCTTTGTAGTATATTTTGAAATCAGGGAGTGTGATACCTCCAGCTTTGTTCTTTTTTCTCAGGATTCCTTTAGCTATTTGGGGTCTTTTGTTGTTCCATATAAATTTTAGGATTCTTTGTTCTATTTCTGTGAAAAATGTTGTTGGAACTTTGATAGAGATTGTATTGAATCTATAGATTGCTTTAGCAAGTATGGGCATCTTAAGTATGTTAATTCTTCCAATCCAAGAGCATGGACTATCTTTCCATTTCTTTGTGTCTTCTTCAATTTCTTTCAGCAATGTTTTATAGTTTTCGGTGTACAGATCTTTCACCTCTTTGGTTAAGTTTCTTCCTAGGTATTTTATTCTTTTGGCTGCAATTGTAAATGGGATTGTATTCTTAATTTCTCTTTCTGCTACTTCATTGTTAGTGTATAGAAATGCAACTGATTTTTGTATGTTGATTTTGTATCCTGCAACTTTACCATATTCATTTATTACTTCTAAAAGTTTTTTGGTGGATTCTTTAGGGTTTTCTATATATAAAATCATGTCATCTGCAAATAGTGACAGTTTCACTTCTTCCTTTCCAATTTGGATCCCTTTTATTTCTTTTTCTTGCCTGATTGCTCTGGCTAGGACTTCCAGTACTATGGTAAATAGGAGTGGTGAGAGTGGACATCCTTGTCTGGTTCCTGTTCTTAGAGGGATAGCTTTCAGTTTTTCACCATTGAGGATGATATTAGCTGTGGGTTTGTCATATATGGCCTTCATTATGTTGGGGTACTTTCCTTCTATACCCATTTTATTCAGAGTTTTTATCATAAATGGATGCTGTATCTTGTCAAATGCTTTCTCTGCGTCTATTGAGATGATCAGGTGATTTTTATTCTTCATTTTATTAATGTGGTGTATCACGTTGATTGATTTATGAAAGTTGAACCATGCCTGCATACCTGGAATAAATCCCATTTGATCATGGTGTATAATCTTTTTAACGTATTGTTGTATGTGATTTGCTAGTATTTTGTTGAGGATTTTGGCATCGATGTTCATCAGTGATATTGGCCTGTAATTTTCTTTTTTTGTGTTGTCCTTGTCTCCTTTTGGTATCAGGGTAATGTCGGCTTTGTAGAATGAATTAGGGAGCTTCCCCCCTGCTCAATTTTTTGGAAGAGTTTGAGAAGGATAGGTATTAAGTCTTCTTTTAATATTTGATAGAATTCACCAGGGAAGCCGTCTGGTCCTGGACTTTTATTTTTGGGGAGGTTTGTGATTACTGTTTTGATCTCCTTAAAGGTGATTTGTCTATTCAAATTGTCTATTTCTTCTTGATCCAGTTTTGGAAGGTTGTAAGATTCTAAGAATTTATCCATTTCTTCCAGATTGTCAAATTTGTTGGCATATAGCTTTTCATAGTATTCTCTCATAATCTTTTGTATTTCTGAGGTGTCTGTTGTAATTTCTCCTCTTTCATTTCTGATTTTACTTATTTGTGACTTCTTTCTTTTTTTTTTTTTTGGTGAGTCTAGCTAAAGGTTTATCAATTTTGTTTATCTTTTCAAAGAACCAGCCCTTGGTTTTATTAATTTTTTCTATTGTTTTTCAGTCTCTATTTCATTTATTTCTGCTCTGATTTTTATTATTTCCCTTCTTCTACTGATTTTGGGCTTTGTTTGTTCTTCTTTTTCCAGTTCCTTTAGGTGAATTGTTATATTGTTTATTTGAGATTTTTCTTGTTTGTTGAGATAGACCTGTATTGCTATAAACTTCCCTCTTAGAACTGCTTTTGCTGTATCCCATAAATTCTGGCATGTCGTATTTTCATTTTCATTTGTCTCCAGATATTTTTTGATTTCTCCTTTGATTTCTTCATTGACCCAATCGTTGTTCAGTAGCATTTTGTTTAATCTCCACGTATTTGTGGCTTTTCTGATTTTCTTCCTATAGTTGATTTCTAGTTTTGTACCATTGTTGTCAGAAAAGTTGCTTGGTATTATTTCAATCTTCTTAAATTTATGTTGACTTGTTTTGTGGCCTAATATGTGATCAATACTGGAGAATGTTCCACGTGCATTTGAAAAGAACACGTATTCTTCGGTTTTTGGATGGAATGTTCTGTATATATCTACTAGGTCCATCTGTTCTAGTGTGTCATTTAAGGCCAATGTTTCCTTATTGATCTTCTGTTTGGATGATCTATCCGTTGGTGTAAGTGGAATGTTAAAGTCCTCTATTATTATTGTGTTACCATTTCTCTTTTTATGTCTGTTAATAATTGCTTTATATATTTAGGTGCTCCTATGTTGCATGCGTAGATATTTACAAGTGTTATATCCTCCTGTTGGATTGTTCCCTTGATCATTATGTGATGCCCTTCTTTGTCTCTTTTTATAGTTTTTGTTTTAAAGTCTATTTTGTCTGATATGAGTATTGCTACCCCAGGTTTCTTTTCATTGCCATTTGCATGGAGTATCTTTTTCCATCCCTTCACTTTCAGTTTGTGAGTGTCTTTAGGTCTGAAGTGTGTCTCTTGTATGCAGCATATATATGGGTCTTGTTTTTTTTATCCAATCAGCCACCCTATGCCTTTTAATTGGAGCATTTTGTCCATTGACATTTTAAGTAGCTATTGATAAGTATGTACTTACGGCCATTTTTTACTTTTTTTTTTTCTCAGTGTTTTAGTAGTCCTTCTCTGGTCCTTTCTCCTTCTATACAGAATTGATGGTCTCTTTAGTTTGACCTCTGTCTGAAAGCTCTACTCTTTAACTCCCCTCCTCCCTCATTTTATGTTTTTGATATCATATCTAACCTCTTTTTTGTGCATTTGTATCCATTACCCTCTTATCGTGGAACTAGATAATTTTTCCTATTTGTGGTCTTCTCTTTTCCCCTTAAATCAGTCCCTTTAACATTTCTTGTAGCACTCGTTTCTTGGTGACAAACTCCTTTAATTTTTGCTTCTCTGGGAAGTTTTTGATCTCTCCTTCAATTGTGAATGTTAACCTTGCTGGGTAGCAAGGTACAGTATTCTTGGCTGTAAGTTTTTTCCTTTTAGCACTTTAAATATATCGTGCCACTCTCTTCTAGCCTGTAAGGTTTCTGCTGAGAAGTCAGCTGATAGCCTTATGGGGTTTCCTTTGTATGTAACTTGTCTTTCTCTTGCGGTTTTTAGGATTCTCTCTTTACCTTTAACTCTGGACGTTTTGATTATGATGTGTCTTGGTGTGGGCCTCTTTGGGTTTATCTTGTTTGGGGCTCTCTGTGCTTCCTGTACCTGGATGTCTGTTTCCTTCCTTAGGTTAGGGAAGTTTTCATCCACTATATCTTGAAATAGATTCTCTGCCCCTTTGTCTCACTCTTCTCCTTCTGGGACACCTATAACACTTGTGCGCTTGATGTTGTCCCAGAGATCCCTTAGACTGTCCTCACTCTTTTTAATTCTTTTTTCTTTTACCTCTTCAGCTTGAGTGATTTCTTCTAGTCTTTCGTCCAGCTCGCAGATCCATTCTTCTGTATCCTCTACTCTGCTTTTGAGTCCCTCTAGTGAATTTTTCATTTCCAGTATTGTATTCTTCATTTCTGATTGGTTCTTTTTTATATCTTCCATTTCTTTGTTGACATTCTCACTGAGTTCATCTATTCTTCTCCCCACATCAGTGAGCATCCTTAACACTCTTTGTTTGGACTCTCTGTCAGGTAGCTTGCTTATATCTGTTTCACTTAGCTCCTTTTCTGGGTTTTTGTCCTGTTCCCTTACTTGGAATGTGTTCCTTTGCCTCCTCATTTTGCCTCTTTCCCTGTGCTTGCATCTATGTATTAGGTAGGTCAGCTACGTCTCCTGCTCTTGGATAGGTGACCTTATATAAGTGATGCCTTAGGAGGCCTGCAGTGTGCTTCCCTCAGTTCTCAATGTTCCAGGATTGACCCCCATGTGGGCTATGTGTGTCCTTCTGTTGTGGCGTGTTTGCTCTCCCTGTAGGCGCCCAGGGAGGCTGAGTTATGCTCCTGGCCAGCTGTTGTAATGCTCAGCTGCTTGTAGTTGTTGTGGGCCCTTCATTCTCTTTATCGGGTGTGGGGAGACCCAGCACAGTTGGCTGCCAGTTCTAATACCACATTTGTGTTGCAGTATTTCTTTTAAGTGAGTAGGCCCCCAACGTGGCAGGTTGTTAGGCTCAGGGGCTTACAATTGCTATAAGCCTCCAGCCTTTTGGTCTCTTGTCAGCTCTCTGAGGATTGCAGCTGGGAGGGGCTGGCCTCAGGCACGGGAGCACCCAATTGTTTCAGGCTTTGGAAGGCGGGGCAAGCCCCCTATGTGGGTCTTTGAGAAGCACAAGTTTTTTGAAGCTGACAAGCCCTACCACTCACAGGTCCACACACACAGTCAACACAGTCCTGCCCCGTGTGCGCGTCCCAACCTCCTGAAGTGGACCCAGTCTCTGCACAGCGGGAGCCCCATACACTCCACCACTGCCCCACACTCTCCACCCTCTCCTTGTGCATGCCCTGCCCCACTGAAGTGGGCTCAGTTGCCAGGCTGCAGAGAATTCAGTCACCAATCTATGCAGGCCCACATACATTTTCTGCATTGATGTTTTATTGAATTAAATACTAGACTTTATTTCTTGTGTTTTATGTCTTCTCTGTCTGGAGATTTCATTCCAGTTCAAATTTCCTTTAGCTAGAATACTTCCTTGAATAATTTTGTTTCCGCAAAGGATACCTGTGGTAGAGAAAATTGTCCCTTGCTATATGTTCTCCCCTTCTTTCTCAAAATTTTAGCTGGACATATAGCTTCCTGGGAGAAATCACTTATCCCAGCCTTTTTTATAGCTGGATATGGCCATGTGACATTCTGATAAATGGGATATGAACAGAAGTAATGTGTTTTATTTCCAGACCTTTCCCTGATGAAAAGAAGGCATCCCTCCACTTCCTTGTATTCCTTTCTGCTGATCTAAATGCATATATGATAAAAGGAGCTGGAGGAGCCATCTTGGACCACAAGTTGGAAGTTCGGTGGTGGCATAAGCTGAAGTGCCCAGTGGTCAGTGATGGCAGATGTGGTCCTGGATGCAGTTGCCCAGCATGCCTTGCTCCAATCTTTGTAGCCTGGTTCTCTAGCATTCCTAGAGATGTTGTGAACCACCCGACATATTTTCAACGTATTCTTTTTCTTCTTGAAACCCTCAGTTTCTGAAACTTGCGACTGAGGACAATGATACAGATATTGAAAAGATGTGGTTGCAGGCAATAGACCCTCAGGGAAATGGAAAGGGGATACATGAGTTAGTTATATGATCTGATTAGAGCTGAAGGCACACAAAATCCACTTAGCATTAAGTGATGTGACCCAGTAGTCCGTGGCACATAGTCCCCAAAGAGCTCATTAAATTACCACCTGTGGTGATTGAGCTGGAATAAAGTGCTTGCTGATGGTGTTGGCAACTAAATGGCTATTGCCATAAAGCACTGTGAAGGTTACTAGGAATTCAAACACTGTGGCATGGGGTCACTTTTCTAATGGTCCTGGAAAGCTTAAAGTAAGAGAATGAGTGCTCAGATTCCTAAATTTTTGGCTTATGTCACAGTCTGAAACCCATGGACTTTCCAGGATTTTGCTAACATATCTGCTTCCTTGAAACCACAGGACTGAGATAGCTGGAAAATAAATGCAAAGTTTGACCCTCAAACTTACTGAATTATAGGGCCATTAAACCTAATGGCTTGCTATCTGTCTGGTGTGCAAGAAAGGGCACTGATAAAGACAGACTGGGACCCTGTAATTGGAATTGGAGTATATAAAAAGATTTGAACACCTGAAATCCCCACTCCCATTGAATCTCTCTTACTAGCTGAAATGTGTTTTTTTCCCAACACTGAGCAAATCTCCATTTCTAAGCAGATACTGACCAGTTATCCCACAAATTTAACTCAATTCTGACACTATCTACCTAGAAATAACATCAGATCCCACAGGTTAAGGGCTCAGTCCCACAAGACTGCTCTCACTTCAGATGTCAATCACAAGTCCAGGTTGTTACCTATGCTTCCAACTGACTGGCTATAGATTGGAGATTCCCACAGCCCATTGTTCATTGTAGACACTCAAAGACCCAGACTGATGGAGGTCATCTTGACACGTGATTTCATGAATGTAGAGGCAGGGAAAAGATATTGTGATGAATCACAGGTAGCTCTCAAAGCTTCTGCTGAAGGGACACATGTTACTTCAGCTCATAGTTCATTGGCAAAGCAAGTCATATTGTGTGGGGGTGAATACAAATATTATGTTAGATTTATCCTGTACAACCAGCCCTCCAAACACCTAAATTATGTCCCTTGACATAATTGGTAAGGCAGCACTAACATTTTTGAAAAGAAGTTAGTGACTATTTTCTGTAAGTTTGTGATGCTAGTTGGAGACACTACAGTTGAACTGAACTACCTTATATCAGGAGAGAGGAAGATCCTGGATTGGAAGAGGCCAGGTAGATACACTTAACCACCGGAAGTGGGAGTGGGGAGGAGGAAGTTCCTAAGAGTCAGAGATATGACGGTCTGCAGAGTAGACTCTAGGTCTACTTTTCTAATCAGCTGCATGGATTAGGACCTCAGGCCTGCCCCACATACCCAGGTACAGATGGATCCAAGAATTGTGGGCACCCATTGCCTTTCAATGCAGGGACTTCATTCAACAGTGAATGTCACTGTATTCATTTCCTAGGGTTGCCATAACAAATTACCACAAATTTGGTGGCTTAAAACAACAGAAATCTATTCTCTCACAGTTCTGGAGGCCAGAAATCTGAAATCAAGGTGCCAAAGTCTGTAGTGGAGAATGCTTCCTTGCCTCTTCCAGCTACTGGTGGCTCCTAGCAGTCCTTGGCTTATAGACCCATCATTCCAATCTCTGTCTCCATCTTCACACTGTCTTCTCTCCTCTGTGTTTCTGTGTGCCCAAATCTCCCTCTCCTTTCTCTTATAAAGACACCAGTCATTGGATTTAGGGTCCAGCCCTAAGGTGCCCCAAGCCCTCTCCTTATGGAAATATGCGAATAGGCAGCCTCCATTCAAGTGACCTTCTCAGAAATATTAGAAACAATAATACATGCCTTTGCTGCACAAGGAAGTAGAATACTTTTACGAGATTTCAGAGAAAGCATTGATCAGATTCCCTCCAAAGACTTGAGAATCCTTCTTTAAGTAACTGTCACGTAAGCATGGTCGTATGGCAACTCAAGGGGATTCAAGAGTCTGATTTAAGGAGAAAAACTTGGAAAAGACAGCCTAAATCCACCAATAAAGGTATTTGGCTTCACTGAATAGTACTGAAGAAAATAATGAAGCAATATAGAAACCAAAAAAAGAAAAATCTATAAGGTAGTTGATTAACATAGAAAAAAGCACATTTTTAAAATTGGTTGCTTTCTTCTACGTACTCAAAAGTTTAATATAAAGAAGAACTTTTTTTATATTGTCAAAAATGAAAGGTGATGTGGAGATCAAAATATGAACTTTTACTATTAAACTTACCATTTAAACTTACTATAAACTTTACCAATTAAACGCACCCACCAAGAACTGCATGTGTCTCAGCAGCCAAGAAAAAAGAAGAGAACACACCCTTCTGGCAGGCTAGCAGAGCCTCAAAGATAGTGCTGAGCAGGGGCAGGCTACTCTTGCTAAGAATCATAAAGGGAAGCGGTGACCTTAGAATACCTGCAAGAGGGCAGAGGTATGATTTATGGGCTGATAAAATGTCTTCCTCTACTGGGTGTAGGTATAGCCACTACTGGAAATGCCCACAGAGGAGAGTATCTCCAAGGATAGAGCCCGGTTTCAGTTATGGCAAGACTTAGAGGTGAGTTCTCAGTCATAACATGAGATAATGGGAGAGTTTGTTTCATCTGTGAACTAGGAATTGCTGAAGATGCAGTGAAATGATTTGGGGAGAGGTAGGAGGTAAAGTTTAAGACTGAGTCAAAGACAAGTAAGATAGGCATTGATTAATGAAAACAGGGATGAGCAGCAAGGGGAATTTAATCCTGCCAGCCTCTTTAAGGCACCTTGCTCACCTGGCTTGGGGGTGGCATCTCCCAGCCACCATCTAGCACCCTGGGCTTTGGGGACCCCTCACACAGCTTGAGCTCCTGTCACTCCCAGCAACTTCCATCTCTGTTTACCAGGTTTCTGTTCATCCCAATGACCACAGTTTCTGCTCTTCAGAAAAAGATATTTTGGACCATATGACCCATAGTTCTTACATTCTAGACTACTTATCTCTGAAAGTTAATCATCTATTCCTCATGGTGCTTAAAATACCCATAAAAGAAGAATTTCTCTGCAGATCCAGGATAATTGGCAAAGAAGTCACTGAGGGTGGTAGACTATAGATTACTTGGGTCTGGATGTGCTAGAGGTCCTTTGCAGAGTTTCCTTTGCTATTTGAGATGTAAATTTATTCTAGCTATAAAGGCAAATGCAATTTCAATACAAAAATAGAATTATTTTCTAGATACTAACTTACCATCTCTTTGATGCCTCCTACTGTGGTATCCTGTTAACCACAGAAATATATCAAAACCTGGAAGCAGTCAGCAAAGCCTTAGGTTTCTAGAAGAATGCTTTTCAAAGCCTGGCTCATTCTTTTAAACAAACAAAAAACCCCTACTTAACTCTCTGGGTTATAAAATGTTTTTGTGAAAAACCCTGCAAAAGAGTTTTAATCAAAAGTCAGAAGCTTATTAAAACTTTTTTCCTTTAGTCTAAATGTACAGTGCATTAAAATGCATAAGAACAGGCAACAGATGAAGCTTTGTTCTTGAACAACCCCCTGCATGCCTGCAGATTTGATACTTAAAATTATCTTAAGTTTGAAAAACTTTCTTCTTGCTTCAAAGTCCTTCCATATCAGCCTCTTGCCAAACCATGTTGAGATAATATGATGACAAATGAAATAGAAACTAAGAAAGAGAGGATAATTAGTATTTCAAAAGCAATTTTTCTTTTTAAGGAGCCTGAATTTTTAATAAAATATTATTTTAAGACAAATTATCAGAGCCTCATAAATATTGGCCAAGACAGTGGCTCTCCAAAAAAATTTGGAAAAACTTCAGAAAATCCTCTTCTGATCTCATTTAAAATGTATTATTATTTTATATGCCCCAAATCTACCAAGATTTTAAAGTAAATTTACTCATATAACAGTGATTATAGGAATGTGCTATACTTCAGGGGAGTTTGTACAAATGTGGAAGATGGCCCAATGTCTTTGTTGCCATATAATATCAGGAAGTTGTTTTTAATAATTATAATTTTGTGGTTTGTAGTACTCCCTCCATAGTTTTGCCTAGCTTCTCATAAAAAATTAAAATTTATTGTTGCTCAAAGTTTATAAATTGCTAAGTCCAGTGGTCAATCCCCATCCTCACCTAGTTTAACTGCCCAGCAGCATTTCACACAGTTGATCACTCCCGCCTTCTGTTCTCTCTCGGCCTCCAGGACACCATATCCTCCTGGCTGTCCTCTTCCCTCTCAGTTTCCTTTGCTGGCTCCTCCTCTTCTCAGTCTCTTAATGCCAGGGTTCCTCAGGGGTCAGTGTTTGGTCTTCTCCATGTACATTCACTCCCTTGACAATCTTGTCCAATCTTGTGGCTTCCAACGTCATGTATATGCCAATTACTCTCAAACAGGGCCAGCTTCATGGGCATGCAACCTGTGCAATCACGCAGCGCCCCACCCTCAAAAGGACCCTGCACTTGGTTTAATGCTCTTCTGTCATGATCTTGAAATTCTTAATAATTTTTTCATTTTGCATTAGGCCCTGTAAATTACAAGTAAACCCTTCTCCCAAATTTATATATCCAGACTAGCCATCTCTTCAGATTTGTATATCTAACTACCTACTCTACACCTCAACTTGAATGTCTGATATCTCAAACTCAGTAAGACAAAAACTGAACTCTTGAATTTCCTTTCCCAAACCTGCTCTACCTCTAGCATCCCCCATCTCAGTTGACATCTTCATGTTTCCACGTGCTCAGACTAAATACTTCGTGTGCCACAACCAATCCATCAGCCAATCATGTTGGCTCTATCTTCAAAACATATTCAACATCCAACTGTATTTCACCACCTCCACTGCTGCCGTCCTGGTCTGAGCCACCATCAACTTTTTCCTGGATCACTGCAGTAGTTTCCCATGGGTCTCATGTCTTTTATCCTTGTTCCTTATGGTCTATTCTCAACACAGCAACTGTGGCTCCTTTAAAACAGAGCCAGATCATGTCACTCCTCTGATCAAAACCCTCCAATGCTTCCCCATTTCCCTCAGAGTAAAAAAGCCAAAGTCTTTATCAAATCCCTAACTAAGTTTTTACAGGATCTTGTTCCACCACCACCGCTACCCTCACTCTATTCTCTGACCTCCTCTCCTACTATCTTCCACTCACTCACTCCACTCCAGCAATCTTGGCTTTGTTGCTTTGAAATGCCAGGCTTGCTCTGATGATAGGGTCTTTGCACAGGCTGTTTCCCCTGCCAGGAATGCTCTTTCCCTGCTATCTTTTTAGCTAACTCCATTACCTCCTTCAAATCTTCTCAAATTCCAACTACTTCTCAAAACCCACTTCCAACATCCTATTTAAAATTGCAACCTGGGCCAGCCTGGTAGCATAGTGGTTAAGTTTGCGTGCTTTGCTTCGGCGGCCCGGGGTTCGCAGGCCCAGATTCCGGGCGCAGACCTATGCACTGTTCAACAAGCCATGCTGTGGTGCCATCCCACATACAGAATAGAGGAAGATGGGCACAGATGTTAGCTCAGGGTTAATCTTCCCCAGCAAAAGGAGGAAGACAGGCAACAGTTGTTAGCTCAGGGCCAACCTTCCTCACCACAAAAAAAAAAAGAAAGAAAAAATTGCAACATAACCCGCTTCTGTTTCTCTCAATGCCCCTTATCATGCCCTACTTTTTCATTTTTTTTCTACAGCACATATCACCTTCTAATATAATATAACATGATATAATACAACACTATATATTATATAATATGTATACATATTCATATAATGTGTACAATAGATATACACTGTATATAGTGTTTTATATATGTATATATTTATTTTATTGTTCATTGTCTCCCCTTTCTTAAATGTAAGCTCCATAAGGACAGGGATATTTACTAGAACATTACCTGGCACATAGCAAGCACTCAATAAATATTTGCTATTAAGTGAACAATGTATAGTACAATCCATATTTATTATGGAAGAACTTTAAGCAAGGGATTTAATCAATAAGTATTTGAATTTTTCAGTCATTTGTGTAGAGCCCAAGTTGATCGGCTTAAACTCCCCCCCAATGTTTAGCATGATGCAAAGATGAAAACTTTCCTTCAACTCTTCTTTATTCAGTTGTTTATTGTTCATATAAGTGCTGTTCCCCTCAACTGTTCATTATTCTGGTAAATGGTATTATTCTCAAAGATGGTGCAGTGAGAGTGAGTGGATTAAGAATAAATCACTATTAAGTGGGATGCTCAAAGACTGTGTGCTATAATGATGCTGATTTAGTAGCATCTTATGTAGAAAAGGCATTTTGAAGTAACTAACTAAGTATAACATACCTTCTTTAAATTCCAACTACAAATAGCTACTTAGAAGTCTGCTGGTTTCTGAGAACTGGAAACAATTTTTGCTGGTGAGTAGTAAGGCAGTCATTCACATCTGTAGGTAAATGAAGGAAATGTAGCTTTTCCCAAACTTAAAACTTGCCATATTTTCCTTGGTAGTGAGAGGAAAGGGCTAAATATTCTCTATTATTTAAAATAATTTTGAAGCCCACTTTTTTGGTGCTTTTAAAGAAGAGCTACAGAGAAAGGTTGCGTGATTGAGCCTAATGCTACAATGAGGAAAATGCAAATGAGCAAAGAATACTGCACCTCTCTAAAAACTAGAAATCTCAGTCAGGCCTAAGGCAGCCTAAGGCAGGCCTCGGAAGTCTGTCTTATCCTGGTATAAGGACATGTTGCATCTAAAGGATCAGTATGGGACTACATTTCTGCCTGCAATTTAATGGAGTTTCAAAAAACAGTATGAAGAATTTGTGTGGTTGGAAATGAAAACCTATTAAGAAAGGTTAACAGATTTAGGATTATTCCCTCTGGGGAAGAGAAGAGGAAATGTCTTGTCTTTAACTGTAGCTGTTAGATAGATTCTTTTGTGCAGCATTTTAGAATTTACATATTGCTTCCATATACTTTATCTCATTTTGATCACGACTAAGCTGTTCACCAAACAGGTTAGGTAATAAGAAAATAATAAAAATGAGTTTTTGCATTTTAAATGAGATTTAAACACATTTTTGTTTAATGATTTTTATAAGTATAGACTTCAGATATATTAAATTTCAAAATCATTATTATGGCATAAGGACTATAATTTCTTATGACATAGCACAGATGGTCCTCAATTTTAGATGTGGTTGAAGATACAGGAAGATGAGACAGAGCGGGCTGACTGGTTGTGCCTTGGTGAAGTGTAGTCTGTCCCTGGGAACGTCCACACTTGATTTTGTTGTACATTCAGAGTTGACGCAGCTTTCTGCTCCTTCCTCAAACTAAACAATCACTCAACAAGGCTGAAAGGAGTATCTCCTCACTGTAATTAATAAAATTACTTCCTGTTTTATAAATATTCAGGGACTTTGTGATGCAATAGAGGGAGACAGATAAATACATAATTTCAATGCAGTATTGTGCTTATTATTATCGGGTCTGTACAATCTGCTCAGGGAAGTAAACCCATAGTTCCCTGGAGTGGAATCAGAGATGATTTTCTGAGAGAACTGCATCTTTTAAAAAATCATTGCAATACCAGGAGATATGGATAATACCAGAGTGGGGTATTTGATTCAAATAATAACTAATATACTTGTATTTTCTTTTGTGAAGTTTTTAACTCATAAGTAAAAATGTAAGACTATTTAATACACTTTAAATTAAAAAATTATATATTAAGTAAAATGGAAAATAATAAAAATTTAAACATTAAGTATAAATCATCAGTCTAATATCAGTTGTTGGCAGATAAAAGTAATAAAGTATTACAAGCTAAAAACTACATGAAATAAAGAAAATGTAATTAATCATGAAAAATAGAAGATAATTTATAAAATGATCCTTTTTTAAAAAAAGATGTTTCTGGGGCCGGCCCCATGGTGTAGTGGTTAAGTGCGCCTGCTCTGCTGCTGGTGGCCTGGGTTCGGATCCCGGGCGTGCACCAATGCACCACTTGTCAGGCCATGCTGTGGCGGGGTCCCATACAAAGTGGAGGAAGATGGTCACAGATGTTAGCCCAGGGCCAGTCTCCCTCAGCAAAAAAAATAAGAGGAGGATTGGCATGGATGTTAGCTCAGGGCTGATCTTCCTCACAAAATAAATAAATAAATAAATAAATAAATAAATAAATAAATAAATAAATAAATAAATAAATAAAAATTAAAAAAGATGTTTCTTAAGAGCCAGCCCTGATGGTCTAGTGGTTAAAGTTCGGTGCTCTCACTGCTTTGGTGGCCCGGGTTCGCTTCCCAGTCACAGAACCACACCACCGGTCTGTTAGTTGCCATACTGTGGCGCAGCTCACATAGAACTAGAAGGACTTACAACAAGGACGTACGACCATGCACTGGGGCTTTGAGGAGAAAAAGAAAAAGATGTTTCCTAAGTGTGTCAACTGATCGTTATTAGATAGTGAACTTATTTTTGTGCACATTTTTCCAGCTGCTGAGAAAGCTCTTTCTAATTCTACAACAGCTGGAAGAAGGCATCATGGGTTAATAGCTAACTTCAGATATTTTCTTTTTCCATCTTCAATTGATCTCTGTCTCTGTCTCTCTCTCGCGCTACCTTTGAGAACATATTTTTAATAATTATTTTTCCCATGGGTTGTAATCTTTTTACTGATAGCAAGCCGTTGTTCTTATTTCTTCAAAAGAAATATTTACTGTTCTCCTTTGGCTTCTTTAGTTTCATGGTGGGATTTCAATGCAGAGAGTTTCTTGGGTTAGTTTCAATACTGGCATTTTCGTATTCTACTTGTTCAGAAGTTCCTGGAACTCAAATAAGTATTATTCTACCAACAGGAGCTGTTCTTTTCTATTGTCATCCTTCCTCTTAAGAATTATGGAGACATAGAAGAATGTTATCTCAACAACAAAACACAGTTTGATTAGAAATTGTGATGCAGTATAACATAGAAATGATTCAAATTTCAGAATTTTTTAGAATAATGGTTTTATTCCAACAAAAAATAGTGGTCTTCTGGTACCTTAAGATATCATAGTATGTGGAACACTAGAATTTTTTTAAACAAATATTGCATTTACTAGCTTAACAGTTAAATGTAATCCACATAATGCAAGGCAGACTTGAGGTTCAGTCCTGGCATTCAGCAACCTGAAGTAATTAAAATAGAAATTCAAATCTTTACTATACCCTCTAAAGAAAATCCCCAAGGAGAAATACCTATTTAAAACTTCATAAAGATCCCCTTTCTTTATCCTCATTTCCTGGAACACATCTGGAAGCTACTCAAAAGTCTTTCTTCTTTGTTCACCCCCAAAGTTCTCAGAACCTTCACTTGAACCCATGCAGTATGAATTGTTGTTTTCCCATTACCCTCCACCTTCCTAAATTACCATTTGTTCTTCTACTTGTAATATTCTCCTCTTTCCATGAAGGTACTTTGGGTCCTCAGGTTAAAGATGGAATGGGAGGTAAGGGATTGGAGGTCAAACCAGGAGCCCTATGTTCTTCCAAGGAGCATGACTACAATGAGAAGCAGGGAGACAGGGCAGTAGCTTGGGGAGGATACAATATTAAGGGAGGGATTATTTTTTCCATTGCTTTCAAATGTAAGAAGCATTAAGATGTATACAGGCCATGCAGAAGGGGCCAAATGGAAAGGGAGACATTAAAAATATAGAAAAGATGGAATAGAGTAACTCAAAGATTAGGGCTCCAGGCTTTTGCACATGCTGTTCCTTTCTTGCCAGAGACTCCCTTCCATTTACTCCATCTGGCCATCTACCACTTGGTCTTTAGGTCTCCATTCAGAAGCCAGGTCCTGGGCCAGACTGGTGGTGCAAGCGGTTAAGTGCGCACGCCCTGCTGGGGCGGCCCGGGGTTTGCCGGTTCGGATCTGGGGCACGCACTGATGCACCGCTTGTCAAGCCATGCTGTGGTGGTGTCCCATATAAAGTGGAGGAAGATGGGCATGGATGTTAGACCAGGGCCAGTCTTCCTCAGCGAAAAAGAGGAGGATTGGCAGATGTTAGCTCAGGGCCAATCCTTCCTCACAAAAAAAAAAAAAAAAGAAGAAGTCAAGTCCTCTAGAAAGTCTTACAGGATCCGCCTCTGTGTTTCCATAGCTACTGTGTTTCCATAGCTTCTCCTCCTACAGCCCTTGCCAGTTGTATTTAATGGCTGTGCGGACTTGTCAGACTCCCTTACCAAAGAGCAGGTCTAGTTAATCTTTGTAATCCCAACCTCAGGCAGAGGACTTGGTTTACACAGTAGTAGGTTCTCAATTAACATTTGCTGAATAAATGAATAAATGCTTTAAAGAGAGGGAGAGGTGGTCATGCAATCATAAAAATAGGATGGAGTCTTCTTTTTTTTTTTATAATTTTATTTATTTATTTTTCCCCCCAAAGCCCCAGTAGATAGTTGTATGTCATAGCTGCACATCCTCCTAGTTGCTGTACGTGGGACGCGGCCTCAGCGTGGCCAGAGAAGCGGCGCGTCGGTGCGCGCCCAGGATCCGAACCCGATTTAATCCAGCTCAGCCAAGGCAGGCAGCCCACCCTAGAGACTGGCCCCACCTAACAACAAGCCCTCAGGCAACGTGTGGGCCTGCATAGATTGGTGACTGGATTTTCTGCAGCCTGGCAACTGAGCTGACTTGAGCGGGGCAGGGTGTGCACAAGGAGCAGGTGGAGAGTGTGGGGTGGTGGCGGAGTGTGTGGGGCTCCCACCGTGGAGAGACTGGGTCCGCTTGGGGAGGTCGGGGTGCTCACATGGGGCAGGACTGTGTTGACTGTGTGTGTGGACCTCTGGGCGGCAGGGCTTGTCAGCTGCAGAAGACTTGTGCTTCTCAAAGACCCACATAGGAGGTTTGCCCCACCTTCCAAAGCCTGAAACAATTGGGTGCTCCTGTGCCTGAGGCCAGCCCCACCCAGCTGCAATCCTCAGAGAGCTGACAAGAGACCTAATAGGCTAGAGGTTTACAGCAATTGTAAGGCCCTGAGCCTAACAACCTGCCACACTGGGGGCCTACTCACTTAAAAGAAATACTGCAACACAAATGTGGTATTAGAACTTACAGCCAACTGTGCTGGGGCTCCCCACACCTGATAAAGAGACTGAAGGGCCCACAACAACTACAAGCAGCTGAGCATTACAACAGCTGGCCAGGAGCACAACTCAGCCTCCCTGGGTGCCTATAGGGAGAGCTAACAGGCCACAATAGAAGGACACACGTAGCCCACATAGGGGCCACCCCTGGAACATTGAGAACTGAGGGAAGCACACTGGAAGCCTCCTAAGGCATCACTTACATAAGGTCACCTATCCAAGAGCAGGAGACGTAGCTGACCTACCTAATACGTAGACACAAGCACAGGGAAAGAGGCAAAATGAGGAGGCAAAAGAATACATTCCAAGTAAGGGAACAGGACAAAACCCCAGAAAAGGAACTAAGTGAAACAGAAATGAGCAACCTACCTGACAGAGAGTTCAAACTAAGAGTGTTAAGGATGCTCACTGATCTGGGGAGAAGAATAGATGAACTCAGTGAGAATGTCAACAAAGAAATGGAAGATATAAAAAGAACCAATCAGAAATGAAGAATACAATACTGGAAATGAAAAACTCATTAGAGGGACTCAAAAGCAGAGTAGAGGATACAGAAGAACGGATCTGTGAGCTGGAAGAAAGACTAGAAGAAATTACCCAAGGTGAACAGGTAAAAGAGAAAAGAATTAAAAAGAGTGAGGACAGTCTAAGGGACCTCTGGGACAACATCAAGCGCACTAACATCCGTGTTATAGGTGTCCCGGAAGGAGAAGAGCGAGACAAGGGGGCAGAGAATCTATTTCAAGAAATAATAGATGAAAACTTCCCTAACCTAAGGAAGGAAACAGACATCCAGGTACAGGAGGCACAGAGAGCCCCAAACAAGATAAACCCAAAGAGGCCCACACCAAGACACATCATAATCAAAATGTCCAGAATTAAAGATAAAGAGAGAATCCTAAAAGCCGCAAGAGAATGTCAAGTTACATACAAAGGAAACCCCATAAGGCTATCAGCTGACTTCTCAGCAGAAACCTTACAGGCTAGAAGAGAATGGCACGATATATTTAAAGTGCTAAAAGGAAAACTTACAGCCAAGAATACTCTACCCGGCAAGGTTATCGTTCAAAATGGAAGGAGAGATCAAAATTTTCCCAGATAAGCAAAAATTAAAGGAGTTTGTCACCAAGAAACCAGTGTTACAAGAAATGTTAAAGGGACTGATTTAAGGGGAAAAGAGAAGACCACAAATAGGAAAAATGATCTATTTCCACGATTAGAACATAATGGATACAAATGCACAAAAAAGAGGTTAGATATGATATCAAAAACATAAAAGGAGGGAGGAGGGTAGTTAAAGAGTACAGCTTTCAGACAGAGGTCAAACTAAAGTGACCATCAATTCTGTATAGAAGAAGTAAGGAACAGAGAAGGACTACTTAAACACTGAGGAAAAAAAAATAAAAAAGTTAAAAAATGGCAAACTGGAAGATAAGCAGAAATCTACACTGGTACCTCTTCGAATATTAATTTGTTCTTACAAATGTTTTAATCAGCGTGGCCCTAACCTCTTTGGAATTGCTCAAGTGTAGAGTAGGTGAGAGGCTCATTTAGAGCCTCATACGACTTGTCCTGTCAGCTCTGCACACAGTCAAATTATGCCCTACTTATAATACCATGCTGTGTTTCTTCTGTTTATCAATACATTAAGCAAAGGACGAAAAATAATTTAATTGTAAAGATCCCAATTTAAGCCCTACAATCTACCTTCAGATTATTTGGACTCTAGGGGTGCTGTTTCTTCTTTGACTTAAAAACAAAATAAAAAATGGAAAAATTAAAAAAAAAAAAAAAAAAAAAGAAGCTGCCTACCACAGCAATGTGTGTGTTCATGTATGTCTCATCAGGTATAGAAGTAGAGTAACAGTTGTGCAATTTACACTGATAGGTATATCAAAGAGAGGATCCAACCCAGAAATCCTACCTATCTTGGATCCACCATGAGAGCACGTGTATTAAATCTCCCCACTCTACACACCAAAAGAAAAAAAAAGTCTGTGAGACTTGGCATTCCTGGATAGCCTCTAAAACCACAGGGCACCACTTCAGATTGAATGATGCAAATGTACAGAATTGTACTAACGAGGCAAGAATGAATCCAGGAATTCATGCCTCTCCTTGGTTTACCAAAAGGTTGGTAAGACTTTCATGGGGAAGAATTAAAGAAAGAGGCTGAAAAGAAGAAAGGTACTATCTTAGCCTAGTTCATCAGAAAGCAGAGCCTGAAACAAAGGCTTAAATATACATTCCTTATTGAGGAGTGTGAACCAGGGAGCAGAAACAAGGGATAAGGGGAGAGAAGTAGGGAAGGTGGAGAACCAATGCAAAGATGCACTATCAAGTTGCCCACCACTATGGGCGACTGGCTGCAGGATCCATGGGACTGTGAAGGAGTCCCCCAGAAATGCATCTCAGGACTATCAATTAGGGATAAAACAGGGATAATATTTATCAGTTAGATCCCATCCCCCATTGCTCAAAAGTTCTCCCCAATGGCGTAAGCCCCAGTACTCCTGGGTTGCATAAACATGAGCACCACAGTGGTTTTCCACAGCGTTCTTCACCATGGAGTCAACAGATAAACCTCTGGTGGAGAGTGAGAAGCAAGCTCCACAGGCCTGACGAGAGGTATTGTCAGGTTGCACCTAGAGGAAGCTGGAAAAATATGCAGAGAACTGGTTGCCACAGCAGTAGTTAGAATAAAAGACAAGTAAGGCCACGACACTCTGAAGTGGTTCACAAGAAGTGTCTGATACAGGAACAAATGTGAAGGCTGGATAGCCAGTGTAGGGACTGGGGGTGACTCCAATTATGGGACTTCCTTTTTGAAGAACCAAAGTTGTTCAATAACCTAGTTTGGGCTTCTTCAAAAAGCAGAATCTGAGACAAAGACTTGGGTGCAGGAAGTTTATTTGTGAGGTGATTCTAAGAAGCACAGATGAGGAAAGGGAAAAGCACAGACAGGGAAGGGAGAAAAGCCAGTAAGTGTGCAGTATTGAGTGGGTTAGTAACGAGTGGGTTTCCACTGTTAATGAGTGGCTGACTAGAGCTCAATCCCACTAAGGATCCTCTGAGAAACCGTACAGAACACACCTAAGAATTATCCCACTGGTGGTGAGGAGGCTGGGGCATGTATCCACTCACCCTGTACCCTGTTGGTTGAAGATTGCCCCCGTGGGTGTAATTCCCCTCCACACCTCTGTGTTGCACCTGCCTGTAGCAGAACAAGCTCCCATGGGCCTGAAGAAAGCCTTCAGGCCAAGAAGAGAGACACGGGGGCTTGAGGTAAGAAACTCTCAGTGTGGAAACTGTCTTCATGGTGAACTCAAGAGGGTCAAGGGGATATGAGACGGAATAGTCAACAGCGTTTGCAACAGATAGTTTCCTTTAGATTCAGGGAGAAGCCCGTTCAGTGCAGGGTTTTAGCCTTTTCTCTCCCACGTTGTAATACCACTTTTAAAATTGGCTCAACCCATCAGTAAAGAGATTCACATATATCTACACAGTCTAACGGGTGATCCCGGGTAAACTGAAGTGATAGTACCCCAGTCCCATGTCTTCCCTGAAGGATATCAGGCCCCAGATTTCCTCAGTGACCAGCAGTACAGAGAACAGCAACACAGCTGACTAGAGGAAAGTACAGGTGCCTAGAAGAGATATTGAGTGGGCAGCTTACGGAAAATATGAGACTGAACCTTCCCCACAATCCCTACACTGACCTCTGCAAGGGAAGGGAAGGTAGAGACTTGGGTTACAACTTAGTGGCAGAATGTTTGATGGCTTGTGACTGGGGGTGGGGGTTGAGGTCAGAAGAAAGGTCACCTATGAAGAATAAAGAGAGGTGAGTAGTAGGGTTGGAGAAATGAAAACAATGGAGAAAATCTGAAATAGCCCTTGTTGAGAATGAGAAAATGAATTGACTTTAAAAAACAGTAGGATTGGGCCGGCCCCGTGGCTTAGCGGTTAAGTGCGCGCACTCTGCTGCTGGCGGCCCAGGTTCGGATCCCGGGCACGCACCGACGCACCGCTTCTCCGGCCATGCTGAGGCCGCGTCCCACATACAGCAACTACAAGGATGTGCAGCTATGACATACAACTATCTACTGGGGCTTTTGGGGAATAAATAAATAAATAAATAAAGTTAAAAAAAAAAAACAGGATTGTTGGAAGCTATCGAGAGTCACACTGAGGCTGGTGCCAGTCGGTCATTAGGGTGGCAGTGTGCCCAGGGGCACGATTCTCTTAAGCCAGGCTCAGACGCATGGACAGATTCACAGAGCAGGTGTCACCTTGGTGGATTCTTTCCTACTGGTTACACCACTCCTTATAATCTGCCCAACTGGTTATGGATTTTTGTGTCTAATTTTGCACCCGTAAAATGGAGAAGCAAAGGGGCAGGTGACTAGACCAAGAGACCTTCTAACTTCTGACATTCCAGGATTATGTTTTTGGTAAGTCTCTTGCTCTTACAGACTATGAGCCCTTTAAAGCCATACAGACTACATATTATTCATCTTTGTGTTCCAAATGTTTCAAAATTATGACATATATATGTTTGTGGAATAATGATGGAATGAATTTTAAAGCCTCTAGATTCATTGGACATAGTTTGTGATCTATTTGCTCCTTCAAACTAAGAAATTATGAAAAACAAAAAAATTTAAGAACTAGGAAAGTCTTTTCTGGTTTACTAATAAATAGGAAGAAAAAAATGAAGACTGAGTTAGTCTGAAAATCCACCAACTTAAGACCTTAAAACACAGCTTTCAATTTATAAGAAAAATAGTTAAAATTTTTTAACATTTGGCTGATAAAAACAAGTGTATGTATATTTATATTCCATTCCATTCCATAGGGATTTGAAATAGCTTTATGTGTGTTTGTAGAAAAAAATATATACAATTACATAAGAGTGTTGTTTAAAATAGTATTACTTACAGTGAGGTATTAAACCCCTAAGGGTATTCAGTGGTGGGTTGGGAGTTCACAAAACTACAAGATAAACATGGCATATCTTCCAGAAATAAGAGTGCTACAATGATTTTTCCTGGAGGAGGGTGGGGAAGGAGCAGCCTGAGAAGTAGATTGGGGATGAGTCCTGTTCTCCTAAGAAAACATAGCATAAAGAAGCTGTGTTGGTTAAATTTACGTGTCAACTTGACTGGTCCACACGGTGCCCAAATATTTGGTCAAACATTATTTTGGGTGTTTCTGTGAAGGTGTTTTTGGATGAGATTAACATTTAAATCCTTAGACTGAGTAAAGCAGATTGCCCTCTCTAATGTGGGTGGGCCTCATCCAATCAGTTGAAGACCTGAATAGAACAAAAAGGTTAACTGAGTAAGAGGAAATTCCTCCTGCCTAATGGCCTTTGAATTGGGACATCAGCTTTTTATCTGCCTTCAGACTTGAACTGAATCATTGGGTCTTCTTGGATCTAAAACCTGCCAGCCTTTGGACTAGAATTACACCATCAGCTCTCCTGGGTCTCCAGCTTGCCAACTCACCTGCAGATCTTGGGACTTTCCAGCCTCCATAATCACAAGAGCTAATCTATCTATGTAGCTATGTAATATCTATGTACTATCTAAAGATACATAGATATATAGATAGAGCTGTCTCTCTGGAGACACTAATATGGAGTCCAAGAACATTCATATTTGACCTGTTAAATTAGAAATGACTCCCTTCTCAATGTCTTCACAAAGCATCTACTAACTGTGGTAAACAAAATAATAACCACTCCATTTCCTAATTGGGCTTCAAATTGAAATTGACATAGCATAAAAATAAATTGTAGAATCCACATGGTAGGTAACTTAACTCTCTCTGTATAACTCTTTCCACTTTTCTGTTTGTTTGATAATTTTCATAACAAAATATGGAGAAAAAGAAATTTATTTGAGATGCATAGGTTGTGAGGAAAAAAAACCCCTTACGTTAAATAGGAAAATGTTTATAAACTAAATAGAATAAAGTGGTACAACTTTATTAGGATTTTAAATAAATTTAGTTTAATTCAAATCCCCCCCCTAAAAGGGTAACCATTTAACCGAAGGAAGGGTTTGGTTCCATTCAACTCCACGTTCATTGTGCCTTTACTTGTGTTAGGTTTCTGTGCTTTCTTCCTCTCTTCCTCTTTGAAGCAATTAAAACCTTCCTTGAAAACTGCTGTTTTCTTCTTTCTATGGTTTCCAACAGCTTAGTGGGTTCCCTCTCTGTCTTAAATCTCATTCCACTGGTGGCAGAGGGGCTGAGTCTTCTTTTCTCATGTCTAATTTTGTCCTTTCCCACAGCGACCAGCATGGAAGTCATAGTCAACACTGAATAAAAGACGAGAGTGACATAAAAAAAAAAAAAAATCCCCTCAATTCCAAAATGGCAGTAACAAGAAAAGAATAGAAAGAGCAAAGTGGGAGGTTTTCTATAACTTCACCCCTCCTTTCAAGAACTCTACTCAAAACCTTCCCCCTCTCTTCTCTCTCTGCAGATGATCTTACCGTTTACTTCACAGTGAACGATACCTTTAGGCACGAAATACCCCAACTGTCCAACACTCTTTCTTACAAATTTATTTGCCAGTATCCCCTTTTTCGTTTTTTTCTAGTTTCAGAGGACGAGGTGTACTGCTTCCCGTTCGATACCAATCCAGCCACCTCGTTCCAACCCACCTTCATTCTCCAAAGTCTTGCTCATCAGTTAGTCCTTCTCTGCTCTTGTTTCTTCAGCTCCTTTCTCATAACTAGTTACTTCCCCTACAATATTTATGAAATGCTTAAGAATATACTACTCCAAAGCATCCCTCCTTTGTCTCAGACACACAAATTAACTATTTTATGGAGATTTGTGTTTAGAAGATTCTGAGTCTTCCTTGGGTAATGCTACTCCAAGTGCTGGTCTGTGAACTGTTACTGATAAGAGGTTAAGATAAGGAGCCTTCATCAAAGTGTAAAGCACCTACGTCAATAGCACGCAGTTTCATTCAGCTGGCTTTTTCCTTTTTTTTTTGAAGCAAGATTTTTTTCAATGAAAGAAGCAGCGTGTTCATTTACATTCTGGCACAGGCCTCTTATCTCACTACGGACTGGTAATGAACAGTTTGTGGAGTGGCACCAGTCTGTGAGATAGCTTATTTGTGGACACCACATTGAGTAACACTAATGGGAGTGACACTAAGGCGACTCTATGTCCCCACACCAACATCCTACCCCAGTCAAGTGAGGTTAGAGAGAGAATTGTCAGAATTATCTCAGTTTGGTGGTCAGCTTATGCTTCTAAGACTAGATCATGTGTGTCTGATTTAATTTCTGTCTAGAGCACTGTTTCTCAAACTACAGATGTTGACCCAATAAAGTGTCGTGAAATCAATGTAGTTAGCCTTAACCAGCTAAATAAAATGAAATGGAATAGAAAATATTAGCATGTGTTCCAAATGCTTGGTAAGAATTGTTTTGTGGAACTTTTGATTCAGTTATATTTATATATTTTTGATAGATTATTGCTCAAATATATTCACTCCTCTAACCTCCATGCATGGAGTATACATTTCTGACCTTGACTTAGGGCTTGCCATTGACTTGCTTTAGCCAATGGAATGTTAGCATATGTGACATGATCAAAGGTTTGAAGAATATTTGTGCAACTGGGGTTACTCTTTTGCACTTCTGCCATTTCCATGAGAAAAATATGCTCAGACTATTCCACAAGTGTCAGTAATAGGATGAGAGACACATGGAGCACAGCCACCGGAGTGAAACCACCCAGCCAGGACCAGCCCATTTCAGCTAACCACCAACCAACCCACAGACGCATGAGCAAGCCCTGCCAAGATCAGCCATGCCACCCAGCTGAGTCCCACTAACATACAACATGCAAAAACTGAGTGAAAATAAATACTTACTGTTGTATGCCCCTGAGCTGTTCTGGTTGTTTTGTTACGCAGAAATAGCTGGCTGATACACATTTACTTGTATACGTCTATATTGGGTTGAAAATAGAATGTGTATTGCAGTGGGTTACAAAAGGTTTGAAAGCTGCTGGTGTAGAAAAGCATCACGTTATTCCTTGTTATATAAAGAGTCCTGTCTAGGAGTGGCTACTTGCAATAGAGATTGAAGGTAAACAGAGCAGAGAAATGAGAAATGAGGTGTGTTTGTGTGTGTGTGTGTGTGTGTGTGTGAGAGAGAGAGAGAGAGAGAGAGAGAGAGAGGGAGAGAGACTTAATAGCAACAAACCTCTATTTTACATGGTGAGGTCCCTGAAATTGACTATTTCCTGTATGTAGCTTTTTGATTCTTTGAGCTATCCCAGTGTCTTCCAATAAATCCTCTGCTTTTCTTAATCTATTTCAAGACAGGTTTCTGTCACTTGCAACTTAAGTGGCAAGTTCTTACTAACACAATATTATATATAAAGAGTATTAAGCCCTGATTTTCACACTGGCATATGTTCATTTGGTTTATAATCCATCTCCTTGTAGTATTTGTAGCTTAAATAGCATACAAAATTAAATATTAGAAACAAAGGTAGGAATTTTTCTCCACAACTTAATACTTTCCTATCCCACCCATTACTATTACATCTCAATCTATAAAATGTTGCTTCACAGAGGTTTCAAATATCTTATAATTAAAAAGCTTTATTTTCAAAAGGCAATTCATGGCTCAGAAGTAATGAGGTAATAATTTCTAATAACTGTCTCAATTAATAACTCCCATTATTATAATTTTATACCTAACACATTTTTGGTACTCCATCTAAGAGTACCTAAGAGGGCTGCCCACCGGGTGAGGGTGACAGTAGTAAGAGCTGAGGGGTGAGTCACCCACAGTAAGGGCTGAGGGCCCTGAGGGCCAGTGGAAGAGGTAAAGGCCTTCTGAGGACCAACAAAAGTGCCCAAGTGCTTGGGTCTGCCATAACCAGTGAGTGTTCAACAGAGAAGCAGCAGTAACAACAGAATGAAGGCTACCACCTTGTTGTGAATAGTGAGGTAAGACAATCTGCCTCCCTTCTTCTTCCTCCCTGGACCTACTCAAAGTGCTGGGGGAACAGAGGGGGAAGCGTCGCACACCCTCGAAAGCCCCGAGAGCCACAAATCTGGCCCATGCTAAACAGAATGGCAGTATTCTGATAACCAAAAGTAATGGAATTAGATAAAGATGTAGCTAAGAGACCCTGTATCCAGAGGGAAAGGGGGCTAAACATAGCACAGTTGGTAACGGTTACTTTTTAAAATCCTATTTTAAAATCTCAATAAATTGAGATTCTTCAGCAAATCTGTTTCTTTGTATTGTTATCTCTAGGAATATTTCTATCTAAATAAGGAAGCACTGTATACATTCAGGGTGCCATCTCCTTGGTCAGTTCTAGAGAAGCTCTCTGATTTTATTTCTAGTCTCTACATTTAATAGTAATAATTAACATCTGAATAGTTACTATATGCAGTGACTGTGTTTTGTCAATATCTAAGTGCCAAATTCATAGATTATTCTACATATTATACTTAGATTACTATCTCCAGTCTCCAAGAAAATATTTTAGGAGCCTCTAATCTCATGAGCAGCATGTTTCTGAAACATTTTCAAGTTACTTCCTAAGATTATTTTCACAAATCAATGTAATGTTAGTTTCTATTTCAGATTGACACATCTAATCTTATCCTCAAATCTTCAGATTACCTCATAATTTGAATCCTAGAATTCCCTATAGACATTTTAATGAATATATTCTTTAAACGCCTTTTAAAACAAAAAAAAAATTCGTGAATTCTATTTTATAATTTGAGAAACTGAGGGGAAAAGAAGTGAATGAGTTAGTAAAGGACACTGTGTATCAGGGACAGAGTTAAGATGTAAACTTGAAACTTTTCACTGTCTAGTCTTTTTCTTTCTTTCTTTTTCTTTTTTATTTAGCCAAATAAATCATTATAAAATCATATTTTTATGATTTGGAAATTCAGCAAAACTGTTTATATCACCTGCCTGCTTTCAGAAGACTGTATATACATTCAAATATAATTCTCCTAGAGAGATAAAAGTATGTACTATTTTAATTTTATTTATTTATTTTTTCCCCCAAAGCCCCAGCAGATAGTTGTATGTCATAGCTGCATTTCCTTCTAGTTGCTGTATGTGGGATGCGGCCTCAGCATGGCCGGAGAAGCGGTGCATCAGTGTGCGCCCGGGATCCAAACCCGGGCCGCCAGCAGCAGAGCGCGCGAACTTAACCGCTAAGCCACAGGCCGGCCCAGTATGTACCATTTTAAAAGACAGAGAGATTTCATAGTCTCCTTTCATAAAGAATTCAAGCATTTAAAAAAAAAAAAAACCTTCTAGAAAATGTTTTCTACTTCTAACTGAAGAATTCATTCATTAAACAAACACTGAGGATCTACTATGTACTAGGCATTGTACCCAATGCTAAGAATATAAATTATGCCACTGATCCTGCCCTTAAAGAGAAATTCAGTTTATCACAGGTGCAAATGCCCACAGCCGAGACATATAATACGCTAGGTAAGAAAATTAGAATTCAAAAAGTTCTCAAAAGGTTTACATAAGCTAAAACAAGCCAGGTGAAATTAAATGGCAATATATTTATACTCATTTACTGGGGAGGGGGGGAAGGAAAATAAAAAACCTACTGCAGTGTAAGTGGGGAGAGACAAGGCTAAACAACAACAGATGTAAAAAAGGCCCAGAGGATGCACTTGACTCCAGATTGAGTAACCACATGCAGCTGTTGCCAAGAAAGCTACTTTTAGGATGGATTAATAAAAACACGGTGCCAAGAAAGGGCGCCAAAATATTTCTAATTGATTTCACACCAATTAGATTTCACCGATTGGGGGGGATGTCTTACTTTGAGTACCAACTAGAGCATATTTATAGTTCAATTAAAAAGGTGAAGGATCTGAAGACAATATCAGTGGAGATTTGTCAAAGAGAATAATGATGTTTGGTCTGAAAAAGAAGCTGAAGAGGAACGTGATTGCTGTTTTCAAATATTTAGAGAGCCAGTGTGGCAGAGATTGCTGGCTGCCTGTCAGTACTCATTTCCTCCTACGAACCCTGATTTTTAGCAGAGCACTTTGACATTTCCCAGCCTCCTTTGAGGTTAGTGGGCCATGTGACTCAGTTCTGGACATTGACGTATCAGCATAAATAGTATGCAGTACTTCCAGAAAATCTCCTTAAAGAGAAGAGGCATGCCCGTCTGCCTTTCTTCCTCTATCCTGCCTCCTGGAGCGTGATAGTGACGACTGGCACCCTAGCAGCCATCTTGGATCACAAGGGCAAAAGTGACACTCTAGGAACCATAGGGCGTGAGATAGAAGGAGCCGGAATCCCTGACAATTTCATTTCGGGATATCTTTTACATGAAAAGAAATAAATCTTCATTTTGTTTAAGAGACTGTTATTTGGGGTTTCTCTTATATGTAGCTGAACTTTAGATACAAAAAAAAAAAATGAGAGATATTTTCTAAGACTTAGACATCCTAAAAAATGAAATGATCTACTTTGTGATGCAGAGTTACCTGTCTCTATATCTGTTTAAATGGAGGTTGTAAGATTAGCTTTAGAAGTGGTAAATATTCCAGGAGGTGAAGAAAAAGGGTGTTATAGATCTCTAAAGGTCCTTTGAGCTCTTAAGATTATATGATTTCCCCCTCCTTGGGGATCACTGGCTCTAAAAAACAAAAACAAAAACAAAAACACAAAGCTCCTCCCTATTATAAATGTGTTTGAGCTGTCACCCCCAGACTGGGCCTAACATGAGAGGCTCAATGTTGGGCAGTCCCCTGGCCATGCTGCACAGCATCACCTGACTCCGTTTCCGAGTTAAACTTATTCTGAGACGGTCACTCTATAATTTTATTTATTTATTTATTTTTTCCCCCCAAAGCCCCAGTAGATAGTTGTATGTCATAGCTGCACATCCTTCTAGTTGCTGTATGTGGGACGCGGCCTCAGCGTGGCTGGAGAAGTGGTGCGTTGGTGCGCGCCCGGGATCTGAACCCGGGCCGCCAGCAGCGGAGCGCGTGCACTTAACCACTAAGCCACAGGGCCGGCCCTGAGATGGCCACTCTAATAATGAAAGAGAACCAAAGAGCAAATCAAAAAACTCTCCAGCAAAATGGGTGTCATAAAGAAAATCATAACAGGAGCTGGCCCAGTGGCATAGTGGTTAAGTTCGAGTACTCCGCTTCAGCGGCCCGGGGTTCTTGGGTTCGGATCCCGGCCGTGGACCTACGCACCACTTAGCAAGTCACACTGTGGTGGTGTCCCATATACACAAAATAGAGGAAGATGGGCATGGATGTTAGCTCCGGGACAATCTTCCCCAAGCAAAAAAGAAGAAGATTGGCAACAGATGTTAGCTCAGGGCCAATACGCCTCATTGAAAAAAAAAAAAAAAATCATCACGGGCCTGGACAATATGAACAAAACAAGACCTCTGTTGAGGTCCTTCCTGTGTGCCTAGTGTAGCTGGTGAGTCAAGGCATAGTCCACAATTATTGCCCCGCTTAAAATTTTTTTCTTTTGTAAAATGAGGATCACACCCCATCCTCTTTCCATCTTTCCTCTCCCATTCTACTTTCCACCTTCTATTACCTGTAACTTTACTTTTACATTATTTTAATACTATTTTGTTTTTTAATTATAATTATGTTTTTTGTCTATTGATTCGTTAAACATTAATTTCATTGAAACAGTAATACATACATATGGCAAAAAGTCCAACTGTGCAAAAGAATACACAAGAAGATAAAGTCTCCCTTCCATCCCAGACTTGACATCCCCTTCCCAGAGGTAAACAGTTTTTATGTACTTTTTCAGAAATATTCTGAGCATTTATAGGCAGCTATATATATTTACATGTGTGTATGTTACAAAGGAAATACCTATATACCTCTATGGTCTGAATATGTGTGTCCCCCAAAATGTGTATGTTGAAATCCTAACTCCCAAAGGTGATAGCATAGTAAGTGGGACTTAGGGAAGTACTTAAGTCAGGAGGATGCAATCCCTTGTGTATATCCCTCTGATCCTTTTCCATTATCTATAGAGTAAATGGCTTAAGCCTTTGAATGCTATAAAGGGCTTTATGTGGTTCAGCCCTTGCCTACCTCTCCAGCCTCATTCTGACTTCACTTCATGCTCCAGAAATACAAAACTATTTGTAGTTCCAACATAACACAATAATTCACGATTCTTTGCATTTTCCATACATGGAATGCTCAGTATTTTCCTTTATAATCAGTGCTTTTTATATCCTGTTTAAGACCTATCTGACCATCCAAAGTTGTAACGATAATAAACTACTGTCTAGGTATTTTCTAGAAGCACTATTTTTTTTTTTCCAGGAAGATCAGCCCTGAGCTAACATCCATGCCAATCCTCCTCTTTTTGCCGAGGAAGACCGCCTCTGAGCTAACATCTATTGCCAATCCTCCTCCCTTTTTCCCCCAAAGCCCCAGCAGTTAGTTGTATATCATAGTTGCACATCCTTCTAGTTGCTGTATGTGGGACGCGGCCTCAGCATGGCCGGAGAAGCGGTGCGTCAGTGCGCGCCCGGGATCCGAACCTGGGCCGCCAGTAGTCGAGTGCGCACACTTAACCACTAAGCCATGGGGCCGGCCCCTAGAAGCACTATTTTTTAATCTTTTACATTTAGGTCTACAATCTATTTAGAATTAATTTTTCTTTTTTTTATAGTAGGGGTAGGCATCAATGTTTCTTTTCTTCCACCTGGATATTCAATTGACCCAGTACTATTTATTGAAAGGTCCGTTTTTTCCTCTACATCACTAGGGTTACCTTTCCATAAAGAAAATGCTCACATAAGCATCTTTTTGGGAACTCTATTCGGTTCCATTGATCACTTTCTAGTACCCAGCAGTGTAAAGCCTCCAACTTTGTTCTTTTTCCAGACTGTCTTGGCTATTCTTGACCTTTTGAATTCCCATATAAGTTTTAGAATCAGCTTGTCAATTTACACACACACACCCTACTTGGATTCTAGTTGGGATTAGACTAAATCAACAAATCAATTTGGGGAGAACTAACATTTTTACAATATTGAGTCTTCCAATCCATGAGCATAGTATATCTGTCCATTTACTTGGCTCTTCTCTAAATTCTCTCAAAAATATACTTTTCAGTCTAGAGTTCTTACACATCTTTCATTAAGACTTATTCGTAGGTGCAAAGGGCTGGATGGTGCCCCAGAGATATCAGGTCCTAATCCCTGGAACTTGTAAATATTACCTTATTTGGAAAAACGGTCTTTGCAGATGTGATTAAGTTAAGGCTCTCGAGACAAGAAGATAATCCTGGATTATCCAGGGGGCCCTAAATGCCATCAGTCTCTTTATATGATAGAGATAGAGGGAAATTTGAGATACATACAGAGGAGAAGGCAATGTGAAGATGGAGGTAGATATTGGAGTCATGTGGCTTCAAGGAATGCAAGGAATGTGAGCTGGAAAAGGCAAGGAACAGATTCTTCCCTAGAGCCTCTGGAAGGAGTGCAGCCCTGCTGACACTTTGATTTTGGATTCTGGTCTCCAGAACTGTGAGATAATAAATTTATTTTAAGGCATTGAGTTTGTTTTAATTTGTTATAGCAGTCACAGGAAAGTAATACAGGAGATATTTGATATTTTTGATGCATTTGTATATGGTATCACTTTTTTAAAAATTCATTTTGTTTAGTGCCAGTATATAAAAACATAATTCATCTTTATATACTGACTGTATCCAGCAGCTTGCTAAATTCACTTACTAATACTAAAAGCTTATAATTATAATTTTATAGATAGACCATCATGCTTTCTCCAAACACATATTTCTTTCCAATTCGTATACATTTTTTCCCTTGCCTTTTTGCAATCTCTGCGATGTCCAGTACAATAGTGAAACGTATCCTCTAATACTTTTTGACTTTGGAACTATGAGAATGTATTATCTGCTCCAAATTTAAAATACAATGAAAATAGTAAAAAAAAAATAAATAAATACAGGAAAAAAGCAGCCAAACAAAATAACCAACATTCTTCTAGTTAAAAAAATACTGGGGCTTTTTCTTAAATCCTTATCACAACTGTGCATCATTGGACACTGTTTATTAACCCTTTCTTAAAGCTTTCTTCTTTGCCCAGCTTCTTCTTTTCTTCCTCTAACCGCTTATAGATAGGCATTCCCAAGATTTTTTCCTTAGGTCTTTTCTTTTTCTATATAGTCCTTGTTAACTGTTGGGAAATCATTTTAAGGCCATAATAAGGAAATCACTATTATTCTTCAGAACAGGCCATCTTCAGTTGCTTTCCTTTTCTTCAGGGGCAAGACAGAAACTTGCTTTCTTTTTTAAAGTGCCATAACCCACTCCTGTCCCTGAGGTTCTTCTCCCAAGAGTAGAATGTAGTCTTCCCTGCTCTGCCCTCTTTGCTGTATTTATTTATTTATTTATTTTTTTTTTTTAAAGATTTTATTTATTTTATTTTTTCCCCCCAAAGCCCCAGTAGATAGTTGTATGTCATAGCTGCACATCCTTCTAGTTGCTGTATGTGGGACTCGGCCTCAGGATGGACGGAGAAGTGGTGCCTCGATGCGCACCCGGGATCCGAACCCGGGCCACCAGCATCGCAGCGCGCGCACTTAACCACCAAGCCACAGGGCCGGCCCTCTTTGCTGTATTTAAGAAAATTGTAGAATCTTTTCACTTCAAGGGTTTTACTGAGAAATAGAGGTTACAAAAGTCCCCAAATTTTCACAATGTTTTGGTCCTTGATCCATGTGCAGAAATTCCTTTCTGTAGAAAAGTGGCTGGAAAGTGTTGCAAAGTTGGGGTGTTATAAAGGTGGCTGGCCAAGAGGCCTCAGTGACATTTATCTTTGTGAATTCACTCACTTCAGGGTCTGGCCTTTTTGTTACAGGACAAGAGATGCTGAATCATGTTCATTAGACGCTTATGCACACAAACCAAAATACCAACATATAATTTACAATGAAAAATATAACTATCAAGAGAAATGACTATTCATTTCATTTGGCTAGGACGTTTCCTCCTTGTAGAAAAATTATGTGGGAATTAAAATAATATTCAGAACTGTATTTGTTGAGAAAAGGAATAGAATAAAAGGTTTAGTTGTATGATTCAAACATTTAATGGAATCATATCAAGCTTTGATAGAGAGATGGAAACCATCCCCACTGCCAGAACCAGACCAGTATTGTATCTGCCCAGGAGACTTTCCCCTTTAGACGAGGACCTGCCAAATATTTACTTCCCAGGCTTTTCTCGGCTCAATTCCTGGTTGAGACATTCATGCTTTAGGTATGTTATTTCTTGCAGTGAAGGCTTGCTTTGGTCAGAGAGTCTGATTTCCGGTTTGATCCACTCTGCATTAACCTATAATAGGATTCCTACAGGCAATCTTTAAGTGTTTGGAAAATACCTTACTGTTGACCCCAAATACTGCTCTGCATACATCTGCATACTAAATATTCAGAGTAAGTCCTCATTTCTACTTACTCGTGAGCAAAAGAAATTAAAGAAAATCATAAATAGCCCCCAATGCCAGGCAGCCTGGCACATAGCAGAAGTCCTCAAATCTGGTGATCGAAAAATGCAGTTCCCTCTTCCTTCCGCCTAAGGCAATTCAGAAAAGCATTACAGAGCACATCTCCTGCCAGGCTGGAAACCCTGCCAGAATGCAGCTCTTGCCTCACCTCTCCGTGAGGACTCCGCCCTCTCTACAGCTCTGCTCCCAGCCGCGACCACAGGTCAGCGCGGAATGAGTAGGCGCCGACTGGGCAAGGACCCCGTCCTAATTTTATTTCACCATTGACAGCACCCACTCCCTAACTAATGAAGAAGCAAAAGAGAAAAAAATAATGAAGAGATGGGAAGAGGAAAACGGGGGGAAAGGGTTAAAAAAAAAACCTTTTAGCTGCATTGCCCAGCACTGGAAACTCATCTCGGCACCCTCAGCCTCTCCAGGGGATCAGGCCCCAGATCAGAGAGTCAGAAACAAACACTGCAGCGGCCGGATAATGATGCCCCGAGTCTACGTCTCCGGCCGGCTTGGGCCTCGGTATCCACAGGCTGCCCTGCTACCCTGCCCGACTCCGCGGAGGAGCGCCGAATCCCAGCAGCCAGCCGCCGCAGTGTCTGAAGACGGCCGCGCTCCAGTCGAGACCGGCCTGGCCACCCGGCCCCCCCAACCCCCTCGCAAAAAGGGGGGCCGCTCCGCGGCCTCGGGCGCCTCAGGTCTCGTCGGCCCTTTCTCAGACTAGCTGCGTTCCTTCCGCCCTGAGAGGGCAAAGAGTCCCGCGCCCTCGCGTGCACCTCCGCCCGCGCTCTAGAGCGCCCCCTAGGAAGAAAGCCCGAAAGGCGGCCGCGCCTCTGCGGCGATTTTATTAGCTCTCGGTTGGGATTGCCCGGTCTGTCGGCGAGCGGGGCTTCCCCGCCCCTCCCCCCGTCCCCCTCGCCCTCCCCCCGCCCGGCGGCCGGAACCTCCCTGCGGGGCGGAGTGATACCGGCGGCGGCGTAGAGCGCGGCGCGGCCGAGAGGGGCACCCGGGACTGCGCGGGGCGGGCGGCGGGAGGAGGGGAGAGAGGCGGGGCCGGGGCGGGGTGTTGTGAGGCGACTGCGCTTCTGCCGGACCGGGGCGGTTATGGCGGCTCCATATTAACACCCTCCACCTCCTCCTCCGCCACCGCCGTCTCCTCCTCCTCCTCCTTTCCCTCCCGCCCGCACTCGTAAGCCATCTCCCCCTTCACCCTGACGCCTACCTCTTCCCCTCACCTTTCCCCCTCCCCTCTTCTACCATGCCCGGCATGATGGAGAAAGGGCCTGAGTTACTGGGAAAGAACCGATCGGCCAACGGCAGCGCCAAGAGCCCGGCGGGCGGCGGTGGCAGCGGCGTCTCGTCCACCAACGGCGGGCTGCACTACTCGGAGCCCGAGAGCGGCTGCAGCAGCGACGACGAGCACGGTGGTAGCCTCGAACTCCTCCCCGCCAGCCCGCCTGCCCCCCTCCCTCCCTCTTCCCCTCCCCTCCCTTCCCCAGCCCCTCCCCTCGCCGCGCTCCCGCCCTCCCTCCCCTCGGAGCCGGGCGCTGCGGTAGCCTCGAACTCCCGGTGCAGTGCAGCAACCCCCGCGACCCCTGTCCCTCCGCTCTCGACCAATCCTCCGCCCCCGCCCCCGCTCCCCGCCCCCATCCGCTGCCATCTCCCGGAGTGCCCGGAGTTAATATCTTCCCATCCACCCGCCGCTTCTTTCCTCCTCCCAGCAATTTTTATTTTTTATTAAGTGTCTCTTTTTTTTCTTTTTGTTTTCTTCTTTTTTTCCTTTCCTTTTTTTTTTTGGCATTGCTTTGCAGATGTTGGGATGAGAGTCGGAGCTGAATACCAAGCTCGGATCCCTGAATTTGATCCAGGTAGGTATATTTGCTTAAGCAAAATCGTGTCTCCCCTTTTCTGGGATTGGTTTAGGGTGGAAGGGGTAGAGGCCGGGCGGGCGGGGTAGGGGTCCGGGTGTGCGGTTGGGAGGGGTTGCGGGGCAGGGATGGGCAGGCATCTCTGGCGGGGAGGCTGTCAGGCTTGGCAGGGCTGTGACACAGGGCGTGTGGGCAGATGTGTACATTGCAAGGTTAACATGGTTCCTTTGGAGGCCACTTGCCCGCTGGCGGCATCGCCTTTTTGCCCCCTGAGCCCAGGATGAGGTCGGGGAGAGCAAAGGGAGATGGCCCTCGGCGGATTCGGGGGTCCGAGGCCGGGGGGAGGAGCGGCTGCGGGGCCGAGGGATGGAGGAGAGGGTGTGCGGGCTGTGTGTGGAAGGACCATGCAAATGTCAGTTGCCACACCACCGGCCCCGGGGAGCGGAGGGCCGCGCTCCGCAAGGGCGGCGGATGCCCAGGCTGCTGTCACCGGCCGAAGCCAAGGGCGAGACATGACCGACCTGCGCGCACACGGGATATTCTCTTTTCTTTCTTTTTGGCTAGGTGGTGTAGCTTTGGTCGCGACAGCTCTGCGGAGTGTCGGAGCTGCAGAGACAGGGATGGGAGAAGGGAGTGGGGAGAAGCCAGGGGCACACCTCGCTCGCGAGCCAGCCCTAAGAAGTCAGACCACAGGACAGTGGTTGCAGCTGCCAAGGAGACATTTTCTCCCTGAGCAGCCAGGTTCCAGCGTCTTCTGCCAACCCAGCTTGCGGGCTCCCTGTCTACTTTTCTCCAAACAGGCTCCCTGGCGGTCACGGGATTTCAGCCTGGACAGGGATTGGGCGAGAGTTACGCATATGGAGGCGCCCTTGCTGGAGCCTCTCCGAGTGGAGCGTGTTTCCTTACCGCCCCCCGCGCGCCCCCCCCTCACCCCGACCCTCTTCGGTTCAGGCTTTGGACAGACTTTCAAGGGGCTTTCTTTTTTTCTTCTTACAGTTGGTCAGTTTTTTCCCCATTGCTCGCTGATAACGTTGTGTCTGTGTCGGAGTCTTGAATTCTGTATTAGATATTAATAGGGCTTACTTGTGTTTTCTTGGGGGAAATAGGATGTTTATTTGATTATAGGGTACAGATGGGTATTTTCATTCCTCCCCTGCCCGTTAGTGCAATGCAAAATGATATTTACCAACCATTTAAAGAGTTTTGGGTAGCATCTCCTCCTGTCCCAAGGGACAGGGTAAAATGAGGCCTGTTAAAACGGTTGTCAGTGCAGGCTGTTTTTCAGTAGGTAAAAGCAATGAAACAAGAGTGCTCACTAGATCTGGGTTGCTTTCTGAATGACAAGGCTGTTACTCCATTTTATTCAAAAGCTATCAGTGTGTGTACTGTTGGGCTTCAAGTAATTTTAAATGTTTCGTGAAACTAATTTTCTTTATTGATGCCGCTAGTAGGTGAAGGGCTCTTTCACATTACTGTGCTGCCTCAGGTTTTAGCTTGACATTTGGAAAGAGCATGCTTTGGCTTAAGATAGACTGAATTCACTTCTCAGCTCTTTTATTTTTGTCCTCTGAGCAAGTCACTGGCCTTCCCTGAGCCTCAGTTCCCCTAGCTGTAAAATGGAAATAAAAAATACTTCATGGAATTCTTGCCAGGATTGTATGACTGGGCATATGGTAGTTATTCAGTAAAGATTAAATTTCATAATTTTGAAGAATGATCCTGCATACATTTATACCTGTCTAATTTGGGGCTTTCATGGGTGCTCTGCTTTTTGGGAATTGATACTTATTTCCAAATTAGAACTCTGCAGCCAGAATTATTTTATAAGTTAATAAACATACCTATCTTTTTGCCCTATTAGGTAAGTTTGTATTTCATAGACAACTATACACAGGTTGATTAGGAGTCTTGTGTTGAAGAGCCAGACTTCATGCTGGAACAAATTTACGTATGCCGTGGCCTGACCACTGTAAAGCATTTTTTTTGTTTGATGATAGACTAAATACTGGAACAAATTTCAAATTTTGAAAAATAATTCATTAAAAGTGCAGAATGCAGGGCTGGCCTGGTGGCGCAAGCGGTTAAGTGCGCGCACTCCACTGCAGCGGCCCGGGGTTCGCCAGTTCGGATCCCGGGTGCACACCGATGCACTGCTTGGCAAGCCATGCTGTGGCGGCGTCCCATATAAAGTGGAGGAAGATGGGCACGGATGTTAGCCCAGGGCCAGTCTTCCTCAGCAAAAAAAGAGGAGGATTGGCAGATGTTAGCACAGGGCTGATCTCCTCACCAAAAAAAAAAATACAGAGTGCTTGTTAGGTGGTTTCACATGGCCATTATTTGGATTATACAATATACTCTTGATCATATTTTGCTTATTTTGAACCTAAGTAGAATATTTGTTGGGAAAAAAAATCACTGAAATACTATTTTTAAAAGTCGTATTCTCAATTTATTTACTTAGACTATAATTGGTACTCTTTATTAGAATAAGGATAAATGTCACATTCTTTAAACTCATCTGTTTATTTTCTCCTTGATAGTCTTCTGCAGAATACCGAACCTAACAACACAACTAAAACCAGTTACCATTTAAACTTAGGTGGGCTTTTCTGTAGCTGTGTTGGGCAAATCTTGTCAAGTAAATATGGATTATCAATTATTAGACACTTTTTAGAAGGGGAACTGTTGAGCCTCCATGCCATTCAACATAGTACCACTGCTCTATTTTATTCTAAGTGTTATATTGTGTGAAGTTTTTACTTCACCTTAATTCATTGTAATTGGGCGAGAAACTAAACATATTTCCTTGGAAAAGGTAAAAGAGCAAAGAGATATTTATTAATTAATGATAGCAATTGAGAAAGCGTCAGCTCCTCTCTCTCCTTTTCTCTTTTTCATACCATTATCTTTAGTCTCATAGACTTGTCTGTCTATCTTCAATCTATCTTTATGGAGATTGTTCACCCATAGCCATCCAAGTCATTTGGAAGAAAAATTTTTTAGGTGCCAAGATTATTGTGATCAGAATGTAGGAAAATTAAAAGAGGATTTTTTTGTGGAGGATATTTTTATTGGAGGTAATGATAGTGATGATGATCTAAATTAAGGGCAGAAAGAATGAGTTATTAAAATGAGTATTTTAGAAAATATGAATAGAATTGAGATTTAAGTTGGAATTACTGAAGTTAAGAGATCAGGAACAGTTTAAATTAATTAATGGATCATTGCTAACAATGCCTTTATAAAAATTTGCTAACTGGATTTCTGATTATTTTCTTAGGTGCCTTTTTTGTTTTATTCTTTATTAGGTCTTCCCAACTTTGTTTAGTGCCTGCTGACTATGCTCACATCATGAGGAGCGGTTTTGTGTGGTGATTAAGAGTCTCACCTCTTATCATGTGCCTTTGAGCTAATATGACATAGTGACTTGACGTATCCAGGCCTTAGTTTTCTCATTGGTAAAAGGGAGATAATGTTATCTATATCACAAGATTAAGTGAAAATTAATATATATAAAGCAGTGGTCTTCAAAATATTTTGCTTGCATACCCATAAATGAATTTTGAAAAAAAAGATTCACATATTTTTAAGTTGAAATCTATTTGTCACTGAATTTAAATAGTTGAAAAATATAATCTCCAGTGTATTGAAAATATTAACACTTTGAAATAAAGCTATTATATCCTTATTTTAAATGCATCCATTTAATATAAATACTATAGTAATGTGATAATATTTTATGAAATATGTGAACAGTCTACTAACAGTCTGAAAGTTTACATTGTTCCTTTTTGTCTATGAAATCATTTCCATGCATTTTCCTCACAGAATTCTGTAATATATTTTTGTGCTTGAAAGTGCTTTATTGATCATGTCTTCAGTTTCTCTACCACCATAATATGTATTCTTATAAACATAAGGTTCTAAGTGTTTAAATCTCTTCTGGCTTGAGTTATTATAATTAATGCATAATTGATTAAAATTGTAATACTCATGGTGCTTTGAGTAAAGGAAGGCTTTGCTGATACACTTTGTTTGGCACTATAGAGGTTTTAAAATTTTAGGCAATGTACTCTTGTAAGATTTGGGATGGGTGAGAGACCTGCCTTTGTTTTTAAAGTAAGAGAAGGACATTTGTGAGGAAGGAGGTCAGAAGTAGAATGAGCATATAGCTTAGGCTGCAGGTGAGTTCTGAGGCAGATCACCTTGGGAAGGAGAATATAGGGAAGCTGATGGTCTGAAAATTGATTCCCATAAAACTTATTAATGCTTATGTACCCCTCGGAAAGTCTTCGTTTACCCCAATTTGAAGTTGGTGAATTAAGTATATAATTCAGAGCCTAGTTTATAAGTAGTTGAATTTTAAAAAATATTTAGAGTGTCTTAATATTCTCAGTATTTAAGTTCTTTATATAGAATATTTATTCCATGATTTGCATCAAAGTCCTTATTTTAAACATCTTAAAGGAAATCTAAAAAGAAATAGAAGATTTTTATTTTTGTGCTTATTTTGAAATATGCTATTGGCGTAGAAATCCTAGCTTATCAAAATTATGCTTTTGTTTTTTAGTTGTTGGTTTTCCCCAATTGGTCTCATAAATGTCCTTTACCAACTGCAGTTAAGAGGTCTAAGATTTCAAAGGGATTGAACTTTTTTTGTGTGTGTGTGAGGAAGATGGGCCCTGAGCTAACATCTGTCAATCCTCCTCTTTTTTGCTGAGGAAGACTGGCCCTGGGCTAACATCCATGCCCATCTTCCTCCACTTTATATGGGACGCTGCCACAGCATGGCTTGCCAAGCGGTGCGTTGGTGCGCGCCCGGGATCTGAACCAGCGAACCCCGGGCCACAGCATCAGAGCATGTGCACTTAACGGCTTACGCCACCGGGCCGGCCCCGGGATTAAACTTTTAAGTGTTTCATTTAATAATTTTTAAAACTTCGATAATTTTGTTTTCAAAACTGTCATCCTACTGTAGTCTTTTAAAATTAAAAGCTACATAGCTTTTAAGCTTGCTATGTAGGTTTTGGTTTGTTTGGTTTTTAACCCATTCAGAAGATAGGATACTTCTAAAGCTTCGTTATTTTGTTGGTGAGTCAAGTTTGATTCTCAGTACGAATTATTTCTGAGTATCAGACAGTTTGGAAGTATAATCTTAAATATTGTTACAGACAAAAGCAAAAATACACATTGGGTTTATGTCCTTCAAATATTTTAGTTAATTTCGACTTTTTTAGTGGAAAGGGTAAAACTTTATTGGATGCAAAGCATGCTGAGGGGTAAATTGTTTTTAATAATACAAGTTACTTTCTCCTATTCTTTTATAGGAGAGTAATCAGGTCTGAATTGTCAGAAAAACAGAAAGATCATTTCACCTGTTCAGTCTCATATTCAAGGGGTTGGTGAGAAAGGACATCGGCCATTTGAGTTAGAGCCCCATGAGGTTTTATTCATTTATATTTTTATTTGATTGATAAGATGAGAAGAAGCCTTTCCAGAGTAGAGAAACAAGGGAACTTAAGAAAGAACTGTCTGCAGTAAGCATATACTACTACTAATAATGTCTTATATAATGCTTACCATATGTCAGGTACTTTACATATATTAATTCATTTAATTTTTGAACAACTCTGTGAAGTAGGTGCTCTCATCATCCCTGTTTTTGAAGATGAGTTAGACTGAGGCACAAAATGATTAAGTAAATTTGCCCAAGTTCTCAAAGCTAGGAAGTGGCGGAGTTGGAATTCACACTTGGAGTCTGGCTCTGTAATGCTTACACTCTTAACTATTATACTAAAATATCTCTCGTTTCCTGGGAACATCAGTCATCTCTTGGGCCTAGTTGACACATACATGATTGAAAATGGTGGAGTCCGGTTCAAGGGTTAGGGAAAGAACGCTGTGAAATGCCTAATTAGGCATTCTCTGCTACCAGACATGATTACTCTACACACAGACCCCATACACCGATATTGGAAGAGCTGTTAGTCCCCACAGCTTGGATGCCAGTTTCTGTCAGATCAGACCCTTAATTACAGTGCTAAGAATTTTTTGGAAACTTAACTGTTATTCGTGGGGTAAAATACCAAAAAATAGTTTATATCTGTTTAAGAAGAGACATTTAATGAAGATATTTTAATTCAGACGTTCTGTAATGCCAGAATCAGATGCAAAGAAATATGTTTAAATATTAAGTATGATATGCCATTAAGATGTGAGACTTCATGGAGACCTTTCTTTGTTGCATTCCACGTTCTATTAAGTATGATTTAAATTATCGTATTGTCACAATCCATTGTGAAAAAGAATCAGTCCCTTGTTAAAGGATTGAAATTTAGGATACTCACTAGAAATAGCAATAGATTTATTAATTAAATAAAGCCTTCTGACCAACTTAGGATGTCTATTTTATTTCCATTGAGTGGTTCGGCTATTTTGCTTTTGTGTTTTTGTTTTATGTGGTTAAAAATTAAATATATATCTTAATATTGAAGTTTTTAAAAGCTTAAAATTTATTTTCATTGAATATAAATTTTAAATAATGTACCTCTGATTTGCATTTTCTTAAATTCTCAGCTCCTGTTTTTGTCCTTTTTTATTAAAGATACTAATAAGAAAATGCAGTATGTTTTGCTTTTAGATTTATTTTGTATTATGATTTTTCTAAAACTTTGATAGTGTTCACTCATTTCTCTTTTCTCCATTCTTAATTTTTCTTTGTAGTAAAACACATATAATTTTTTTTAACTATTTTAGCTTCATATTTCACTAACAGTGTAGCATTCTCTAATTAAAATTCATTGATTGAATATATGGTAGTGATGTATGATGATTCTCCCAAAATGAAAAAACTACTGAATGATGTTATATTATTGCTTGATAGATAACTTCTCTAGATTGAGATTACAGTAGCAGTTCCTTTATTCCTGGAAATGAATGTTCTTTATTCCAAATATTTTATAACTTTATAAATGATTACAGTTTAACCTTAGAATTCTGTTAATGTTTTATTTGAACAGTTTTGGAATTCTGGCCATTAGTTGGTGGTAAAAGTCAATTATGACATGTTCATAGACAAGTCATCTTAAAATAGGTGGCAACAATGCTTTATTTGTTGATAGTGTTAATTAACATGAATGCACCTAAGAATTAGAAAGAAGCCAGAAAAAGACCATGAAGTAATTAAAAGACAGAACCCATGGTCATGTACTTGGCTCTGGGATAGCTGTGTCAGGCTTTCATTCATTCTGTCTTATTCTTTACATGCAGTTTCAATCGAGCTTGATTTTTCTGACTTTTTAGTTTATAACAGATTAGAGGTAAATTAGAATAGAAGCAATAGTATGCTTCTAGATTAGAAGTAGACTCATTACATTAAGAAGAAATAGCATTATTAACTTTTACATTTTTTGACGTTGTTTTCCTCTTACACAGAGCACATACTTTTTAAATATAAAAGTTAATAAATAGAATTAAGTCTAAAAAGGAATAGCTGGCAGCTCCTAGCAAGGAATTAGAATAAGTAAAAACCATAAAAAGCAGATACAGGTATTTAAAATTTACAGTAATCTTGGCATATTTAGATACGGGGCAAAACACTATTAACTTACCACCTGAGGTATTCTCTCTGGTTTAAAGTCAGAATTTTTAATGACTCCTAAGTAACGTATAGAAGGTTGAATCAGATTTATTACCTGTCAAGAAGTAGGGATATGTAATGTACTTAAGAAAGCCTTTTTAATTTAAAGGGGGTAAGCTTCAGTGTTTGTGAAGTTTCCTTCATTTCCATAAATGGGATATTTACTATATTTAATGTAAGTCTGTTTTCCTTTGCTTTGTTTTCCTGTACTTTGTCTCTTTGTCCTCTTCTGTACTAAAATAGAAATAAAGCTTACTTTGATTATACTTATTTTGAATGTAAATAAAATCAGTCATATTCAAAGTAATTAATTTTTTCCCCAGGTGCTACAAAGTACACAGATAAAGACAATGGAGGAATGCTTGTATGGTCTCCATATCACAGTATCCCAGATGCCAAATGTAAGTTTTCTGAAATTGAATGTTTTTGTCAATAGGGATCTATTAACCAATTCAAAATGCAACTTGTATTTGTTTTTGGATCTCTTAGATTCTCATAAGAAAACAGTTTGTCTTTGTTTTGTTTTGTTTTTTGATGGAGGTTGTTATATTAGAATGTTTTTCCTTTTGAAAGATAGTGGGTTGATCATTCCAATTTGTGTCAGGCCCAGGAAGACTGAAAAAACCTAGGATCTGATGGCATTGCTGCTTAAATCCTCAAGCAGGGGAGGGAGTTACTATGTAGACATCTGCACAGGCTTTTCCTCAGTGTATGGAGCTGTAAAGAAATGCCTTCAAACTTCAGAGAGCCCACTATCATTACCATTTTAAAGAGGAAAGGGGAAAGAACTGACTTCAGCAGCCATCAATCAGGTCATCTTGTGCTCTCCATTTCTGGACGGAGACCTTCTGGATCATTGACCATGCACTTCTTGAATCATGGTGTGGCTTTAGACTTCAATGTGATGTAGCGGACCTGATCCTTTGCGGCACATCAGATATAGGAAACGAGCAGGTAACAAAACTAAGATCCCCACCCCTCCATTCAGTTATCATTGAATAATTTATTAAAACAAACAAACAAAAATCACTGAATAGCTATTCTAGCAGCTATAAAATAAACTTGTCTTTTTCAAATATTTACTGTAGCTTAAAAATGTCCCATGATTGTTTATTTAGTCCTATGAAAGTTAATGATGTCCTGTATATCGTGTGTAGTAAGTCTAATCATACTTATTGATGCAATAAGAGAACTAAAAATTGACAGCTGAGTATTATTCTGCATGCCTGATAATTCTTCCTATTTAAGAGCTTTAGAATGCCAGCAATAGGTCTAGCTGGTAATCTAGGAATTATATGCCCTTGAGGCATTCTTAACGGAAAACACGAGTTTTACATTTGGCCTGGCGCTCTGTACTGAGAAACCTGAAAGAGACTATCAGGTTTCTCTGGTTCAGTCTTCATTACAGGCAAAGGTTTTCATTCACAAACTGAGCATCAGGGTGTCATTGGCTTTTGCTGGTTTAGCACTGTTTTATACGATGGTGCATTTCTTACCAAAGTGGAAAACAAAATTCAGAAAGCCAGCATGTCCTGGTAGCATGGTGTCCATGTGGAATATCCATCTGAAGGTCTAAAGCAGTGGTTTCAACCCTGGCTGTGCATTGGAATCACTTGGGGGAACTTTTGAAAAACACTGCTGATGTCTGGTCTCTATCTCAAACCAATTAAATCAGAATCTTCAAGGGTGGAGCCTAGACTTACTTTTTAAAAGCTCTCCCACTGATTCTAGTGCATAGGCAGGGCTGAGAACCATAGGTCGATCAGTATTATCTAGCCTTCTATTTATAGGACTATAAGACAGTCTTGTTAAAGTTAATCAGCGTGTGTTTAGACCTATCGTGTTTAAGTGCTGTGAGTTCTAAACAAAATATAATACTTGAATTTTCTGCACCAAAAGTTTACAGTCTTAGGGAGATATAATAACATCCATAAAAAATAGTTGTTGTTCTAACAGCATTACAGTCATGTGTCACTTAACGACAAGGATACGTTCTGAGAAATGTGTCAGGCAGTTTCACCGTGCGAACATCATAGAGTGTACTTAACACAAATCTAGATGGTATAGCCTACTGACACCCAGGCTATATGGTACTAATCTTCCAGGACCACTGTCATACATTCAGTCAATTCAGTCCATCGTTGATCAAAACATCGTTATGTGCGCATGACTGTATTGTTATAATAGCATATTTATATATTAAACTGTACTGTACTGACTAATAATAATAGCAAACTGTTATAAAGTACTTAAAATGTGCCTGGTTCTGTTCTAAGCACTGTACATATATTAGCTTATTTAATCCTAGGAGGAAGGTACTGTTTTTTTTCACCAATAGAGTGAGGAAACTAAGGTACAAAAAGGTCAAGTTAATTGCCTAAAGTCAGAAAACTAGTGACAAGGCTGAGAATCAAGCCCAGGTAGACTAGCTATTCTAAGATCAGAATTCTTAACCATCGCTTCTCAAAAATGTGCTTAAAGAATTAATTTATATATATGTATGTAGTATAAAGGGTTAACAGGGAGTGACTATGGATTTCACATAAAACTGAGCCCTGGTAAATGTGAAATGGCAGACTTCTCAGCAACGAGGCCTTGAAATATCGTCATTGAAGCTGTGCTTATCTAAATAATTCTTTTGGCTTGATTACATATAGAGGATGAATGAAAATGAAATATTCAAATGGAATATTCAAACGTCTTTTGTATAGCTAGCAGGAAGAGCTGGGTTTTAGGGTTACTGAAGCATACTTAAATATGCTATTATGTATAGCTGGCAAACCTATGCATAAACCATCCTTTATAGAGCAATCAGAAAGGAGGTAAAGGAAGATAAAAGCTTTGGGCCAACCCTAAACGTGAGATGGAATCTTAAATAGCTAAGTATCTTCAAATAAAGACTGCAACAGAAAATCAAGAAATTATCTAATATGTTACACTGTAATTAGGCTCTCTTGGCTACCCAGAGATTAGTCTTTTTTTGTATACAAAAATAATTGTAGTAATGTCATTGAATTTAATAAGTATATGGTGGGCCGGCCCTGTGGCTTGGCGGTTAAGTGTGTGCGCTCTGATGCGGGCTGCCCGGGTTCGGATCCCGGGTGCGCACAGACGCGCTGCTTCTCCGGCCATGCTGAGGCCGTGTCCCACATACGGCAACTAGAGGGATGTGCAGCTATGACACACAACTATCTACGGGGGCTTTGGGGGAAAAATAAATAAATAAAAAAAAAAATTTAAAAAAAAAAAAAAAAAAAATAATAAGTATATGGTATATGGTCATAGAGATAAGTCATATTAAATAAAATTTTAAACCATGTCAGCTTCTGATCCTTTTCATAGAAGTAAAAGTCTTTTTTGTAACATTTCATGGAAAATGACTGGCTATTTTTTTTACCCCTGGAATATAAATTTTTGTATTTTGCTTTGTTAAAAAAAAGTAGACCTGACCAAATGAAGTAAATCAGAATAATTAATTATATAACATTGTTTCATTACAGTGGATGAATATATTGCAATTGCAAAGGAGAAACATGGCTACAATGTGGAACAGGTATGTAGAGAAACATTTTAATAGTAAGGCTTGCCTCAGTATTTACCAAATCCAAAGACCATCTCCTGATAGTTTCTGTCCTAAGAAGGTGCATAAGTTCAACCAACTTTACAGACACCACAAAAGTCCTAGCAAAGTCTAACCTTTCAGCACTAGGGCTTTTGCTTTTATAAACGTTATTTGTCTCAAAGGCTTGAACATTTTTCTCTCAATACCTCTGTTTCTTATTATGCTTTGAGTTCTAAAAGCATCTGAAAACCTTTAGGATTACTCTGGCAAATGCATACCAAAAAGGGAAAATTTTTTTGAGTACAGGTAATTCTCTTGGGCTTTTTAATCTAAAAGATCTAAAAGTTAAACTTTGGGGCCGGCCCTATGGCGTAGTGGTTATGCGCGCGCGCTCCGATGTTGGTGGCCCGGGTTCGGATCCCAGGCGCGCACCCAATGCACCACTTGTCAAGCCATGCATGTGGCGTCCCATATAAAGTGGAGGAAGATGGGCACAGATGTTAGCCCAGGGCCGGTCTTCCTCAGCAAAAAGAGGAGGATTGGCATGGATGTTAGCTCAGGGCTGATCTTCCTCACAAAAAAAAAAAAAAAAGTTAAACTTTTTATCTAAAGAAATATTTAAGACTTTTAAATTTGGAATGAAATAATTCACAAAGGGCTTTTTTTAATTAGATAACTTTAAAAGGAAATATACATATGGCATATGGCTCATTATCCATGGTAATGAGGAAATGGAGAACATGGAAAAAGGAAAATGAAACAATTTGAGATTCTTAAATCTCATTTCAGTGAGTATTAGATTGACCTTTATCAGAAGTAATAGTAAAATAAGTGAATTATCTGTAACCTGGATTATTAAGAGCTAACTTTATAGTCAGTGACCTGGTTAAATAAAAAATAATTTCTCAGAAATTGAGATGTTTAATCTAAATGTAGTTAACTTTTTTGTGGATTTTGAAGGCTTTGATTATGTATTTTTGTTTTCAAGCCTTGACTTGCTATTTCATATTTGTTTGAGAAAGTTAATCTTTTAAAACGTGACTACACATGTTTATTTTCTCATTCATTTTAAAGGAGTATTACCAAAGTACAGAAATTAACTTTAAAACTCACTATTTAAAAAGTTGGTATATCTCTTCTTAAAAAATAAAACTTTATCCCCTAAATGATACTCAGTACCTTTTAATAAAGATAAAGCCCTACTGCTTACTTACAATAGAAGGGAAAGTTGTAGAATTGTTGGAAATTGTCCATTTCAGGTTTTCTTATGATTTGGTAGTAAAGTCATTGGAATTATTAATATGCCTCATAATAATTCTTTGTGTACATTATGCTAATAAAGAACTTTAAAAAATATATGTGGTAAAATATTGTTGAAGTTTCAATTGAGGTTCTCTTATTTCTTGTAAGTGTTTAGCCCATGATATACTTCTAAAAGGTTAAAACTTAAATATTTCTCTACTAAGTCTCAGCTGAGCACTTCTAGTGTTGTGTTATAATTGATAGTTTCATTCAAGTATTAATTTACTGGATATTTTTCCTTTTAGCATATTTTTCTCTACACATTGACATATGAGTAAATGTGGGTGAAGTCTTGATATGAGCCTACAAACCTGCTTTAGTAATTATAGTCACTCTCCTCAGCTCACTGTTTTTCCTAGATTCTGCAGCAAATATGGTATGTTAAGAACATTCACTGTTCTGAGGCCCTGATTTAAAAGAAATAAATAAATGAGGTCTACTACCTGGGCACCCCGATTAAAAGCCCCGAACTGTGAGTGTATCTTCAGTTGAAGTCATAGGCTTAAGATTTTAACCTAATTTGTGTTTAACTCTCTTAAGTGTGATGGAACATAAGTCCATTAAAACCAAAGGGGAATGATTTCTCTTCAAAGGCACTTGGCATGTTGTTCTGGCATAAACATAACATTGAGAAGTCCCTTGCTGATCTCCCTAATTTCACTCCCTTTCCGGATGAGTGGACAGTGGAAGATAAAGTCCTATTTGAACAAGCCTTTAGTTTTCATGGGAAGAGCTTTCACAGGATTCAGCAAATGGTATGGTAATTTTGGTCTTACTCTGATTCATACCTGAATGATATCTTATGCTATTATTAAATACTTCCTAATTATTAAATACAAAAAAAGTTTTCCAATCTAATTTTACTTTTTTAAAATGTTTTGAAATAGGTATATATGCATACAGTCCTATTTTCTACAACCACTATAATACATGACAGTTACGTCCTGTTTCATTGTAATAAATTTATTTTTATTATGACTTACATATATATGTAATAGTTATTAAATATGTGTGTTGTTCCAAGAAGAAAAAAATCATAATTTTAATTTTATTTTAAAATGTTTCATTTTTTAACATTAGGATTTTATTTTCTAATTTATATTCCTTTGGATATGAAGACTAATTTTTAAGAATTCTGTATTATTTCAGTATTGTTCAGATGCTGTTGCTTTTTTTTTTTGAGGAGAAAAACTGCTCTTTATTTCTAGTTCTGAAATTTTTAGTATTGTGTCAAAATAATATAAACCTGAGAAGTTGATGCATTGAACTCTTTTAACCTGAATGGATGAAAATCAGATAATGTTTGCAAATATATATAAATGTCTTCCATAATCGAAGAGAACATTTTTGAATGGGAGTGTGCATCCTTTTTTGGCAGTATGACAAATCAGTGCATGGTCATTAGTCATTTAAATACCCAAAGACTATTTGGTAGCTAAAGACTATTTGCATTATTTATTGTTTTAAAACCTTGATTTAAAACAAAATGATTCCAAAAATTCGTTGTTAAGAATTGAATAGCTTTTCTTAAAAACGTTATGCTAAGTGAAAGAAGCTAGACATAAAAGGTCACATATTGTATGATTCCATTTATCTGAAATGTCCAGAATAGGCAAATCCATAGAGACAGAAAGTAGATTAGTAGCCGCCAGGGACTGGGTTAAGGGGAGAATAGGGGAGTGACTGCTAATGGGATAGGGTTTCTTCTTGAGGTTATGAAAATGTCTGGAATGAAATAGTGATGGTTGCACAACTTAGTGAATGTAAAAACCACTGAATTGTACACTTTAAACTGGTGAATTTTATGGTATGTGAAGTACATATCAATAAAAAAAAATTCAATTTATAGAAGGGAAAAAAAGAACTGAGTAACTATTCAAGGAAAACAAATATTGAATACTAATATTGACTGTGCTGGGGACTTCTGGGGCCATTCTCACCATGTTAGTTTGTAACGTTTTTCTCGCCCCAGCCACCTCAGAAAAAATAGAAGTATTCATTCAGAAATGTCAATGACATAGGTGTGGTGGGGTACCGTGATTATAACAGCATGTTTTAGCTCTATAATTCATAAAGGTACCCATGAAAATATTTATCATCTATGCCTTTATTTGTGAAGTATCAAAGAATAATATCAGAAATATTATTTATTCTGTTAATCAGAGTTTATGAATTAAACTTACTGATACTAACATGATTTTTTTTTTTCAAGCTTCCAGATAAGACAATTGCTAGCCTTGTAAAATATTACTATTCCTGGAAAAAAACTCGATCTAGGACAAGCTTGATGGACCGCCAGGCTCGTAAACTAGCCAATAGACATAATCAGGGTGACAGGTAGGTTGGATGCCTTTTGTAGTTACATTGTTAGGGACACTGTATTGGGTTGCTTACGTTTCCTAAGGCAGAAAAATTATCACAATACATTGTAAATACTTTTTATCCGTACATTCATGTTTCTGCTCTGACAGGAAGAGCTGAGTGATCACAAATCTTAATAGTAAGAATTCTTCAGCTCTTTAACTGTTAATCATGGCCAGCAAACATTGCAACTGAGTTATATTTGAGCTTTGTTTAACCATAATCACAAATGTTTCCTATTAGTATTGATATATTCAATACATATATTTACAATATATTGAGAAATATATTCTCTAGAAGATGCTCTTTCCACAATTACCTGAGTAACTGAAGTCCACATTATTGTAGCTGTATATTCCTGGTATTATAAAATCATTTTGCTTCCTGGTTTTTGTCTGACTTTATCCTCCAACTGGAGAACTGAAATAATAAGTATTATATCAAGTTAATATATCTGTTCTCTTTCCCAAATTATATTTCTTTCTAAATATTTTTCCTATTGAGTCTCTATTTTGTAGCTAGAAGTGTTTGCTAAGATGATTCTATATGCGCCAAAGGATAAATGTTTCTAAACACTACAGAAATCTAAATTATAAAAGCTCATCTTCCCAAGGACAACTCTTGTTCTGTTGGGGATATTTAGTAAAATTATTAGCAAGGTATATTATAGTTTGATAAGAGCACTGGAATAGAATAAAAAGAAGGGAATGAAGTGTACTAATCTTTGTTTCTTCTCAGTGATGATGAGGTGGAAGAAACACACCCAATGGATGGAAATGATAGTGATTATGATCCCAAAAAAGAAGCAAAGAAAGAGGTAATAATGATCATTAGAGTGCTTGTAATTGTTCTACAAATCCACTCAAAAAGAATGAATCGTACTTCATATTAAGAAAAATGTTTTTATTTAATGGTTTAGGAGGTAGTAAATTTCAATGTTAATTAGAGGTTTTAGAAAAACAGTGTTACCTAGAACTCTGATTAGCCAGTGGTTTAAGTAATTTTTGGGTTATCTCATCCACTCAGAAGTATAAAAGCCCTGCCATGATCCCTACCTAGTCCTTAATCCATAGACAAGAAAGGAAACCACCCTCAGATGATATAGTGTTAGGTGTAAAATTAAGCTTTCTGATTCGTTACCCAGTTTTTCTTGAAAACATTTTGTTTGTTCCATGTTATAGGAAATTAGAAATTAGTAGCAGGTATACTGACAGCAGTGAAAATTGAAAGCTGCCTCAAAGGAAGGGATGGAAGAATCTCTAACTAGAAAAGCACTCATATTCCTCAATATGATGGTAATAATGATGACTTAAAATCCTTAAGGAAAGGCCAAATTGATATACATGCTCATTTATTAATGCAAAGCATTAAATAATTGTAAAAAATAGTCCAGAAGTTGTAGGTAAAGGCTTATGAGGTATAGGCAGCTGTAGAGTAGTGAAAATAACATTGAGATTGGAGACAGAATGTGACCTCATCCAGTTTAATGACTCCCATTCCTCTTAAGGAACTCAATGCCATGGCCCTTTCTGGCCCTTGTCATCATCTTAAACTCTTTTTTTTTTTCTCTTTTTTTGCTGAGGAAGATTGGCCCCGGGCTAACATCCATGCCCATCTCCTCTACTTTATGTGTGGGTCGCCTGCCACAGCATAGCTTGATAAGTAGTGCATGGGTCGTGCCTGGGATCAGAACCTGTGAACCCTGGGCCGCCGAAGCGGAGTGCACGAACTTAACCACTATGCCACTGGGCCAGCCCCGATCATCTTAAACTCTTTTATCAATGAAATTTTAAAAATCCTACTTTCACCTAAACCTGGTATTTTGCTAATTTTCTTACTACTGCGCTAAATGTTCTCAGATTTCTCGATTCCTTCATGTTTTTTCAAGTCTGCCTTGTTTCCTTGAACCACAGACCCAATGATCAGATACTTAAATTGCTCCCTTCCCAGTATCTTTAACTCCCCATTTCCCTTATCTTTCTGCTATCCTTTCCTTAACCCTGTAAACCCACAATGCTGGATCAGTTGCTATTCTTGGTCTGAAAAGCACAGCAGGAGAAAATGGCACAGTCATGTAAACTGTTGCTACTTACAAAAAAGTTTCTGATCTCAGTGTAGTCCTTAGCACCTCTCAGTTTTTAACCTCTAAGCCTCAGTTTTTTCCATTGATAAAATGAAAATAATAGGATTGTTTCGAGAATCAAAGAGGTAATATGTCTAAAAGCAGTTATTACAGTACCTAGGATATAATAAATCTTGAATGAAAGTTGCTGTTGTTTTATTATCTGAGCAGCTATTCTGAACCATTCATTCCTTTCCACACATGGCCTACCACTGCTCCACTCCCCCAAAAACTTGGCCAGTAACTTCACCTATTTCACAGAGAAGATTTCAAGCAGGAACTCCCTGAAATTCCAGCCCTCCCCCTAACTTCTGTGCTACCATACTACCCTTTTCATCTGAGTGTATTTACGCTTAGAACACGATGTTAAAACTACTGTATTTAGCCCACTAAGCTGTGAACTCTTTGAAGTCAGGAACTGAGTTACATTGTGCATCTTGTATCCCCTTGCCCTTTACACAGTACTTGTCCACTTCCTTGCCAATACTTGATATGATCAAACTTGTAAAGTGTTACAAATCTCGTAATATGAAATGATGTTCAGTAATGTTTTCTGAATCATCAGTTTGTGCCTGAATGCCTCTCTCACAGTAAGAAAGGTCTGTTCTCCTGTCATGTATGATTTCACTGCTTGTTCGATTCTATCCACCCCTTCATATCGCCTCTAGGATTTTTTCCATCAGTTATCCGGTCTCTATGCCATATCAGCCTTTTCATTGCAGCCCCAAAGTATGCTCAGGTCTTCCATTTAAAAGCATGACTATCTCTCAACCAGTCTAGAAAAAACTATATACTCCTTAGCACTACTTCACTCTTGAGTTGCTTCAGTCAGTCTTCTGTCCCTTCACTTCACTGACACTGCTGACAGAGGTCAACAGTGACCTCCTAACTGCCACACCCAGTGATTGATTATTCATTGTATTCTACTTGCGCTTTCTATATCATTTCAAGTTACTGCCCCTCCCTTTTCCTGAAAATCTCTCTTTGACTTTTGTAACACCATTGTCTGATTCCTGTCTACCTTTTTAACCATTGTGTCTCAATTTTAGTGACTTTTCTCTTTCTCTATTACTCTATTCATTTTGGCATTACTGTTTTTAATTCTCTCTCAAATAACTGTAAATTTTGTCCTTTTTTTCTTTGTTCTTCTGCGTGACTGCCTTATTTCTATGTTCTCATCTCTTCTCTCAATTATTGAAATTTTCTGCCTTATCTCCATGCGTCCAGACTCTCCACACCACACCTTCCAGTCCATTCTTCACTTTGTTCTTGTTAAAACCAGATTTACTGCTTGCAACCCTTCGATGGCTTTGTCTATAGGATAAAACACAAACTCTCTGGTTAGGCATTCTCTTCCCCTCCCCACATACTTCAAATTACTAACAGTGTTTTAGATAAGACTTTTAGTTCCCTGGCTCTTGTTCTATGGTTATATTGGTCCCTTTTTTCTGGAATTCCCTTTCTTCCCAAATCTGCCTAGGAAATTCCTCATAACTCTACAAGATGTAGCTTCTGTGAAATCTCCTGTGCCTTATCTTGAATTGACTACCTCCTTATTTTTCTTTAAATCTATTGCAGTACTCATTGAGCTAAGTGGGACTTGTTTACTTACAGTCTTCCCTCCCCCACCTGCTTCTCTCTGGGTGGTAAGCTCTTTGATTACAGGAATTGTGTCTTACCTACAGGGCCTGGTACATAGCAAGCATTCAGTCAGATTTGTTATAATGAATGAGAATACACATTATAAACTCTTAATTACTGTACAGATAGGAGAGATTACAGATTTGAGTTTAGTTATCTAGAAAGTATATGTTTGTGGAATACTGTTTTGTCCAGCTATTCAAGATGTTACAAACGCGTTGGTCTTTTGTTTGCCTGTGATCTCATCCTGTTGGCAAATAACATGAGAGGAGTATAAATTAAAAAGTATTATAAGGATACTGCAAGGTGTGGTCCAGGGCTGGCACTGTATGTCAGCAGCTGCTTTCATTTCTCTGCTCTTTCACAAATGATAGGGACACTAAGCAGGGAATGATACCATATTATTGCCTTTAACACAGGTCCTTAGCTGCTTCTGCATGTTGTTGACACATTATGTAGGGTTTTTTTTAACTTTTAAAAATTGTGGACTACACATACCACAGAATATGTGCAGTTTAAATAATAATAATAAAACAAACACCAGTGTGTCCATCACTGAGCTTAAGAAACAGAAGTCCTGTGTGTATGTTTCCTTAATTGCACCCTCCTCCCTTCTCTCCATAGGGAACCTCTATCCTGAAAAGGGAACCTCTATCCTGAAAAGGGAACCCTACCCTGAAATTTATCAATTATTCACTTCTTTTTTTTTATAGTTTTATCACATATGTATGTCTCTCTGAGCAACTCTAATTTAGTTTTTTGCATTTCAAACTTTATTTAAATGGAATCATATTGTATGTATTCTTCAGCTACCTGCATTTTTTTGTTGTTGTCCAACATGTTTTTGTAATTCATTTTCACTGCTATATTATAGTGTTCTATTTTATGCATATGCCACAACTTATCCATTCTCTTATCAGTGGACATCATTTCCAATTTTTTATTATTATGAACAATACAGATAAGAACATATCCTGGATACACATGTATCAGTTCCTTTGGGACAGTGGTTCTAGCTAGGTTTAATATTGACCCCATAAGGGGCATTTAGAAATTGCAGAGGTATTTTTCGTTGTTACAGTGATTGTAGGGCATCACTGGCATATAGTAGGAAAGGGATGCCAGCTCTCCTGACATGTATAGCACAGACTGTTCCACCAAAATGCCAAGAATGACAACACTCTAGGATTGTTCGGAGTGGGATTACTCTTTATTTTAGGGTATAACCATGGTCAACTTCCTCGGTCATGGCGAACCATTTTCCCCAATTGATGTACTTCCATTGGGCTATGAGAATTCTCATTCACTTCCTTGCCAATACTTGATATGATCAGACTTAAAATGTTACTAATCTGGTAATATGAAGTGGTATCTTGTTGTCTTCTCAATTTCATTCATCAGGTTACTAATGAGTCTGAATATTTTTCCATCTGTTTATTGTCTCTTGTGTCTTTTTTTGAAAATGCTTATTTGAGTTTGTTTTTTACCTACTTTCTTGTTAGGTTGTTTTTGTCTTTTTCTTAAAGACAGAATGTATAAAAATTTTTTTCTTACTGAATATTTTATATATTCTGGATACTAATCCTTTGGTTAAATGTGTTTTAAAGATCTTTTAGCAATTTGTGGTTTATCTTTGTACTCTCTTTACATGCTTTTGATGAACAGCTATTTCATCAAAAGCATGTAAATATTCAAATTTTAATATTCTTTTGTATTTTCTTCTTTACGCTTTAAAGTTTTGTTTTTTACACTTAAGTCCTTGATCTACCAGTAATTAAGTTTTGTTCACGTTGTGAGGCAGAGATCCATTTTTATTTATTTGTTTTCTAATATGGAAGTAAGTTTCTCTCTTTCAACTGGTCTGCAGTGTCGGCTTTATCATGTATGAGTTTCTATATATGCATGGCTCTCTATTCTGCTCTTCTTGTCAGTTAAATATCCGTTGTCAGTCCCACAATGTCTTAAGTACTAGAGCTTTATAATGAGTCTTGATAACTGCTAGGTTAAGTCCCACTACTTGGTAGTAGTTCTTAAGAAGTAAGTACTTGGCTATTCTTGGACCCCTTGCTCTTCAAGCTTATCAGATTCCTAGGAAAGCCCTACTAGATGCTCCATTGAATCTGCATATAAACTGGGGAGAAATGAAACCTTTGTGTAATTTATTTGTAGATTAGTTTGGATTTCCTATGTAGAGATTTATATTATCTGAAAATAATAGTTTTCTTTCTTTTCAATCCTTATATACCTTTTATTTCTTCCCTTACTGAACCGGTTAGAATCACCAGTATAATGTTGAAGAGAAGTTATGATAGCAAATATTTTTATCTTATTCCTGATCTTAGAGAGAATGATTTTTATGTTTCCGCATCAAGTAGGATGTTATTGAAGGTTTTTGGCTTACTCACATGTCTGGTAGTTGATATGCTGGCTGTTGGCTAGCATTCTTTTCTAGCCTGGTAGTCCTTAAGTGATCTGGCTACTTAGCATGGGCTGGTTTCCTCCATAGTAATCATCTCCAAAGCACTAAGTGGAAGCTACCCAACCATTTCTGGCCTTGCCTTGGAAGTTACTCAGCATCACTTCTGCTGCATTTCTGTTGGTTATAAGTGAGTTATTAAAGTTGGTCCAGAATCAAGAGGAGGGGCTATAGACCCCCAGTTCTCAATGGCTGGAATGTTGAGGAAATTGATGACATGTTTTAAAACCTTCAAGCCTAGAATATGGAATTTTCATAAATGTTTTTCCACATGTGAGAAGCCTATATACTCTGATTGATTGCAAGGTTTTGTAGGTGTCAATTAATTGAAGCTTGTCAATTCTGTGATTGAAATCTATAATCTCTTACTGCTTGCCAGCATGATTTTTGTTGCTGTTTATCTGCTTATCTGATCAGTTATTGAGAAGTGATACTTTTTATATTTTGAAACTATTGTTATTAGTTGCATAGAAGTCTAGAATTATTTTATCTTGCTGCTGAATTGAACCTTTTATCAATATGTAATGACCCTTTCATCTCTTGTAATATCTTCTATAATTTTATTTGTTTATTTATTTTTTCCCCCAAAGCTCCAGTAGATAGTTGTATGTCATAGTTGCACATCCTTCTAGATGCTATATGTGGGACGCGGCCTCAGCATGGCCGGAGAAGCGGTACGTCGGTGCGCGCCCGGATCCGAACCCGGGCCGCCAGCAGCAGAGCGCACACACTTAACCGCTAAGCCACGGGGCCGGCCCATCTTGTAATATCTTCTGCCTGAAAGATTATTTTGTCTAATATAACTTTGCCACCTTTCTTTTGTTAAGTATTTGCCTGGTATGTCTTTATTATTTACTTTTAACATTTCTTTGTCCTCACATTTTAAGTCTGTGTTTTATAAGGAGCATATAGATGGGCTTTTATATGTTATCTGGAGAATTTAGCCCCTTTTTGTTGGTCATGATCACTGATCTATTTGTACTTTTGTTCTTTCATACTTTTGCTTTCCATTTGACTTGCTTTTTCTAGTTATCTTTTCCCTCCTTCATGCCTTTTTTTTTAGATTGAGAATCCATCTCTCATTCCATTTCTTTTTGCTCTCTACTAGTTTGGGGATGTTTCTATATTTCTGTTTTTATTGTGTACTCTGGAAATTTTATCCTGCATATTTAACTTAAAGTCTAACATTGACGTTTTTAATGGCTTTCTGACTAATACAAATCAGAAACCCTTAGAGTGCTTTGACTTCAACCACTACTCTCCTGATTTAATGCTATTTTTGTCCAGTTTTAGTTACATCTTGGTTTTTTAAATCTCTCAACCATATCGTCAATGTTTATTTAGATTTACCCACATGTTTAAACTTTCCTTTGCTCACCATTCTTTCTTGAATCTTAGACCTTTTTTTGAAAAGAATTTTCCTTTTTCCTGAAGTATGTTCTTTACAGGTTAATTCAGTGAAGTTTTTTGGTTATAAACACAGTCAGTCTTGGTATGTCCAAAACGTCTGTTTCTCCCTTGTTCTTGAAGCCTTAGTTTTGCTGGGGTTAGACTCCTAGGTTGACAGTTATTATTTGAAGATATTATTCTACTGCTTCTGATTTCTGTCATTGCTGTGGAGAAGTCTGCAGTCAGGCGAGTTTGCATCCTTTGGAGGTAATTTGTGTTTTCTCTGTCTGCTTCTATGATCTCTTCTTTGTCTTTAGTGTTCTATGGTTTCACTTTGATGTATCTGAGTGTAGATTTCTTTCTTTAAACTTGCTTTGGATTCATTGTACTTCCTGAATCCTGTCTTAAGTTCTGTAAAATTTTCATTTGTTGCCTCTTTGAATATTGCTTCTCCCTCATTCTCTTCTTTCCTTTCCTTTGAGAATCCTTTTGGAAATATAATGGACTTGCACATGTCTCTTAACCACTCATATTTTCCATCGTTTTGCCCTTCCATATTTCTGTACTGCCTTGTGGGCATTTTTCTCACGTGTACATTCTTAGTCACTAATTTCTTTTGAGCTCTATTAGTCTGCTAAGTAACCCATCCATTAAGTTTCTAATCTTGTTTATAAAATTTTTTTTATTTCTAGGTGTTCTATTTGGTTCTTTTGCATATCTGCTTGGTCCGTTTTGGTAGACTTTGATTCCTTATAAGAATATTCCATATTTTCAATTCTGTCTGTTATTTCTTTAGACACATATAACACACTTGTATTCTCTTTATCCGGTAGTTCTAATATCTGCAATATTTGCATATATAGTTCTGTTGTTTGCTTCTGCTGTCTCTCACTTATGGAGCTTGTTTAGCAGTTTGTGGTTGTGAGCTCATTTTCCTTGGAACATAACTTGTGGAAAATTTTTGAGACCTAGGTTTAAAGTACATTCTTCTAGAGACAGTTTGCATTTGCTTCTGCTAAGTGTCGGAAGGCCCTACCAACCTGAGACACTTTGAACTAAATTTTTTATTTTGGGATTTGCAGGCCAGACAGGTCCCAAACCTGCCTGAATGTAGGCCTATGGTTAGGGCCTATTCTCAGGGGAGACCTTCTTTGATTTCTTTCCTTTCCATTCAGCCAAGGGTGAGACAGGTATGACCCCCTTTAATCATCCTCTCCCTCTGCAGGGCGGGGGCGTTTTTTCTGCTTCGCACAGTGGTGGAGTCCCTTTCCAGAGTTCTGGCCTGATCTGCTGTACCCTGCACCTGCTGTCCATTGAAGCCTGGGCTTTAGGCAAATGCCAGCTCCTGCATACTCGCTTGTCCCTCTGGAGCCCTGCTTTCTCATCATTTCTGATCTCTGAGGAATTTCCTCACCTCTCTGCCAGCTCAGAAATGAATTTTAAAAGATTGAAAAAAAAATACTTGACCTAGCAATTTTAGGAGTGCTGTACTGGGAGGAGTTTCCCTGAACGTCAAATCTGCCATGTGTTGCTTTGAGGTGGGTTTTAAGCAATGAAAGTGGATTGTGTTTCATTATACAATTGTTTTATGACTTTTAGTCAGAGTTCCTTTTCTAAAGAACTGGATTATTAAATCTGTTCAATGAAATAGCCTTCAACCTAACAGACACAGTTTCTAATGGATTCCTGTCTCAGAAACACAAAATAATATTGTATTTTTATGTCATACTTTAAGAATATTGCAAGTAATAATGAAATCCGACTTAAGAGTTCTTGTTCATAGTTATTAGAATTTGCCTACCTCTTTAGAAACACAAAATCACATTTTATTCACGTGAGGATGAATAGACATGGAGTTTAGAAATGTAGTCAGGATTAAGATAATTCTGAGTCCTTTTTAATCTTAAGAGGCATAGTTCTCTTTCAGCAACTCTAAAGTGAGGCTGAAATGTTATCTCTTTTTTACTAGCTGTCTAATCTGCCACTTGTCATAATTCCTAATTTGCCCCTTTTTTACTTTATTAAAAAACTGCACTTAAGTTATGCTTTTTTTTTTTGCCCTTTATTGCTGAGGGAAGATATATCCCATCTTAAAGCAAGCAGGAATAGTTTAGAGTCCAACTTATTTTTTCATTTGTTCATAGTCTTCTGGGCATAGAAATCGTACATTTTATTGAGTGAATTAATCAAGGATAGATTGTGTTGTATACTCACTTCCCCTAATTGATGAGTGCTGTGTGTGTGCGTGTGTTTAGACTCATACGTGACATAATTGGTTAGGAAGATTTTTTAGGTGTACTTAGTGCAGCAGATACTTCTACTAGTCATATACTGTTCTCAATTTATACATGTGTAAAAACCAAATTACCTTTTATTCTGTCTTTATTTTTCTAGGGTAATACTGAACAACCAGTCCAAACGAGCAAGATTGGACTTGGAAGGAGAGAGTATCAGAGTTTACAACACCGCCATCATTCTCAGCGTTCTAAGTGCCGTCCACCTAAGGGCATGTATTTAACCCAAGAAGATGTGGTAGCTGTTTCCTGTAGTCCCAATGCAGCCAACACCATCCTGAGGCAACTGGATATGGAGTTGATCTCTTTAAAACGTCAGGTATTTTATAAAAATCGTATTTTTAATGATTCTGTTCATTTTGCTTATCTGATTTTCCCTCAGTAAACTCAGTTTTTTGCAGATTTTCTCAGCCACTCATTTACATAAGCTTCATTCTTTAAAATTTACCTTGTTTCCAGATTTTAAGATGCCTCTATCTGTTCTAGAATTGAATCTCAACATTGCTACCTGTGAGCTCTGTGATCTTGGGAAATAATAGAATCTCTCTAAGGTTCAATTTTGCATCTATGAAATTGGGTATAATAATCATACTTCTCTTAAGAGCAGGTTGTTGGGAATTACTTGAGATGATCCGTGTAGATTGTTTAGCAGTGTTTGGCACATTTTGAATGCTCGATACATAATGGCTGCTCTCTTCATCATCATCACCATCACTAGTGTAGCAGTAGTATTGTAAAAGTCTCATCACTGTAATCAGGTAGTCGTTACGAGTCAGGAGCTAGAGTCAGTGAACCTAAGTTCTAACCTGACTCCAGCATCTGCTTCCTGTGTAACCTTAGGGGAGCTGGTGAACTTCTCTCAATTTCATTTCCTCATCTTGAAATGCAGGTAATAATATGATGGTTGGGAGGAATTAAACAAAATAATATATGATAAGTGCTTAAAACAGTGCCTAGCACATAGTAAGTACTCAATTAATGATTGTTGTCAGGTCTCGGACCTTTCTCTGTCTTCTTTACTTTGGGTTTACAAATTTACTACTTTTATATCCCAGACATCTCATATACAGTGTCCAAACTGAATTCTTCCATACCCACCCTGGTTACCTGTTCCTCTTTTTGCATTCTCTATCTCAGTGAATAGCACCACATACATTCAGTTACTCAGCCAGTGACCAAAGAGTCATCCTTGATTCCTCCTCCCTAATTCTGCACAATCAAGTGTTTACAAAGATGTCTTAATTTTGTTTCAAGTTACTTCTTTAACCCTTCTCTGTACCACCACTACCACTCCTTTATTCCTACTGTTTTAATTGAAGTCCTCAGTGTTTCTCACCTGGATTGTTAAATTAGTTTCCATCTTCTTCACTCTATTCTATTCTCCAAATTACTACTGGAATTATTTTTCTAAACGGCAAATATGGTTACGTTGCTCCTTTGCTTAAAAGTCTTTTAGGTTTCCTTCATCTTTAGGCAAAAGTGAAATTTTTTGGTTTGTCCCCAGCCTAACTGCTTGCCCATGCTTTAGGGCTTTCCTGTCTTCCTAAATGCTATTCTGCCTGGAAGGCATTTCCTCCCCCCAACCTTGTCTACCTGCTTAATTCTTGTTAATCCTTTAAAATTCAATTTAGATGTCATCTCCTCTGGAAAACTTTACCTACTCTTCCCCACCACCCACACTCACTAGCTCATAATACAAACACACGTACTCTCTTGTTCTCTCTCTTTCTCTCTCCAAGTCTGGGTTAGGTGTTTCAGCATTTATCACGCTTTTATATTTATCTATCTCCCCACTAAATCTATGAAATCCTTGAAGACTGAGACATTATATTTTATCTCTGTATGTCTATCTCACGTAGCTGACCAACTCACCACATTTGAACCAACCTAGATTTATGCATTTCAGCTGTGTTTTTAAGATCTCTAATGAAGAAAATTTTGCAAATCACTTCATGAATATTTGATTTGTCCATACTGAAGAAAAAAAAGAAAAAAGTAAACAAGTGAACAAACAAAAAATCTTAACCCTTAATATTGCTAGTGAAATAGTAGTTAAAAACTGGGCATAGTTCAAATTCAGGTTCTACCTCCTATATCTGTAGCCTTAGGAAAGTTTCTTAATTTCTCTGTGCCTTACCTTTCTCATCTGTAAAATGGTTACAATGGAGATAAGAGTAGTCAGTTCTGCTATAACACTTGTTTTGAAAACATGAATTTGTTCCAGCACAACTGATATAGTAGGGAACAATTTGAGCATAATGTGAATTTTGTATTTGTTTATATGTGATTTTTGTCAGTGAAACTGCACCCAGCTGAGTACATACCCACACACTTCAAATGTATACCAGCTACCTCAGTTCACTGCGTGCCATACACATACACATCTGGTGTTAAAACTTTTCGTCTGATTTCAAATAACCGTCCTTCTACCACTTCACAATAATTCATAAGCTGCAACTCTTTTGACACCCACTTCCTTCCATAAGCAACTTTCAGATCTTTTTCAAGGTAAATTACCATCTTTATTGTAGCATTTGTAAATTTCTCTACCATTTAGAATGTATAAAACTGTGCAATAATTTTTATTGAGTTCCTATCTTTTTCTTATGTGTCCTTGATAAAGTTTTTGAGTATTATGTCCCGAGCTCCTTTCCCCATAAGCCCTGTGGCTTTTATTGTGTGATTTTGCATAGTACAGTGACTTTTGAGAATGCATATGTCAGGTTATAGCAGAACTGATTGTTCTTACTTCACAGAGTAGTTGTGAGAAGTAAGTGATGCATTACATAGGAAGCACCGATGCTTATCATAATAAACACCTAATAAATATTATCCACCCTCGTCATTATTATTCTTATTAGAATAATTGTTATTTGATCAAAACATTATGGTAATGAGAAATATTAATGGAATTTAATTCCTATATATATACCAGTTGTCTTCAGTTATGAGAGACATTGTTAAAAGATACTCAAATACTATGATTTATGAACTGTATCTATTAGTCTATTAGATATATAAATTTTAGTGGATGTGTATATTAGTTGAATGACTGGTATATCACACCCTAAGTGTGATGAAGTGTGATAAGTGTCTATCTTCCTGAAATAAAATTTATAGGATTTAGGTATATATTCTTTTCATTTATGAGTACTAAAAAAATACACCTAAGTATGTGATCTGATTCATATTTTGGGTTATTTTATTGAAGGTTCAGAATGCTAAGCAAGTAAACAGTGCACTTAAACAGAAAATGGAAGGTGGGATTGAAGAATTCAAACCTCCTGAGGTATGTTATTAAAGAATACATGTGACTGAGTATGGGGAAGCCTTGTTCTTTGAGTTTTACCCAATATTCGACGACTATTTTGGTCACATGTATTATTAATACTTTGAAAATTTGATACTGTGGATGATTTGTTAAGTCTATTTTGTCATTTAGATAGTTAGTCTTTTGAGACTTGGCTAATGATTTAAATTAAATCATTTCTTTTCTCCCTTAGCAATTCATATCAAGCCAAGTAATTAGGGAAAATAGCTATACAGGTAGTCCCAGTGTATTTGAAAGTAGAAGGTCATTGATGAGCAAGCCAGTACATTTCTGGGTCTACAGGAGTGTTCACTCAAAGCCATTTCCTACCTGTGTGAATTGGTAACACAGTAAGAAAAAGATCACAAGAAAAGGAGCTCTTTTTAATTTAAGATATTTGTCTTTTGGCTCAGATTTCCTATTAGGATTTTAGTATGTGGACTTAAATTCTTCTACTTAATCCTTGAAAATATGAATTCTAAAAAACAAGATATAGATTAACTATTTTCTGAAGTTTTACTTGTATTTCAGCTGAAACCTAGTATGTTTTTTGATATTTGTGATAATTATAGGAGTACTTAAATGTCCATAAAGTCCAATCAAGTCTTTTTATAGAAGCTTCTATTATAGAGTCTTTTCTCTTTTCTCTCTCTCTCTTTTCTTTTAAGACTCCTGTGTTATGCTTCATACCCTGTACTTGTGTCTCTATGTATGTAACAATCAAATAATCTTATTCGGTCCTAATGGGATGTTTCCCCCCTACCAAACCACAAGTTGACTGAAATATCTGCAAATGAAGTCTGTGTGAAGGGCTGGGGGGAAGCAGAAGAGTCGTGCTTCAGAACCAATGTACCACGTGCCATGTTACTCAGAATCTTTCAAACAGGAGGAATTATTATGAAGAAAGTTGTTTTTGTTTGTTTGTTTTGATCTGTTTCAAGAAGGTTAGGTAATGGAAAAGAATGAAATATATGTAGACTAATATCTCATTCCAAACCCACAGGTAAACTAACATTCTAGTGACATTTATTTATTTAGAGACAGTAGAATTCAGAGAATACTACTTTACTTTATGTTATATTATTGCAACAAAAAATTATTTTAAATTTTATATTGAAATTAATTTAATTTCATATTTAATTATGCATTAAAATGCATAAAAGCAAAAAACTTAAAATGTCTATAATTTAAAAATTAAATTAAAAAATACAGCAGATATTGAAAACATGGAAATACCATGAAGAACTTTATTCCAATAAGTTTGAAAATTTAAATAAAACTTAGAAATTCCTAGAAAAATGTCATACCAAAATTGTCTTAAAAAGAAAGAAAACCTGAATAATTTATAATCATTAAATAAAATGAAGGAAGAATTAACATTTTTCTCCTAAGAAAGCACCAGGCCCAGACAATTTTACAGAAAAAGTCTACCAAATTTTCAAGGAAATGATCATTCTAATCTCAAATTTTCCAGAAAATTGCAGGATGGTCTCACTCTTACTCACTAACATTATATAAAGTAAGACGTGGAAATGAAATAGCATTTATAACCTTCCTCTGTGCTACCTCACTTGATGCTCACATAAATTCAAAGAAGCGTCTAGTAAGGAGTGGAACTCTGACTGTATTTCAGATTTTTAGAGTACAATTGGAATCCTAGATTAATATCATCCTGCCTCTTACTTTTGGAAGTTTCGTATAATGGCAAAATTGTATTAGATTCTCACATTTAAATGCAGTTATTGGGTTAGAAGTTATCAAACATTTGTTACATCCTTTGGCTTATTGTAAAGATAATGATCAAAATGAAACAACCAAAATCTTAACACTCTACAATCCATACATTGAAGTTTGAATATTACTTTGAGGTTGATTTATTGAACTCATATGACTTGAAAAATATAGATATGTTTTATCATCTAGCAAATGCCCAGGATATATTTATATTTATCATATTATTCCTGTTGCTTTGCAGGGGACAGCAACCTGAATAGATGTATTTCAAAATACTAGATTAACAGTCATAGTAAAGACTTTGAAAAATCATGTAATCTATCTGCTTACCTTTCGGTTAGGTAGTATCTAACCTAAAGAATTTCTACCTAATACCTAATAAAAGAATTTCAGTAACGTTTGGAACAATAGGCTACTAAATGATGTAACTCAACTGGAAGTAAGCAGTTACTAAAATGCTTTACTTATTCATTTGGCTGTATTTTCATTTAGGGAAAAATTTGGTAAAGAAAGTCCATACACTTCCATAAGTATTTGTTGATTACCTGTTTCATGTAAGACACTGTGGGAGGTGCGTGTGGGGAAGAGGGGACACAAAAATGAAGAAGAGATGGATTTTTCCACCTGCTTTTAAAAAAAGAACTTACAGTCTAGATGTTATAAGACTAACTGATTGAAGTTACGTGATAGATTTATAAGTAAAGTGCTACAGGAAAACAAGTGGTCATTATTCATTCTGGCTAGGATGATCTGGGAAGACTTCCTATAGGGGGATGTTTCAGCTGAGGTTTGAAGGATGAGTAGGATTTTTGCACATACAAAAAGGGCAGGTGGAGAGAATAATATGAACAATGTTTGGTGTTGAACAGTACATTCAAAATGTAAATCCAGTGGGGAAAAATAAAAGCACTTTTAAAAACCCCAACAGGTATTCCCTGAGCACTTATTATGTGCTCATTATTGTGCTAGTTACTATTGAGAATTCAGTGGAAGTGTAAAACATTCTTTTCTCGAGAAGCATATTGTCTACTTAGGAAGGCAAACTTGGAGGCACAGGACGAATGAACACGGTGTATAAAAGATGTTAACAAGGTTGAGTTGAACAGGGACTTCTTTGTGCCAGAGATCAGTGGGCAAGGGCCAGAGTATAAAAGTCTTCATGAAAACTAGGAAGAGAATTTTGCCTTTTAAATTAAGTCAGATGGAAAGACCCTATAGTTTCTTCAATATAGGAAGGATGTAATTAAAATTTTTAATTTTAGGGAAATTATCCTGCAGTATTAAACAGGATAAATTAGAAACTTTACAGCTGCTAAAATACTAAGCATGTGAGTAATAAGGTAAATGATAAAGCAGTATCGGATAGGGTTGGGTATTAGTTGTAGGAATGGACAGCAAGTGATAAATCCAAAGAACATTGCAAAGTAGAAATTAATGTATCTTTTTGAAAGTATGTGAGAGTGTTGGGAGGAGTAGTGGCATGTTTGGTTATGCTTTGATTTGTTTTGGGTAGAGGTTGGTAGGTGGGGACAAGGAGATTAATGAATCTAGGAAGGAGGAAACTGAAAAGGGAGTGCTTTTTGAAGGTAGAAATTTCCCGATCTATGGATGTTTTCATGAATACATGGGTGACATCCTTTCATTATGGATGTTGGATGGAATTTTCAGCATTGGGTAGAAGGTTTAACTTGGTAACCTTTTCTGACTCTTCCAACTCAGAGACAGTATGAATCTACTACTGACAAAAATGGGAAAAATGTGAAGACAAATTAATTTAGCAGGGAAAAGATGCAGTAAAGATGCTGAATTCACTAAGGATGTCATAGATTGTTCTAGAAGGCTCTTTGGGGCCTTTTATATTATTATTGCCATTACATATTGGATTGTTTTATATTAATATTTTATTATTTTTAAAACAGTATTTCAGACTGGGGTTTGCTGTAAAAGAATGTTCTCAGTGGTACTACCTAGCTAACCACAACTACCATACAATTTTAGATTCCTATATATATTTTAGTTGTCCTTTCTGTAAGGTAAACAAATCTCTGCTGAAGTTTCTTGGGTTTAAAAGAGAATATAAAAATCAGTAACTTATGTATTTAGAAAATTTTGACCCTGTTTCTCCTTTAGTCTTCCCCTCTTCCACTGCTTCCGTTTTGTCACACATAAACTATTTAATTCCGTAGTTTTAACACCCACCCACCCCCGCATTTTTCTTCTGAAGCTTCTGCTTAAAGGTGAACATTGGTGCTAATGACCAAACTCCACAGCTCTAACTCCTCATTTCCTTTGCCTGTTTCTGAGCCCTTGACATAGATGATGACCTCTCTTTCTTCCTTTAACTTTTGAGAGGTTATGTTCTCTTTTATAACTATTATGTCCCTTCTCAGTTGTAATTTTCCTTTCTATACATAAATATAGGCATTCTCCAAGTTTTTATGCTCAGAATTCATTTGTCTCGCTTCTTTTTGGAAATATCATACAATCTCATCACTTCACTATATTAAAGTCACATCATATGTACATTTAAATGACACAAATGCAACCATGGATATTCAGTGAAATAAAAAAGAATATGTTTAGTAATAGCAAGTGCAGTAGTGCTGGCAGTTCTGCCTGAAGTCCGTTTATCGACTCTGTGCCCCAGAGTGAGCAGGGAGCTGGGAACTGTGAATCTACTATTCATTTAGTCAGTTTTAGCTTCCACGTGCCTCCTGTGTAAGCATCTTCTTGAACTGAGTGAGATTCTAGTATTTAAATATTTTAAATATATTTTTCATTTAGTACTGCCCTAAATTTGAGCCAGAGGCTTCATCTGGGATTTAACTGAAAAACTAGTGATCTGTTCCAATGCTAGAGGAATACCTGGCTATGTGGATTTATTGAGAGATTGTGTGCCTATCTCCATGCCTGCCTTCATAAGAACATTGCAAGAATAATTTTGGAAAACAAAAACAAACTTTTTTTTTTAATTCGTAGGCTGATTTTAGAACCTCACATCTGAGCAAGCTGTGACTCCATTGTTTTCCCTCATAAACATTTTCCAGATCCTTAAAAATGTGTTTGTATAGATGAATCTAGTTTAGCCTCAGGTGGAACCTGAGTTCCACCCAAATGTCCTGCCTAATACTGCATTTTCAATGTAGCCCAAGTTAAATTCATGATCTTAGCCGTCCCTTCCCACATCTCCCAAATCAGCATTTCTAAAACTTCTTAGGACCTTAACAGCATCACTTTTCTCCCAGCTTTCTAGGTTTAAAGCCTTATTCTGTCTATAAGCCTTCCTCTCTCTCCCTGCTTTCTCTCCCAAAAAACTATTGCTCATTAAATTTAATGTGAACTCATCAACCTTGATATTTACTGCCCTGCCCTTCCAAAAGTGGCCCTTACCGTATTTTAGTTAAGTATCACCAACTTTCCAGGCTTATTTATCATTTCTTCCTGACACAAATCCTGTTGTTCCCTGTACGTGGTATGCCTTTTCCTCACCTTTACCTTTTAGAAATTTTTCCGGTTCTTAAACCCATCTCAATCTCCAGCCCTTCCAACTTTCCTTTTTCTCTATTCTAATCATTGTGACTTTTTCCTCTCATCTTTGAATCCCCAGTATATTCTATACTTCTTTATTTTAATAATAGTTATTTGTGTTCATCCCATCTCCTGATTTGCTTATAAGATGAAAAATAGATTTTCATAGTACACATTATTTCTCTTTTATTTTTTGTTCCCTTGTCATTAATGATACCTTTTTCTCCAGTTTCTGCCTTTCAGGTTTAACATTGATTGATTAACTTCAACTTCTGTTTGCTCAGGCCCTGTGCTAGATGTTTTTTACATATATTCTAAATATATCCTTATATATATATTACATATTCTAAATTTAATCCTCAGAACAACTTGCAATGTAGTGCTACAGGAGATCCTCAGTATCCAAATGCTCATTAATCTAAGGGATGCATGGAGAAGCAAAAGGTGTTAAACAAGAAAATATTCACTACTGAACTGAGCACTTAAAACATTAGGCTCTACTCCCCAACTCCCCCTAATTAACTCTAGCTGTCAATCTATCCCATCATCACATCAACATCCTTTTGTATTACCCTCTTGCTAATACAATGTAAATATAGCACAAACCAAAATGAAATTGTAAACCTTGCAAAAGATGCAAAACTTCATGAAGTCGATGAAAGTACAGGAGAATGGCTTTAGTCGTTTGCAGAACTGTTGACAAATGAGTAGCTAGCAGAATTAACAACTGAAGAAAAAAGGATGATGACTCACAGACAGGCACTTCAAAAAAGAATAATTTGAGTAACAAAGAATTGAGAGAGGCCCTTGAGAAAATTGTTGAAGTCTTTAAAACAAAAATAACCTGTTCTATGCTCAGGTTGTAAATTTCAAAGCTGGAGAATGTTATACCATTGTATAGTCAGAAAAGAGATAGCAAAAAATAAAGTATATAAGCAAAATCATTATTTTTTAAATCAAGTAATTTTCACAAGTTTTAGTTTCATATTTCAGTTAAGTTGCAGTCAACCCTTTATTTTTTAATGATTTACTCTGAAATATTTGGACCTGTTTTAAATAGGTTCCAGTACCAATTATCCTTGGATACCAAGGACCTCTTCTATCTACCGTTGACAGCCAGGGTAGTATCAGATTGCCTGGGTATTAACTCAAATATTAGTTCTACTCCATTCTTGTTAACTCCTCTTTTTGGAGAATATGTGTTTAAAATTTCTACTTTTTCCTCTGTCATCACCTTTTTCTTTTCATTTTTTTAGTCTTGGTTCACCCTTTTCTTGTTACTGCTTCTGTAGTCCTGTTCCCCCTCTTTCTCTTTACCTTTTTGCTGTTATTCCTTTGCCTCATCACTGGCATCCTAACCTTGAGGCTTATCCACTGTCTTTGCTTGGCCTGCCTTGCTGTCCATTTTTAATCTCATTATCTGGAATTCAGTGCTGTCTGTTTTAGGTTTTTCCCTCCTTTACTCAGCCTCTTTTTACTTTTTCCTTTCTTCTCTAAGAATTTGTTTTTAATTTTGAATTTTTGTTTTATTCTTTCTTCAGAATGCTTACTTATACCTCTTCACTCCTGGTGAGAAAGTTGGTGTTACCCAGAACCTCTGTGTACTGCAGAAACTCTTACTGCTAAGACCCTGAGTGAGATAAGACCTAAAACCACTTCTCAAAGGAAGCCTTTCTTTCTGTTTTGCCCTACATGTCCATGTGTTACTTTAGGCCACTTTATCTGGGCAGTTTGTACACTAATGAAATTTGATTGAGTGTTTAATACTGTAATATTGCCATAATAAAAATCCTAAACTAAGATTTTATTTAAACAAAAATAATGGGAGAAATATGGGAGGTCTTGAGGGGAAAAATCTGTTCTTACAGTGGGTCACTTTCTGCTTCAGAAATTTAAAGAAATATTTTAGGACTTAGGCCTCATCTACAGTTTTATGTTAATTTATTCAACACTTTTTGGTGGGGTGAGGATAGAGTTAATCTAAATATGAAGAGAAGAAATTTTAGAGAGAGTCACAGATCGTCTCTAAAGAAAATAAAGTCTCTTAAATGTTTAAAACTAGGCTAAAATTAACATTTGCAATGTGTGATAGGAACACTGCAGTTGGAAAATGGGTGACTAATAGATTTCCTCAGTTTTAATATCTCTGACTAGAGTATAAATGCGAATGTTGTTCATTCTCCCAAATTGGTACATTTCCCTTTCATTATCTTCTTGTGTGGGTAAAAGGTATCTCAGAATATATTTCTTAATCCTTATAAAAATGGAATCTTCATAAATCAGGATTTTAGTAATCTCATGTCTGTGATTTGGTGAAAAGTTAAAAGAAAATAAGTAAGCACTTTGGAAAAATGTCTTGTCTTCATATCCTCATTAGGAAACTTCTCTTTAATTTTGTAGTCAAATCAGAAAATTAATGCCCGTTGGACCACAGAGGAGCAGCTTCTAGCAGTGCAAGGTATATTAAAGATAAGCAGTTATTGTTGTTAATAATTATTTAACTTGTCATGAAAGATGACTACCATAGTTCTTCCCTTCCTTTAGAAATGCATCAAGAAAGGGCTCTTGTGTTCACCATAAAGTCCTGGTGAGCAAGAATTCTGTTTTATACTTGTAGATGTAACATACTGAGCCTGTGTGCATTTTGGGTCCTGAACAGCACGTAACACATTCTCAGCACTAAATAAATGATGGTGATGACAAGCTTGAACAAGTCATATGGTCTTTCTGTGCCTCTGCTTCAGTATTCTGCAATTGGGTTTATTCTTACTATATCAGTCGTTGATAACTCATCATTAAAAGCACAAACAATTATATGTTCAGGTTTCTCTAATTACTCTGTATAATAGTGTTCATCTATTTGATAAATGTCAAGTACTGAAAATATTAATGTTATGCTTAACTTTTAGTGTATCATATCTTACTTAAGAGATGTGCCACTGAATGTTTAGAAACCTGGCTTTTAAAATATATATATTACAAAAGAGAGACTTGAGATATATCAAAAAATATATAATAGCATTTTAAATGCACTATTTATAAGAATGCTTTGTTGAATTATATGGCAGAACAGTTTTTGATTCATGAATACCCATGGGAAAATTGGAATCCTTATGAACTTGGATTTTCTCATGTTTGAATTACTTAAACAAGGGCAAATTGTATATTTTTATTCAGTGTGTAGATTTTTTTCCCCTTCAAGATAAACTATCTGCAGGACTGATTGTGTAATTTTCAGTTTGGTTTACAATTTGTTTCTTCCTGGCTAAGTTCTCTTTGTGTGGAGTACTAATAGCTTTTTTATCTACGTTAACTACTGTAAGAGAGTTGGGCCCCAGTGAAACATATAAGTATACCTTTAAAAATATTTCCAGGTATTCAAACATAGAGAACATATTTAACTCAAAAATGCAGTGGAAGTATCATTTGGATGTGAATAATGAAATTAAAGATTGATTGATAGATGACTGCCATTTTGATTTGAATGAGTAAGAATTACCCAGCCAGTGTGATTTGAAAATGTCACAGGATGATGTCAGCGTCCTCTTTGGCCTATACAGCAAAACACAGTCATTTCATAAATAAAAATACTTGATCCTATGGTTGCAGGGTCCTGGATGTGCATTGAGCATGGCTATAATTGTATAACTTAAGTTTCTGAATGAGGCAGAACAAAGTTTAATTCGTTTGTAATGTTCAATAATAGCTGCTTTAAAATTAGAAACTGACAATTCAAATTTTTGATTAAAAAATTAGTATTTTCAGTGACCGCTTCATATTGAGTTAGAACTATAACTTATAGCTCTAACATAGTTATATGAGTAGGCATTGCTGTTGTTGTAAAGCCTGTTTCTCTCCATTGTAGTGTATGTACCCTCTAGAATTTAACCCTGGTTTTCAGTACTCAGTTGCTTAAAGGTTAGTTTTTTACTTCTGTACTCTAGTATAAGAATTATGCTAGCGAAAGAATTTTCTAGAGAGAAGCACCTGGGAAAATCTAGGCTAACGTTTCTCTATACAGCACTCAGGATTTGATACTGTTCTACAGCACTACTTTATGTGGTAGAGTCTATTGAATCTTATGGCTCGGTTGGATATCATGCAAACATGCATTCAAGGGAAGGGATGATGGCAAGATTTACATATATAGTTTGAGCTATATACGTGGACATTATCTCAGCTTATAAATATTCAAAGCATGGAGTGTTTACAAATATAATCAAACATTTCCTCTCTACTGAGGTATATTCAGTATTACATTCTTATGCACAATTTAAAAAGTAATCCTTAAATAAAATACATTAATGCAGTAATTTATACAGAAATATGCATGTTCTTAGGATTTTGAAAGCACTTTCTTAATATGTGGATGTCTTTGTTTTTATTTATTTATTTTGACTCTCTGTGTGGAATTTTTGTTTTCACTTTGGGTTTTTTAGTTTTTCTGTTTTTGTTTTTTGGAGTTTTTTGTTGTTGTTGTTACATAAAACAATATAAAGCTATTGTGTCCAAAATAGTTATTTTAGGGAAAATTAAAAAGTACCATTTTTGCCTCATGTACCCACACATTTATATAATGCTCAGAAGTGTGTCTTATAAACGGTATAATCATATAATAATGTCACCTGTACCTGAGTCTGTGTGGTTAAGGTACATAACTGCAGTTTTATTTTAACCTGTTTATAGTTTGCTATCCAGAAGTACTTATCTTAGTAGGCAATTGTTTTCTTCTTTTTAATCCTTATTTATGATAAACCTTTATGTGATATTCTTATGGCCATTTCAGTTTTATTAAGTAATAATAATTCATTTATGTTTTGATATTAACATGTTTTAATTTAGCACTTTATATTCAAGGCATTTTACATATATTCTCATTTGACACTGATTTATTAAATGCTTTATTTTATCTTGCTCATAGTTGACTATTACAGTCAGGAAAGAGAAATATTGACTCTAATGTCACTAGTGAGATTTATAACTCTACTATTAAATAAACTTTTCTTTATAACTCTTTTAAAACCAAATAAATGTATTAATATCATTCCCTAGGGTTTAAATATATATTTCCCACTTTACTTCCCCTCTCCTCATATTGTTGTTAACTAAATACTAACCATTGAAAAAACAAATACTTAAATAAGTAGCTATTATTCGAGTAATAAATATGTAAATAATTAATAAACTATTTTTCTTCTTTCTCCCTTATTTGGAAGGGGAAAAAAATCATGCTCAGACCAAATAGGAATGTTTATTTATACTTCTGTAGTCTATCACTTTATTATGTTAGTTTTAGTTCTAGATATGTTATAACTTTCAATAACATTCTTTAAGATCCCCAAGTGGGATATTATAAATGCCGATAATTTAATTCTCTTAAAATACTTGCCAAGAATGGTCTTTCTCCAATTTCTGTGATCTATTCCAGCCTTAAGTATCTAAATTTTCTGTTATAAAAAATTAGTTAACAGACCAATTATAGTCTTCACATATTTGCATTAATGGTGAAATATCCCTGTTTGTAGCTTGTGTCATATATATAAGTATTTTTTTCTAATCTATAGTGCTTTTAGAAATTATCCTAAAATCAATCTTGATGTTCATATGATAAGCATTCCTTATTTAGCAATAATTAAAAAAGGAATTAGATTCTAGGTGCATTTTTTTTCATGTAAAATGGAACAATTATTAGCTATTTTCAAAAAATAACAATACATTTAAATGATAGCACAAAACATTTACCTTTAAAGTGTATGGGGGAGATGCATGGTATACAGTATTTTAGGTCTCCTCTTAAATGTATTCATTTCGTAGTCATTAGTGCTAAAAAAAAATATGTACTCCATCTGAAATATTTGTGCTATTTTAGGATAAACAACAACGAAATTTTTTTCCAATTTTATCAAGATGTCAACTTTAATTTTTAGGGTTTTTTTCATATTGCCTGCCTTCTCATATAAAACGGGAAATGCTTACAGTTAAATGTTACCTTCTACCCCTGTAGTTCATACATTCATGCCTTTTTAGGAGAAATGAAGTTGCAAGTCTAGAAATTGTCTTCTTTCTAATTTTATCTCATACTTAAAAAAAAAAGCTAGAATGGTTCCTAAATTAGGGAAAAAAGAGATTTGGCAGTTGATTAAGAATAAGGATTGTAACCCTGTACATGAACAATCAAAAGGAAGTGGAGATAGGGGATTCATACTTGCCATCTAAAAGGCACCTATTTACTTAGAGAGTTTCTCCTATGATAACAGATATCATAACAGTGGAGGCCCAAAAGTATAATCATCAGCCCTCTGATGCACTTGCTTCAAATAATTAATGATTCAAAATTCCCAACATTTTTGTGATGGAATTTAACTTATAACAAGGAAGATGGGAATGCAAGACTCAGAAGAGAACGACTAGACACTGGAAAGGGAATATATGATTTTGACTTTTAGCCGTCGCTTAGATGCACCAATCACTGTTCCACTGCTGTTGATATCTTTTTGACCTTCTTTAATTTGAATTCTTGAAGAGATTTACAGGAGTTGGAAGGAAATGCATGTTCCCAAATGATTTGAGTTTAAAATTAATCTCTATTGATAGGAAAGAACCACATTCCTGGAGTTTCTGGATGTTGCTATGTTCTTATTTCAAAAATACATTTTTGAAAAATTATCATTTTTAAATTATACTAAATATATCCTCACTTTAAGAAATTTTGCTGTAAAAAGCAGGAAAAAATATCCCCCAAAATTTCACTTTAGTTAGAAGCAGCTTGCCACTGTAATATTTTGGCTTTTTTTTTTTTTTTTGGTAATCCAAAATCAGATTTTAAAAATAACTTTTTAAACATAGCAAAAGCAAATTCCTGATATCCCTTCTATCTAAGAAAAAAAAAAGTCTATAATTTCCTGTCCAGAGTTGGGAAATACCATATTAGAAATGCTCCTGAAGTTACTATGTTACTAGCCAAAGCTCAAAAAATATAAATGTATGTTTTTTTGTTGGGTAGTATAGAACACTGGTTGGAAAATGTGGGCTTTCATAAAACGTGATGATAACAGTATCCTAATGATATTATGTTAATTCCCAAACACAACTTTAAAAGTATATATTAAAGATTATAAAGTATCATCTGCCAGCATAGGAAGCCAGGTTGTTTCATTGTAACTTTCAAATGAAATTTAGAAATTTGACTGAAAACATTTTTTTTCTCTCCCTGGGAAATTTATAAGTTACCTCTTCCAGGGTTCTCGAAAGTTTTCTTCCATTAACCTTTGAAAACTGACCTCTTGCCCTAAAGGTGAGAAGTTTAATTTAAAACCATGGTTCAGATGGACCTAAGCCTTTTACATCTTCAGGAAGAGAGATTTAATCACTTCATTTAACTCCCTTGCTGATAAGGCAATCAGGTGGCCTAGTTTATTATAAACTGTGAGAAACGAATGGACCACCCTTCTCTCAGGTACAGATTGGAACTAAAGTAGCTCTGATGTCATATGTTGTGAAAGTTAGTTGCTCGCATTGCTACCTACCCCTGCTAGTTTGTCCTCCAGAAGCCTAACTGGGGATTCTTCTGAAGGAGCAGTCCCATTAAGTCTCCTGTTGGTGTTTCACTCGAGTTTGCCTAGTTATCAGCCACAGTATAGAGCTGAAGAATTGCACCCTCTAACCAAAATATGCTGTTGAGCAGCGTCATGGGGAGTGTGAAGGTGATAAAGAAGTCAGCCATATGTGACTCTTGTGGTTTGGGGAAGAAAAATAGAATGAAGCCTTATAGGGAAGAAAAATCAGTTATATTTCCTGAGCGCTTCCCGTGTACTGAGCATTGTAGGAATGCTGGTGCTGATTTGTTTTCCATAGGACAGTACTTCCCAACCCTTTTCACATCGTGGCACACAGAGAAAATATGAAATTTGTCACAACACACTGGGGCAAATAAATGAGGCCACTGTTGTCCAGAGGAGATTGCCAAGGAGCTTGAGCTATTCCAAACCCTGCCCAGCCGTCCTGCAGGCTGAGGACATTAATATCCGGGCCCACTTATTCTCAGGATATGTTCGGGATCCTCAGCCAGACTACAGAAGTCTGCACTGTGGTCTGAGCTTTAAGATTTTGCAAAGTCGTTGATATAAGACTGGCATACATGAGTTAATAATAAACATATCTAGGTGACTCAGAACCTAGGTGACTTGGAAAAAGTCCTTGACATCCAAAGTGTGTGGGAAAACTAAAGCTCCTATAGAAAATAATTTTGGTTTTGGAGTTTGTAATTCTGAAAATGCAACAATATTGGTGACAAGATAAAATCCATTGAGCAAGAGAAAATAAAGTGGAAGATCAAACAGAATAGAGTCAGAAGAAGAGGGGATGGGTATACAATGGAACAGACATGGGGACAACTTAGAAGTAGGTTTTGGAATTTATTTTGCTAAACAAATAGGGGTTCTGAGAGTTGTAAATCTTCAGAGTTGGAGTCAGAGTCAGTCTTAGTGTGACTTCTTGCTATGAAGACAGATCTAATCCGGGATTTATTTAAGATTTTCATTTCTAAACTCATGTATTCAGTAGGTTTGGTCATTTCTAGAATGTAAATTAAATATCTCTTATGAAAATTAGTATACTGATAAAACACCGTATCTGATTTTTAATTAGTAGTGATTTTTCAGTGCAGCAATCTCATATGAGTTGCTATTTTCCAAAGTATAAGTAGTAGAGAAGTACTTGAATATATAGTAATAGTTCCTAATATGAAATAACCTTGTATTTTTATTGCAAAATAAACCCTCAGTGGAACCTAGTCACCATTAGAATTTATACTCAGTTATGAAGTTCAAACTGGAAATCAGCTTGTGGATTTAAAGAGAATATAAATCATTTATGTTGCTGAAATACTGTAAACAATGTTTAAGTATTATTATTACTTTATAGTCATACATATGTCTTTCTGTTTGAAAACAGAAAAAAATGAGCACAGTTTACAAACCCAAAACTCTCTATTAAAAATGGGATATGGTTATAGCTTAGTAATGTCAGACCTCCTGCCCAAAATGCTCTAAGATGAAGGAACTCCCTGTAGAGTCAAGCCTAGCTGGGTGAATGTAGCAGGAGATACTTGTTCCCAAGTTCTCAGTATAAAATAAGGGCAGAATTTAAAAACAGGAATTATGTTATATCATGATGGTGCTTTAAGGTGATTGTGTATATCATACCAATAGGTATCAGTAAGACTATATCTATCATTTCTGCTGGGGTAATAACATATCCTTATATTATTCTCTCATCTGTGCTTGTATGCATGTTAAGTTTATTTAAATCCCCCTATTTCTGGTTGCTTAGGTTAAATTACAGACTTTAATATCACAAGCATCAGAATTTTTTTTCTCCTTTCTCATCTCTGTAATTAATGAGTTGCTGTTTTCTGGTGTTTTAAAAAGCAGTTATCAAATTGTAAAATCAAAATTTTTTGACAACTTTTACATTTTGAGCTAAGTGCGTCTCTTTCTAGAATGAGCCCTTAAAAGCAAATTATTATCCATCTGATTATATAAAGTCATTTAAAATTCCGTAGCATAATTGACTATGTCAAGTTCATAAGGCAAATATTATCCTTCATTACATTAAAATTTCCATAATGAAAAGTTAGGTTCTCAAATAACTGAATGTACAATCCTTCTTAAATTTAAGGTAGTGATGATAAGTACAAGTGCTCTCCGAGCAGTCACTACTATAACCTTGTTCTTTAGGCTGTAGGGCATAGACAGGAATCCTTCATACATACAGTCTTTAGAACTATTAGTTGAGTTAAAATCCAAGTAACTGAAAAATAGCTTCCCTTTTTTTATCCGTCAGATTGTGATAATTCTCCTGCCTTTTATGTTTAAATTCTTATCTCATTTCTATTCATCGGTACCCTGGTGAGATAGGCAAGTAATCATGCTGAAGTTTGTATTAAGACCAAAATTAAAATGCTTTTCTTAATGGGGGAACCCTAAGACTATTCACTCAGTCCATTGAGGGGATAAAAGAGATGGCTCATTCCCATCCAGTTTTGTTTACAAACGGTGTTGCTCAAATTTAGGTGACTGGCTACTAGGGAAATAAATGAATGTGGAATTGAGGATGGAACAAAGAATTCAATGCTTTACAATAAATGGACTGTATTTGAGAGTTCAAGAGAGGATTGGAGAAAATAACTGAGTATGTAAAAAATGGTAAGTTTCTGATTGTTCAGTTGAAGGCAAGTGGCTGGCTCGATGCAATGACATAATTGATAGTTTTCATCTGTGACCCTGATATCTTAGCCTGTATCTCAGAATTGAGAAATGAGCAGAGTTTATCAGAAAGGATTTTCATTGCTGGTATCTTTTGTGTGTGCATGATGTATAGTACACACAGCTCTCCTTATTGATCCTTCACAGGTGTATTATTTACTTTGCCTTCCAGGTGTCCGCAAATATGGTAAAGATTTTCAAGCTATTGCAGATGTAATTGGCAACAAGACTGTTGGCCAAGTGAAGAACTTCTTTGTAAACTACAGGCGTCGGTTTAACTTAGAGGAGGTATTGCAGGAGTGGGAAGCAGAACAAGGAACCCAGGCTTCTAATGGTGATGCTTCTACTTTAGGGGAGGAGACAAAAAGTGCTTCTAATGTGCCATCAGGGAAGAGCACTGATGAAGAAGAGGAGGTGTGTTTGTGTATGGAATTTGAGCTAATATGAGTTGAGGATTCACCATTTTGTGTGGTATTCTGTAAGGTTAATTTGTCAGAGGACTAGCTAAATGAGCATGAAAGGTTGACAATACACTTACTCAGTGGTGCATCTCTCGTGACTCTTAAGTCATAATGACATGCTAAGTTCTGATCCTAGAAGAATGGAGAGTGTATTGCTCTTTCATAAGTCTTATTTTTATTTCCAGTGTTAAGCTGTTTACTAATAAAGATGCCTGTTTGGTAGCTTTGTTGCTTTTTCGGTTTTTGGTTTTTTGTTTTGTTTTGTTTAAAATAAAAGAAGCTTCTGCTTCCAAAAAACACTTGTGTTGTTTTTGTTTTGTTTTGATTTGTTTTGTTTTTCCTGTGACAGCCCAAACTATATTGTATTAAGTTCATTAGGAACTATCATCTCATACGTGTATTTTTGTTTCCTCACCTCTAGGCACAGACCCCACAGGCTCCTCGGACTCTGGGTCCATCACCTCCTGCCCCGTCATCCACTCCAACACCAACAGCCCCCATTGCCACCCTGAACCAGCCTCCACCACTGCTTCGTCCAACACTGCCTGCTGCCCCTGCTCTTCACCGGCAGCCTCCTCCACTCCAGCAGCAGGCTCGGTTCATCCAGCCCCGGCCAACTCTAAATCAGCCTCCACCACCTCTCATTCGCCCTGCTAATTCTATGCCACCACGTCTAAACCCAAGACCAGTGTTGTCCACAGTTGGTGGTCAACAGCCACCATCACTTATCGGAATTCAGACAGATTCACAGTCCTCACTGCACTAAAATTAAGTTGGACAGAGCTGCAGTAACTTTTCACCCCATCATTATACCACTGCTCATCTGATTGATGCAAAAGAGGAAAGAATAATCCTTCCTAGATACTGAGGCTGCACACTAGTTCTGTGGCAGTGGGCTAGCATAAGTGGATGTCTAAGAAATTTTTTAATTCATGCAACTGAAATGTTATACAACAAAAAACCTACAGTTAGCCTCCTTTCTAGAGTGTACGTTCAGCGACGTGATCTCATAAAAAAAAAAAGATTAAGTATTCTATATACCAAGGTTTTTTTGTTTTTACTGTATTTATTTTATTGAAATTCTTTATATTCCTGCCTTTTCGTAGTCAAGGCTTTTAGTACAGGAATATTGACTTAGGAATTATGAAAACTCCTTAAGTTTCTTAAGGATGTTTGACTTTTTTTCTTTAATTTAATTTTTAACATTTTCCTATGTTAGGAGTGCAAGAATAAATAGCCTGCATTTCAGATTTTGACATATGTTCATTTAATGCATATATAAGAAATTTTAGCTGCATATCCCTTTTTTCAAAAAATCTTGCTTTTTTTCCTAAAGGAATTTTAATATATTCCTTTAAAAGAAAGCAGTTTAATCAATTGCAAAGCAATTATGTGAAACCACAAAGAATGTACTGAACCTACTAACCCTTTAACATACAGTTTAGGGTCCTAGTGCAAAGTTGTTGCTTAAAGGTCATTGACCCATCATCTTTGAGTAGTAAGATTGGAATAATAATTTTACATACAAATGAAGACTTAGTTTATTGAAGTATAATGTCTTTAAGTTCCTTGAAAATGGAGTTAATTTGGTTTGTTTTTTTTTAACGTTTCTAAGTGCTATCTGCTTTTAACTAGTAGTTGCCTACATTTGGGGACTTTAGAAGAGAATTATATTTTGTCAGTTATGTGGAGATAGTGGTTATGGAAGCATTTATTTACAATACCGTTTTTGTGTTTAGGTTCTGAACTTAAAATTTCCCTCATACTTATTAATATGGTCTGCATTTAATATAAAGGATGTTTTCTTGATAAATCTCTATTGTACTCTTTGGATACATTTGTGTATTCCTTGCAGCTGACCTGTACTCATGGGTTTGGTTTAGGGTTAAATCATCAACGTTATTTCATAAAGTAAATTTAAGAATTTGTTGCGTGTTATCTGAAGATGTATCAGTATATTGTCACAGTTGTGCTGTTACAACACTTAAAATGCTGACACCCCTTTTTATAAAGAAACAAACATTTCAAGTCTTCTTAATTCAACACATAATCATTAAGCACCTACAAAGAATATTTTACAAGTGATAGTATTTATCAACAATGTGTTACTAATATTTTTGATACAATGATTTCATATTGGAATCATGACTTGTGCAAAGGTACAGATCACTTAGATTGCTATACTAGTGGAAGTTAAGGCTAAATGTTTGCACATTCACATTCTCATCACATTTAGAACTACTTCACAAAATGGTCAACGTCTAAGGCGCTAATTTATGTTTTGAGAGGACATATATTCCCAAAATATTGGAAAAATAGTCCCTGCCATTGGCTCTAAAGCTTTAAAGAGTTATAGACTTAAATCCATTGATTAGTTTTAATTTTGAGGTTTAGACTGCTTCTGTTCATAAGGACCTTAAATTCTGGCATAAACTTTTTCCAGGATGTGTCATTTTTTTTTCTCATTGGATCATCTTAAATGGTTGCTGCCCCTGGATTATAACAAGATAAAAATCTGATTTAAAATTCTTAATATTCAAGAATTTATACTTATTTTTACTTTAAAAGCCACGGGGGACAGTTATAAATCTTAAAATATCTAAAGCATTTTTAAATTACTTAGATTGTCTTGCATATGTGCATACTATACAGCTTTTATTGTCTTGTCACTTGTCAGTAGACCTTCAGTATACAGTATGTGGGATATGTCAATCAAGTTGGTCAGCACCAGTATCTGTCCAGCAGTTAAGTATATTGTGACTCATTTAAAATCTGTTCTATCCCAGCCATTGGTCAAGGTGCTGTATCTGAGGGATGTGCTGTAATTTGATTTACATACACTAGAGCACACAGTAGAAAAATCTTAGCTTCCTTAGTAATATGACACATGTATATAGTGAGATGTCTTTATTGTGTGCTTTGCATATTTTGTAAATATTTTGCACGTCATTATTTTTCTTTTTTGTTTAAGCAGTGTTTGGCCTGGAAGAGTGATATGCTTGCTGCTTAATCAAAGGATTAAAGAGTTAAAGATGTCTATGTCTTCTATTTTTATATAATTTTATGTTTGAGGAATTTAGGACCTCTTCACTGTGAAATTCTAAATATTTTTTTATAAGAAAGCAAAACCTAGAAATCTTTTAATGATCATTTCATTAATTTCAAGGTTATCATTTTTGGAAAATCTACACCCAAGTATTTTTCTCATTACATAACTAAAAATAAATCACACTGTTGACACATCTGGTAATATTAATGAAAAAATGTTTTTTCTATATGGTTTAATTCCAGTGTAAGATGGATGAGGTAAAGGTAAGTTATAATCAAAACCTTTATTTAATAATCTTACAATTAAGTGAGTAAAATATAATTTAAAACAAAGATGGAAGAATATAAAATTTTGTTTTAATATAAGCCTACATTCTTTTTAGGAATAGATGTAGGGAACAATCAAAAAAACGTGACAGTCATGATTTTCCAAAATATTAAGAATGTTGCAAGTACTTTTTAACGTACCAAGATTAGTTATTAAATATGTTCTATTATTTTAATGTTTCTTCCTATCAAAAGAATAGTACCCATAAATATTAATAACTGCTGATCGCTTAACACGGTATCAGGATCTCCTCAAAAGAATAATAATCTGACCTAGAACTCAAAGCAAGATCTTTCTTTCTCTTTGTGCTTCCCCAAAATAAATGATGAATACATTCTGATTACAGGAAACATAAGAAAAAGAAACTAGAATGTGTATTAGTTTTTTAACTTAGATATTCATTATAGATACATCATTTATAAGAAGGTAATATGTGAATACTGAAAGAATATGAGAATCAAGTTTGAGAAACTGTGCTATATTATAAATGTCTACAAGAAACTACCTCATTTTCTGACAGCATTTATGGGAGTACGTAAACTGCTTTCTCTTAGGAAAAAATGGATCATATACAATACCTCCTAACTTAAATCTTTATCATAACTTTAATTGCCTTAGTGAAGGAATGTTCTGCAGAAATAAGTTTTAGTAACAATGGAGTTTGGGAGTAAAATATTAAAAGGAATGCTCCCGAATGTGTGTTTGTGTCTAAAAGGCCATGTGGTCTTATCTGCCCTTTTTCTGCTCTCTCAGAGGTCCTGTACACTTAAGGGAAAAACAAGAAAGACCAGAAATTAGTGTTGGATTGAGATATTTTGCAAATTGTCGTTACCAGATTTAAAGTATAGTATTGTATGTTGGTAAGGGAATGGGTCTTTACAATGTGGTAAAAACTTTAGAGTGCTAAAGCTAGAATTTGGGTCAGTAGAATCTCTAATGAAAAGATGCTGGGAATGGGAAGTGGATAAATCAAGGAGCAGTATTCACAATGTAAATGGCATAAAGGTTAATCTAGAAGGCTTTATATAATGTTTTTTTCTCTGGATTATTTTAAGAAAGGTTAAATTTTTATTCTGTATGATTAAATCTTATTTAAATATATAAGGTACAATTACCAATAACTAAGATCCTGAATAATAAATACCACAACACAGGGTATTTCTTGAGGTATCTATCTAGCTTACTGCCCAGAACAGCTTTCATAATTGGCAGGATTTGGCTTCAAGAGGCCTTTGTTCTCAAGATCCTTTTTGTTCACATGCTGTGCCCTTTCCAAAAGAGAGTTTGAAAACAATCAGAATCATTGAGGGGCTTGTCACTTGGTTTATATATACAAAAGCGTTCTCCCTCTACTGTGATGACTCTTTTCCAACTCCACTGAACTAGTTACTTCACCTCTCTTGGCCTCAGTTTGTTTTTCTTCCCTCCCGAAATCTTGACTGGAATGACAAAAAATACAAAGCCAAAACAATCCTTAGCAGTGCTGGAAAGCCGGGGGAGGTGCCACCAGTACAGAAAGACCAATTTATGATGAAACTTCAGAATTAAGGAACCTCCCAACTCCTTGAAGGCAGAAGAGCAGGAAAACAGTTCTCAGAAGGATCCTATAATAATCCCAAATTAGAGGTGGAGGTATGAAGTAGCCCCCAAGGATTCGTGCTTCCTGGTATTCATGCCCTTGTGTGTAGGCTGGACTTAGTGACTTTCTTCTCTTCTGACCAACAGAATGTAGTGAAAGTGATGAGATGTCACCTCTGTGGTTACTTTAAAAGATTGTGACCTCAGTCTTGTTAGTAGACTCTCTGTTGCCTTCTCTGCTCGCATGGTTTGATGAAGCAAGCTGCCATATTAGAGAGGCCAATGTCGCAAGGATCTGAGGCCACCAAAGAACTCAGGCCCTTAGAATAACAACCCACCAGGAACTGAATCCTGCCAACAACTATGTATGCTTGGAAATGGATCCTCCCCCAGTTGGGCCTTGAGATGACCAGAGCCCAGCTCACACGTTGATTGTAGCCTATGAGAGACCATGAAATAGAGAACTCAACTAAGTTGTGCCCAGATTTCCTAACTGGGAATTAATGTGTCATTTTGAGCTGCTAAGTTTTAGGGTAATTTGTTATGCAGCAATAGAAAACTGATAGAATGGATAAATATATACCATCTTGATAATTAAAAGAAAGTTGGAGTGACTATATTAATGTCAAAGATTTCAATGCGAAGCATTTTATTAAAGATAAAGAAGGTCATTTAACAATTATGAAGATGCCAATTAATCAAGAGGATCCATGATAGAACTGCAAGAAGAAATAGGCAAATCTGCCATTAAAGTCAGTGATTTCAATACCCATCTCTCAACAGTTGCTAGAACATGAAAACCAAAAATGAGTAAGAATACAGAGGACTTGAACAACACTATCAACCACCTTTACCTAAATGAAGTTTGTAGATCATTCCACCCAACAACAGCAGAATAAACATGAAATATTTCCAAGATAGATCATACTCTGTGCCATAAACAAGTTTTAATAAATAGAAAAAGACTCAGATCATCCAGAATATGTTCCCTGAGTAGAATGGAATTAGAAATAAGCAACAGAAATCTGGAAAGTTCCCAAATATTTGGAAATTAAACAACACCATGTCTAAATAAGGTATGAGTCAGAAAATACAGGAGAAAGTAGAAAATATCTTGAACTGAATATATGTGAAAACACAGTATATAAAAATTTATTGGATGTAGCAAAGCTGTACCTAGAAGGAAATTTACAGCTTTAAACATTTATATTAGATAGGAAGATCTAAAGTCAATGATCTATGCTTTCTTGTTTAAAAGCTAGAAAGAGAAGAGTAAACCCAACTTAGAAGAGAGGTAATAAAGATCATAGGTGAAATAAATAACAGGAAAACAATAGAGAAAAAAGAAAACCAGTAATTTCTTCTTGAAAAGATCAACAAAATTGAAACAGTTAGATCAAGAAAAAAAATAAATAAATTATCAAAATCTAGACTGGAAGAGAGGTCTTAACTACATAACCTACAGAAATTGAAATAATTTGTAAATGCATATTATGAACACTTTATGTCAACAAATTTGGAAATGTTTATGAACTGGACAAATTCTTGCCAAAACTGGCTCAAAAAGAAATTGAAAATCTGAATTAAGTAAAGCAATTGAATTTGAATTGAACTTAAAATCTTCACGCACAGGAAAGTCTTAGTCCAGATAACTTTACTGGTGAATTCTATCAAACCCTTAAAGAAATAATATCAAGCTTACACAAACTCTTTCAGAAAATTCAGGAGGAAAGAACACTTCCCTACTCATTCTTTAAGAGCATTATTACTTTGATTCAAAGCCAAATGAAGACAAGAAAAGTAAACTTCAGACTAATATCCCTAATGAACAGAGATGCAAGAATCCTTAACAAAATATCAGCAAATAAAAGCCAGCAACATCCAAAAAGGATTGCACAACATAACCCAGTGGTGTTTATCCCAGGAATGCAGGTTTGGTTTAACATTCAGAAATCAATTAATGTAATACATCAGAGTTTCTTAACTTGAGCATTATTGACATTTTGGGCTAGATAATTCTTTGTTGTGCATTGTAGGATGTATCGTAGAATCCTTAGCCTCTATTCACCAGATGCCAGTAGCATCCTCTCTTCCATCTCCAAGTTCACAATCAAAACTATGTCCCAGGGAGCGAAATCACCCCCAGTTGAGAATCACTGCAGTACATCATATTAATAAAATAAAGGGAAAAGGCTAAATGATTATGTCGATAGACACAGAAAAGACATTTGACAAAATCCGACACGTATTCATGATAAAAACTCTCAGAAAACTAGAAATATAAGGGAATTTATTCAATGTGATAAAAGGCATCCACAAGAAGCCTGTAAGTAATGTCACACTTACCTGAATGCCTTCCCCTAGGATTGGAACCAAGGTAAGGATGTCTGCTCTCACCACTGCTGTTCAACATTTTACTGGAAGTTCTAGCCAATGCAATAAGGCAAGAAAAATAAAGGCATACAAGTTGGAAAAAGAGAACAAAAATTATCTTTATTTGTAGATGACGTAATCTTGCATGTAAAAAATACTAATAAAACTCTAAAAACCTGCTAGAATAATAAGTGAGTTAAGAAGGTTGCAGGATATAAGATCAATATAAAATCAATTGTATTTTTATATAATAGCAATGAACGATCTGAAAATAGAATTAAGAAAATTTTATTCACAATAGTGTCAAAAAATAAAATATTTAGGAATAAATTTTACAAAAAAGTGAAAGACTCGATCATTGAAATCTATAAAATATTGCTGAGACAAATTAAAGAAGACCTAAATAAATGGAGGGTTATACCATTTCCTGGATTGGAAGACTTAATATTGTTAGGATGGCAGTACTCCTCAAATTGATTTATAGATTCAACTCAATCTGTATCAAGATCTCCTTCAGGCTTGTTTTGTGGAAATTGAGAAGCTAATTCCAAAATTTACATGGTAATGCAAAGGACCTAGACCAGGGCCAGCAAACTTTTTCTATCAAATGGCCAGAGAGTAAATATTTTAGTCTTTGTATTCCACAGTCTCTACTGCAACTACTCATCTCTACAAATGTAGTTTAAAAACAGTCATAGAAAACACATAAATGAAAAGGTAGGGCTATTTGTCAATAAAACTTTATTTACAAAAACAAGCACCAACCTGAAACTTAGACTAACCAAAATCATTTTGAAAAAGAACAAAATTGGTTGACTTACACTAACTGATTTCCATACTTGTTATAAAGCTGCAGTAACAAAGACAGTGTGATACTGGTGTTAAGGATGGACATATAGATCAATGGAACAGAATAAAGAGTCCAGAAATACACTCACACATATATTGTCACTTGATTTTCAATAAAAGTACCAGGCAATTCAATGGCAGAAAGGATAGGATATCTGTATACGAAAAAAAAAAACTTGATCTTTACTTCATACCATGTACAACAGTTAACTTGAAATGGATCATAGGTCTAGATGTAAAAATTAAAAGTATAAACTCCTAGAAGAAAATATATCACCAAAAGCATGATCCATAATAGAAAAAACTGATAAAGAGGATTACATCAAAATAATAACTCTTACAAGTCAATAATAATAAGACAAAAAAACCCAAAAAACAATTAAAATGGGCAGAAGATTTAGATAGACATTTGCCAAAGAAGATATGCAAATGGCAAATGAATGCTTAGAAAGATGTCACATCATTGGTCATAAGAGAAATACAAAGTAAAGCCACAAGAGACCTATAATACCCCTAGAATGGCTAATATTAAAAAGACTGACAATACCAACTGTTGTCTGGGATATGGAGAAATTGGAACCCTCTTATATGACTGGTAGAAATGTACTATGATACAGTGATGCAGCCACGTTGGAAAACTGTTTGGCAATTTCTAACAGATTAAATGTACATGTATAATATGGCCCAGTAATTTTACTCCTGGATATCTACCTAAAGAGAAATGAAAATGTATGTCCACAGAAAAACTTGTATTCAAATACTCATAGCAGCACTATTCATAATAGCCAAATATTGGAAATATCTAAACGTCTATCAGTTGGTGAAAGGATAAACAAAACATGGCGTATCCACATAATGGCATACTACTCAACAATTAAAAAAGAAGAAACTACTAATATATGCAACAAAATGAATGACCCTCTACAACATTATGGTAATTGACACAAAATACTACATATTAATTTATATAAATTTTCCAGAAATTACAAAACTATAGAAACAGAAAGTAGAATCACTTTTACCTGGATCCAAGGCTGGGGGTGAGAACTGACTGCAAAAGGACACAAGGGGTGATGGGTTTGTTCTAAAATTTCATTGTGGTTATGATTGCATAATTGTATACATTTACAGTCATGCACTGCAAAACGTTTCAGTTAATGACAGACCACATATATGACGGTAGTCCCATAAGATTATAATGGAGCTGAAAAATTCCTATTGCCTAGTGCCTCTGGAAGAAGACACTCAAGAGGTTCGTCCATGACTTCAAAGGATTTGCCAAGGATGAGAAAGTTGCAAAAATCAACAAGGCTGTGGCTGATATATTAAACAACTTTAACCTGGGTGTGGACGAGAATGGCATTGAGGAGCTCTTAGAGGTGGTTCCTGAGGAATTGACTAATGAGGAGTTGTTGGAACTGGAACAGGAACGCATAGCTGAAGAAGAGGCAAGAGAAAAGGAAACTGCAGGAGAAGAAAAAGAAGAACCCGCAAGAAAACTCACAGTGAAGGGTTTAGCAGAAGCTTTTGCAGACCTCAATGAGCTCCTTAAAAAATTTGACTACATGGACCCCAACATCGAAAGGTTTTCATTAATAGAGAGGAAAGTTCATAGTACACTATCTGCTTACAAGCAAATCTATGATAAAAAAAAAAAAAAGAAACAAACCAACCAAACCACCATGGGCATATTTCTGAAAAGTGACACCTCCTCACGAAGAGCCTCAGGCAGGTCCTTCAGGACACATTCCAGAAGAAGGTGTTGTTATAGGAGATGACAGCTCCACGGGTGTTATTGCCCCTGAAGACCTTCCAGTGGGACAAGATGTGGAGGTGGAAGACGGTGATATTGATGATCCTGACCCTGTGTAGGTCTCGGCTAATGTATGTGTTTGTGTCTTAGTTTTTAACAAAAAAGCTTAAAAAATATTAAAAAAATTTTTTTAAATATGAAAAAGCTCATAGAATAAGGATAAAGAAAATATTTTTGCATGGCTGTACAATGTGTTTTTGTTTTAAGCTAAATGTTATTACAAAAGAGTCAAAAAGTTTAAAAAATTAAAGTTTATAAAGTAAAAAAGTTACAGTAAGCTAAGGTTAATTTATTATTAAAGAAAAATATTTTTTATAAATTTAGTGTAGCCTAAGTGTACAGTGTTTACAAAGTCTACAGCAGTGTTCAGTAATGTCCCATGCCTTCACATTCACTCACTACTCACTCACAGACTCACCCAGAGCAACTTCAGTCCTGCAAGCTCCATTCATGGCAAGTGCGCTATACAGATGTACCATGGTTTATCTTTTATTTCATATTTTTACTGTAGTATTTCTATGCTTAGATATGTTTAGATACGCAACTATTTACCATTGTGTTACAATTGCCTACAGTATTCAGTACAGTAACACTCTGTACAGGTTTGTAGCATAGGAGCCATAGGCTATACCATATAGCCTAGGTGTGTAGTAGGCTATAACATCGAGGTTTGTGTAAGTACACTCTATGATGTGCACACAACGACGTAAATACCTAATGCCACATTTCTCAGAACGTATCCCTGTCGTTAAGCAAGGCATGACTGTACTAAAATTCGTCGATGGAGTGAATTTTATGGTATTAAAAGTATAACAGTCAAGTTGTTTAAAAAAAGAAAAAGAAAGTATGAAACAAAAGTATGTGCAATGGATGCAGCAGCCCCAGATGGTGTACTATAACGGGAGGCCCTCATTGTGCCTACAGAAGATCTCAGGGGATTTCTTGGGATGAGGGACAAGGTCATGGAATACTGGGTTGTGGCTGGAGTCAAAGACATTTGAACTTTATTTGTCAATTTTTCCCAGGATAAGCCCCTCCTGAGCTTATGCCTTTCGTTTTTAATGCTTCTGTCCTGTTTTCTGTGAAATGGAGGATGGCTAACCAGAGTTACTAGAGCATTGTTTAAAATCTCTCCATATAGAGTAGGCACCATTCTCAAAAAGGAGAAATAACAAATAAATGGTCTTCCTTGTTACCAACCTATTGCAAAGTCTAAAACTGTGCCAATCAAATCCGTGATCTTACTTCATGGTTCTTAAGGCTAAATAATAACCTTAAAATCCTTATTTTAATGTCTTACAGACTATGCAGGATTAACGTGTTAAAATGTTTTTCCAAGCACTGATGGGCATTGCATGTGTGAATCTTATTAAAGGAATTGTCAAAATGGACAGAATCCACATTTCGCCAAGCATACAATGAAGACAGCAGGCCTAATTTTAAGACAATAAAAATCTCATTTCTCCAACAAAAAGGTTGACTATCAGACAATCAAACCATGAACAGAGAAGGGGAGGGGTGAGTGTGTGTGTTGAGTGAGGTCCCCCCTGGAAAAAATACAGAATATATGGCCACAGGTACACCATGAGTCTGCTTTTTTCAAATTGGTGCTGAACCTACACACACAATAGATAAGAATAGAGTGAAGCAAATAGAACAAAAGAAACATGGGTCTTTCTTGAGCTCCTAAACTAAAAGCATAGCTGCTGGATGCACTTACATAGGAGAGGTATGTCCACACCAAAACCTGCACATGAGTGTTTACAGCAGCTTTATTCACAATTGCCAAAACTTGGAAGCAACTAAGACGTCCTTCAGTAGATGAATGGATAAATAAACTGTGGTACACCCAGACTCTTGAAAAAGAGTCTTTGGAAAAGGAGTCTTTTTTTGTTTTAAACTACATCAGTCCTGGGAGAAGCCCCTGCCCTCAGCACTCCCTGCCTCTCTTCTTGTGGTGGTCAGCACACTGACAGGCAGAGCTGGGGTAAAGGTTATCTGAAGCAAAGGGACCACGTATCACTGGGTCAAGAAGTTAAACACAGAAAACCCACAGACATTCATTCATTGATTGCCTCAATGCAGGACCTCCTTCGTGAGCATGCTGTGTGTGCAGGACCCTGAGGTTTTGCTTTTTGCCTGGGAGTGGTTTGGCTGCGATATCACACTTTCCACGTGTGGTTCCGTTACGGGCAAAGACTTTCCATTGTAACTTGCAATGGAAGTTACAGGTGCAATCTAAGGCCCAAGGAGGGGATTTTTCCTCCTTGGCTGATATCACTGATGTCTAGGTGATGGAAGGGATGACTTTTTATTCTGTTCTAACTAACCGACTACTGCATTTCCATCAGTCTTGTCACAGATGGGCAGCCTAAGGAAGATAATGCATCCGTCTACTGTTCCAGTAGGTGGCGCCCTCCCCTCTCCATCAGCACCATCTTTCCGTTGACAGCCAGGGCTGCAATCTCTTACCCTATCTTTTCATCCAGGAAATTAAACAGCTGAAAGCCATGTCTCTCTGAAGTCTAGAGGTAATCTTAGGGTGTTTAAAAGAAAGGGATAAAAAGTTTAGCCCTTTTCTTCTGTGTAAAAATTTAGCATATAGTCCAATCCTGTCCTGATTTTTGTAGATGAATTTAGTTTGAAGACTGGATTCTGTTTATAACACTGCAAATATTTTCAGGACACTAAAACTGCTAAATATGTCTCCTTATTAAAGTTGTTTTGTGTGAATTCACACCAGCCATTTCTTTGAGGGGCAGGGTGGCGTAGTAGTTAAGGGCACCAGAACCAGACTTCCCAGGTTCAAATTTTATCTCTTCCAAACCAAGAATTTTGCATTTTGGGCAAATTGTTCAAGAGATGAGTTTTCTCATCTATAAAATAGGGGTGATGATTAAATGGGTTAATGTGGATAAAGCACTGAGCACAGTATCTGGTGTATAATAAGACAATGTTAGCTATCATCTGCAAGTTTTTAATGTTTTTTTTTTTTTTATATATGTACATCTGTGTCCTGTCCTTCCCATCCATCTTCAAGATCCTTGAGGAAAAGGATCATGTCTCCTCCATCAGACTCGCTAGGTCCCAGGGTCTGTCTATTCTCCCAGACACCCTGCCCAGGATCCTGTGATCAACAAGAGGAACTGGGAACATGTCCTTGATTTCCAACTAACATTCATCTAAAATTCCTCTGCCTCCCCAATTAGACTCCTAGCCCTGGAGTCACAAGGCCCCCACTTCCCATTCTATCTACCCAGCATCTGATTCCATTGTATTTAAAGCTTGGATATCACTCTTGGGGCAAATTGGCTGCTTTATTCAGTTGATGGGGAAGAAGGGTGGGGAGAGACAATTGAATCATGGTCAATGGCCGTATCAGGGGCGTGAGCATACCTGCGTATGTGCATACTAGACATTCGTGTTCCTAGCCAGCAAAAGGAGATATACCTTTACAAAACATATTGGCTTGTAGAAGGCTGGATGGGGTGGGGGGATGGTGGGTGAGTAATGAGAAAAGAGGCAGGAAGTAGGCAACCATGAGAGGTGTCTTGTAGGAGGGAACAGGGAGAGAAACTAAGCTTCACGGGGCACCTATTCTGAGTCAGGAGTACAGGAATGTCATCTCATTTAATTCTCACGAGATTGTGAGGTGGATCTGGAGTCCCAAAGCAATGCCCACAGGCCCCATCTCCCCACGGAGTGGTGAATCTGATTCTCACCAACTAAAAGGTTTGACTCTGGATTTCTGGCTCTTGCTGAAAAATAAGAGCTCAGGCAAGGACAGGTGGGCACCGAGCCTGCTGCTCCTCTAGAGCCCACACATGCTCTTCAGTGCACCAGTGGCCCTCCCCCTCCTCATGACGGCAACCTCTGCCTCCCTCCTGTGTGTTTCCTGCCCAGCTGCTACGCATATCTGAGTGGTGCGTAGTATTATTCTCCTCTTGTACTGATGAGTAACTGAAGCTCCAGGCAGTTAAGTAACTTTCCCACGGTTGCCTACCTGAAAGAGAAGGAGCTAGCATTGAAATTCAGGTCCGTTTCATTCCAGGTTCACGCTCTTTATGCGCCTTCAATCTTCATAGAGGAGATTTATATAGAATACAAATATCATTCAGAACACATGCTCAGGGAGAGCAGTATGGTAAGAAAGAGACCTATATTTAGGAGTCAGGAGACCTGGATTCAAGTTCAAGTTGTAGCTATAGCACTTCCTTTGGGCACATCACTTCTTGTCACTTCTCTGGACCTCAGAGAGCTCATCTGTAAAATGGGGATGACCAGGCCTGCTTCGCAAGGTTGTTTTGAACATCCAAAGAGATGTTTGAGAAGCCCTTGGTACGCCGGCAAGCTCTAGAAAGGGGTTGCTAGGCCAGCAGCAAGGAGGAGGGCTGGCGAATTTGAAGGAAGGTCTGGGGAAGTCTGATTTGAGTCAGACCTCAGTCCTTGGCTAACAGGTCAAAACAGGAAAGGATTGGTTGAGCCTGGTTATCCCTGGTTGAAGGGTAAGACGTGTACAGTTCAAAGGTACTGGAGGGAAATCAGAGACGATTTTTGTTTGTAGGTACTAATGATTCTAGTGAGGGTAGGTTGGAGTTCTGACTGCTCAGGTTACTGCCTCTCAGCCTCCGACCCAACACGCCCCTGCGCATCCGCCCTTCCCCCAGCCTGCGCCCCTCGCCCGGACCACTCCCCTGGGCCCCGCCCGCAACCCGCCCCTCCCGGGCCCGGCCCGCCCCTCCTTCCTCCCGGGCGGGGCTCCGCGGTCGGGGCTCCGGGGCTGAGAGCCTCGCCCCCGCCGGCCGCTGCCCGGAGTAGCCGCGCGCCTGCGGACCGGCGCCCGCGGAGCCCGCGCGGAGCCACACGTGAGTCCTGGCCGGTCGGGGGGTGAAGCCGCACGGCTGTAGGGCTGCAGCGGGGGGACCGAGGAGCGCTTCTCGGCTCGTCCCATTTACTTTGAAACCGAAAGCGCCGCGGAGGCACGAGCCCAGAAGCCGCCTCCCCGCTCCCCGCGCCGCGCTGCGGGCACCCTGCCTGGCCGCCCGTCCCCCTCGCGTCCGGCGAGTCCCCGACCGGCGCGGGGAGGGCGCGGGAGGCGGCCAGGCCGGGCCAGAGGCGGTGGGGCCCGGGCCCGGAGTCGGGGGAGGCCGGCGGCGCAGGCGGCCGCTGATGCGGACGAGTGAGTGCGCTGTGGGGGGCAGCTGGGCTCCGGGGCCTGGGGCGGGTTTTCTTAGCAGGGGAGAGATGTGGCGAGGACGGCGGAGGCTGGGGGTCCCGAGCTGGCGAGCAGCTCCAGAGCGAGCTGGTGGACTGGAGGGGCCAGGTTCAGGTTGGGGTGCCCCTCACGCCCGCACTGCAAACCTCTGGCTCCCCCTCCATATCCTTAGGCACCGCTCCACTTGTGCAAGACTTTCCCAGCCAGAGCACTCGAGAACGAAACTTTAATATTGGAATGAATGGAAACCTCCATGACCCGTTCGATTGAGCGTGTTCATTTAGAAACACAACACACACACCCCCAAGGCGAGCTCCAAGGGTTCTTGGAGGAAAGCGGGGCTCAGAGAGGTGAGCTGAGTTGCCCGGGGACACCCAGAGAATTAGTGGAATCTGGGCTCTCCACGCCAGATTGTCTCCCCCTCGTTAGTTACTGCTCATCAGGGTTTTGGCAATTCTGAGAATCTTCGGTGAATACTGGGGCCACTCTCTTGCTGCTAACCCCACTGGGCGGCAGCGCTGACTTGCTCGCGGGTTCTGCCCCCTCCTGCAGAGTTTCCATATTTGGCTAGTTCAGATTTACTTTCATCAGAACTCAGTTATCTTGCTGTGGCAGGCAGGGCTGCTCTAGGCCACCGACCCAGTGAGGCTGGTGAAATGAGGCGTGGCTCCCTGGCCAGGCTGCCTCCTGCACACCCCGCCCTCCACAGCCCTGGGCGCTGACCCGTGTCCCGTGAGGACAGGCGTCTAGTACCCAATTTAATTCAGTAAATATTTATTGGGCACAGGTGCTGTGTGAGAAGTGGGCCAGGGCCAGTGGAATATGGTTCCTTCCTTCAGAGATATTTGCATTTTAAAAGGGCTCTATCCCAGAAAGAGAAAGACAAAGTGTGCATGATTTCACTCATGTGTGGAAGATAAACCAATACATGGACAGATAGAACTGTTTGGTGGTTACCAGGGGCAAGGGGGGTGGGGGGTGGGCACAAGGGGTGGAGGGATGCACTTATATGGTGACTGATAAACAATAATGTACAACAAAAATTTCACAATAAAAAAAGGAAAAAAAAAACACAAAAGGGCTCTGTGCACAGAAATTGGTTGAAGTACTTCTGGGAATAGAACAGTTCTGGGTGTGTGTGAGATAAGTTTAGACAGAGAAAGGCTAGGCTAGGACCTCGCAGATCCAGAGTGTGGCTACCTGCTCTGCCTTTTACACACACAGCCAAAGATGGAGTGTTAGCACAATTGATGGTTTGGGTGAAAACCTTATCATTTAAACATTCCCATCCCCAACTCTACTCTAATTTGAATGAGAGAGAGAAATTGCTGCAGAAAAGATGGATGTGAGATGGAATAGAAAATGTTTAGCCTCTATAAAGGGTTGTTGTTGTTGTTGTTGTTATTGTTTTGTTTCGAACTCTGTGGAATAGGTTGGCTCTCAGATCCTGGAATCTCCCTTCCTGGGTCCTGGACATAGGCAGGAGGAAGCCTCCTGTCTGATCCAGCTTCTGGAAGTCCAGCCAGAGGGGAAGTGATGGAGGAGGTGACTTTCTCAGGTCCTCTGCGCCGAGGCCTGTGGCACGGAGGGTAGGATGGGGAGTGTGAATGTCTGTCAGCAGGCATCACCTCTGTACCCATTGGCTGTGGGTGGCAGGGTGGTGGAAAGAAGATGGGGCCCCATCCCCTGGAAGTACTAACTATAGCGACTGGGACATTTCGGTGGAGATGATTTGCCGAGTGAGGGAGCCAGATGCGTCTGAGTCAGTCCCATTAGGCCAGCCGTGGGAAAGGCTCATCAGCAATTAGACAAACAGCCCTTCTGTGATTGTCTCAGCTCTACTGGGGAGGACCCTGAAAGAAAAAATAATAATTCCTTGTTTGTAAAGCTCTTTCCTTTTCAAAGCATTTTCTTATTGCTCTTGTCATTTTGTTCTCGTTTGTCCTCTGTGATGCCCTTGTGAGTCAGGCCAAAGCAGGATTCTTCACCACGTCTCCCAGATGGTGAGGTGAAGCACTGAGCGTGTCAAACCCTTTAGGCTCCACTGCCGGGCCAGGCTGGGGTCTCCAAGGTCTCTGGTTCCTCTGCTGTAGGACCCTCACCCTGGATTCTCCAAGAGCTAAATCTGCCCACCTCCTCCTCCATCTGAAGGGTTAGCCAGGGAACTCAGACTCTGCTCATGCCTGTAGGGTCTGTTCCCGACAACAGGGAGCAAGTTCTCCTGGACACTGCCCTGGCCACTGCATGAACAGACGCCCACTCTGTTAGCTCTCCCCAGCTGCAGGAACTTGGGGCAAAACTTGTGTCTGTTCTTGTTTGTATCCTGGAATCAGGCACAGAGTAGGCCTAAAAAATGTTTACATTGAATTCGTTTGAGATGTGTCTTTCTTGGGCTCTGAGCTTCCAGGGACTGATGGCTGGGAAACGTGCTGGGTGGGGCTCTTGAGAGAGAGGTTGAGCTGCCATCAGGACTTGCTTAGATCCCAGAAATCAGAATAGCACTGTACACCTGATTAACTTCTCCCTGCCTCCCCAAGAGAAGGGAGAGGCGGGTACTGTTCCTTCCACTTTACCTGGTTGCAAGCTGGGGCTCAGAAGTGACTTGAAGATCTCACGGTGCGTAGGGACCGACCAGGACCCCAGTCTGAGTCTTCAGACTCCAATTTTTATGTTCTTCTCATTGTATTTCAGCTAGAGGAAGCTAGGGTTCTGGGCAGGAGGAGGGTGAGGGAACCAGAAAGGCATTCATCAAAGGCTTCCTGACACCTTTGTCACTGGTCAGGGGTCTTTAAGAGCTAATAGACCAGGGGAAGGGGGGGCAGTGGCAGACCCAGTGTCCGAAGAGCTTTTCCTGCCCAGATGGTGGCTTTTTCTGAGGTTCATCTGGGACAGCAGCTCCCACCCCAGCAGAGTGTAGCGGGTGGGTATCTGTGTGTGTTTTGGGGGTAGAGGAGAACATGTCAAGGGGCAGAAGCCATCCCCAGGGCTGCTGCTACTGAGGCCATCCTTGGGCCCCCGTGAGTTTGTTGCTTTGCCCAGAGGAAAGCTTTATTTGGAGGGTCAAACAGCAGTCAGTCGACCCACATGGCCCACGGTGAACCCTGTCTTGTGAGGAAGTGGGGTGGAGGACCAGGGAGGAAATAAAAGTGAAAATATTCTTCAGTCCTGATAGAAAAACCCGAAGTCCATTTGCAGTGACAGCGACGAGCACGTTCTGCATACTGTTATCTGGAGGCAGATGGTGGTGCATACTTAGATCGCACTGTAGCAAGAACAGTGTCCGTCCGAATGTCTGTGCAGGTTCTGTGGGCCTGGTGTTAAATGACAGCCCGGTGAGTGCCCCTCCCTGGGGGGGTGTGAGCAGAGAGGGGGTACCCATCTCACTTACTTTCAACAGATCCCCATGCCTCATTACTTGTCACAGCTCCATCGACTTCCCTCCTCACCAATTCAGAGCATCCCTGGAATTTCCCCCACAGCTTTTTTTCTCAAGGAAAAGGTCCTCTCCTGACCAACAGGGGAGCACCTTCTCCACCCACACGCCTGATTCAGCTCTCTCCTCTCTTGGAGATGGTTCCTTCCATTACCCCCTGGCCACTGACTCCTTCCTTCCCCCACACACTCAGTCTTTGTTCCCCCAGGGCCTCTCCTCTCCTTTTCACTGACAAGCTCTGGAAAGAGTAGCCCCACTTGCACTCTCTTGCTCGCTGAACACTGTGCACCTGCTATGCTGCTCAGATTGCCCTTTGAAGGCTTCCAGGGCCTGGTAATCCTCAGTCGCCAGCCTGCTCTGCAGCTGTTGCCCCTCTCTTGGGAGGGTGCCACACCATCCCCACTGACATTCCATTCCTTGACCTTGAGCTTCTCTCGTCCTCCTCCCGCCCTGCAAGTGCCGGTGTGGGGGCAAGGCTGTGACCTCAGGCTGGCCTTCACCTTTATGCTTCTCTCCTTAGAGAGAAGCATAAAGGTGCACCCAAGGGTTAACCAACACTCTTAAGGAAAGGCTGATCAAGTCTCCGTCTCTCACCCAGCTCTCTTCTTGGCCAGTTTGATTTGTGATACACAGAATCTTCACCATGATGTTTCAGGAGCTCCTTCAAGAGTGCCATGATGTTTCACTCATCCCAGGCCGCCTATTCCTCTGTGTTCTCCCTAACACTTGCAGAGATCACTGCCCACCCTCAGTGACCTCTGTCCTGTCTCCCCCAGCCGGCCCTGATCTGCTGTCTGTTCTCGAGGCTGCTACCTGAGTTCGCATCTGCCCGACCTCTTTCCTGTGCTACCTTAATTGTCCATTCACTTGCTCTCCTGCCCTTCTATTTTCTCTTCCACACTGCTGCAGAGGGGCCTCCTTAATGCCTAGGCTAATCAAGACCTACCCCTTTCACTAATGGCATAGTGGAAATAGTGTGGACTTCAGAATCTGGCAGGCCTGCATTCGAATCTGAATTTATGACTTGCTGGTTGTATAATCTGGGCAAGTTGCTCAAATTCATGAGCTTCTCTGGTAAACCAAGATAGTAATGTCACCCACTTGGGGTTGCTGGAAGGATTAAATGAGCCAATGTGTACACAGAGCCCAGTGTCTGGCAGGTACTGAGTAAAGCTGGTTTTCTTCTTCCATGCGTTTGATAGCAATAGGGAGTTGTGGGGTCTCTGGGGAGGTGGAAAATGTGTGTCTAGCTTAAAGGCATTCAACTGTAAATTAAAAAAAAAAAGAGCTGCCACGTGCCAGGGTAGACCATCATTTAGACTAGCCTATTGCTGCCACCTTGCAGTCTCTAGACCAGGCAGACCTCGGAGGCCAGAGTAGGTGAGCTAGAATTGGTCAGGGCATGGTGGGGATAAGCTAGGACGAGCCCTCGGCAGGCAGCATCGGATAATGGAGGCCCAGCCCCAGGGGATGGGTTTCAGGGCAGGATTCCAGTCTTTAGAAGGACTTGTGGGCAGAGCAGGTGTAGTCTTGCAGGAATAATAGTGCTGGGCAGGGAGGTAACGCAGGGACCCAGCAGAAGAAATAAAATTGATTTGGGATGCAAAATACAGGCACTGGCTTGATCACCAGGAGCAGAACAGTTACCTGAGTGGGATCTATCTATGAAGTCAAAGCAGGATGAGGAGTGAGCATGACTCCATGCAAAGCTGCCTGCTAGAGCCCTTTCCATGCTCCCTTAAGGGGGATGGCTTGGAACAGCCAGGCTGTGTGCTGAACCTTCCATTAGAGGGGCCTTTGATGCTGGAGGATGGAGGCGGGTGGGTGGGGTGAAGCTAAACAGGTCATGAAAGTCCCTCTTCTGCCTTCATGACGTTAGGATGCTGAGGAAGAGGCTGGGCAGGAACTTAGGATATAACCTAGGAAAATTTGCCATGATTTTCTGGGTTAAAGGCAAAATTATTTAATATAAAGTGAAGACTTAAGTACTAAGTAGATGCAGAATAAAAGAAGTGATTAAACAATTGGGTGGGATTATTCCAGGAAGCCCTCCTGAGGAGTGAGGAGGGGGGGACAGGAGGGACAGGGGGGACGGGAGGGCATATTGGACCGTGGACAAAGGCATTTCAAGGGATAAAGGAAGGAGTGAATAGTTGCCCTAATGAATGGGAAGTGGATTATTCTGGAGCAGACTGATTTCCTTATGTTGAGGTGGTTTATTTGAAAAACCAGTAATTTGGGATGTTAATTTGCTTCAACCGCTCAACAGCTCTCCCACAGACCTTCAGAATGTCCAGTGCCACGTACTAGCTGCGGACAGCCAGACGCTAAATTCTTTCAATCCTTCCTTGATACTAACAGTTCCATATGTATGACTTCACCGGTTCACTTCGCTGACACTGGATGTTTCTACCAAGTGTGAGTTCTCTAGTCCTTATCTCTTCCACCTCTTAACTGTAGTGCTGGATTTTCTCAGCATCGACTCTGTTTAGGCCACGTTCAACAGCTGTAGGGCCTTCTGTGAATGACTGATCTATTCCTAACTTTCTTCACATCATTTCTCCTGCCTAGAATTCCTCCTGTTTTAATCTACTAATTCACGCCCCTCTCACCCTTTTCAAAGAAAGCTCAAAATTCATCTCTTGTGAGGAAGGCTTCTGTGTTGGGGGTCCCCAAGACCGTGTCCACGTTCGATGATTTGCCAGGAGGACTCACAGGACTCACCGTGTAGTCCTGCAGCTATGATTTATTACAGTTAAAGGATACGAAGCAAAATCAGCAAAGGAAAAGGCACGTGGGGCAAAGTCCAGAGGAAACCAGGAGTGAGCTTCCAAGAGTCCTCCTCCAGCAACATCACACAGGACGTGCTTAATTCCCCCAGCACTGAGTTGTGACAACATGTGTGAAGCTCATGAGAGACTCAGTGCCCAGGTTTTTTTATTGAGGACTGCTCATGTAGGCACCCTCTGCCTAGTGTATACCAAAATTCCAGACTTCCAGAAGAAAAACAGGTGCTCCGCATAAACCACATTGTTTGCAAAGCAGTTTAGGCACAATGAGTCACCCTAATCAGTTACGGGGACCTGCCCAAAATCCATCTTCTCAGACATCAGCTGGGGCCATTCTTATACGCAGACTTTGCTAAGGATGGCAGTCTCAGGCTTGCTGTGTTAATTCTTTTCTGCACAGCTTCCCTGCTCACCTGTCAGTGCCTAACTGTGGTTATGATGTTGAGAAAATCACCCTAGACAAGGAGCCAGAAGACCTGGGTTCCAGCCCAGCATGGCCACCTACTGCTGGGGGACCCTTTGAACCCCTCAAACTCCATTTTCCTCCCTCATTTGGAAAAGGAGAATTTTAATTCTTGTCTGTAGATCTCAGGGGTGACTGTGATGACATAGTGGGTCATCCCCTTCTTTCCTCTTAGTTGAGCACCTACTGCATCTAAGGCAGTGAGCGAGGACTATGGGGAGCACTGAGGAAGGGTGGTGCAGTGGCTTTGACAGGGGACAAGCCTGAGATTGAATCCTTACCCAGCACTTACCAGCTATGTTACCTTGAACATGCTGTATAATCCCCCAGAGTTCAGCACCCCATCTGTAAAATGTGAACATGAATAATAAAACTAGTACCCACACCTCTGTGGGTTGCCATGTGCAGTAAGTGGAACAACCCATGTAAAGCTCCTAGCACAGTATCTAGCACGTTGTAGGCACCCAAAGTGGCATCTATTAATTCACTCAGATATTTGAGTGCTTGCTCTGTGCCAGCACCTTGAAAAGGATAGACACAGTCCCAGCCCTGTTTTCTGTTTGCTGGTGCAGATTAATGTTGAACAGATAATTACATAAAAAATGAATTGTAATCATGATAAGTGCTATGAAGGAGAAGTAGAGGGTGACAGAAGAGCATGTAATGAGGAAAGGGGAACCTAAGCTGGTGGAGGAGGCATGTGAAGGCTTAGCTGGATATGTGATGCTTAAGCTGGGTTTGGGTGAGTTTAGCTCAGTGAGAAGTGGGGAGAGGGAGGAGAGGATGTTTCCAGCAGAGACAACACTTGAGCAGAGGGAGACCAGTCTTAGAGGGAAGGCTGTAAGGAGGGGCGGTTCTCTACTCATTTGAAGAATGTCACATAGACCAGATAGGCTAGAGAATAAGGGGTGGGGAGGGAGGGAGCTCCCAGGTAACGCTGGAGATGTGGGCAGGACCATTGTAGTGTGTGTTAGGGATTTGGAACTGTAAGCATAATGAGAGGCTGTGAACAGATTGTGTGACTGACAGCAGCTTGACTTTTCCAAAAGCTCAGTCTGGCTGCTGTGTGGAGAATGCTTTGAAGGAATGAGTGGGTGAGGGGAGACCAGTTAAGGGAGGCTGTTGCCGTGGTCCAGCTGAGAGGGGACGGTACTTGAATCAGGGGCGTTGGTTGTGGGGGCAGAGAAGTAGGTGGCATGTGTCTATGAGGTACACTCAGGGGGCCCCAGTGACAGATTGGATGTGGGGGAGGAGAGAGAAGGCATTTCCAGGAATGATGCCAATTGTCTGGTGACAGCAGCAAAATAAAAAGTGAGTCTCCACCAAGAGGGAGCTCTGGAGAGGGCAGCTTAGGAGGGGGGAAATTGGTTCAGTTTTGGATGTGCTGGCTTTGGAGTGCTCGTGAGACATTCAAAAGGAGACACCAGGCAGGCAGTGGCACATGTGGGTCTAGACGCAGAGGAAAGGGACAGTTGAGAGTTGTTAGTTCATACATGGTCTTTGATGCCAGGATAGTGTGGTTTCAGGGAAGCCAAAGGGAAAGTGTATTTTGAAGTGTGTGTTTTGGGGGAGGGAGGGAGGGTCAATAATGTCAGATATTGCCGAGAAGCCAGGTAAGATGAAGACTGAAAATTAACCATTGGCCTTAGTGACCCAGAAGTCACCTTGGTGAGAGCAGTTTAGGTGGCTTGGTGGGGGTGTACGCCAGGCTGGAGTGTGCTGGAGAGTGGATTGAACAGACTCCACTGTGTGAGGGTGAGGCCACGTCAAGAGGTTTGGCTGTGAGAGGAAGAAAAGCTCGAATTTTAGAGAAAGATGAGAGTGAGAATTTGTGTTTTAATCTTAGGGGAGGGCCGGCCCCGTGGCTTAGCGGTTAAGTGCGTGCGCTCCGCTGCTGGCGGCCGGGGTTCAGATCCCGGGCGCGCACCGACACACCGCTTCTCTGGCCATGCTGAGGCCGCGTCCCACATACAGCAACTAAAAGGATGTGCAGCTATGACATACAACTGTGTACTGGGGCTTTGGGGGAAAAAAAATAAATCTTTAAAAAAAAAAAAAATCTTAGGGGAGACTCGTGATTGTTTGAGAGCTGATGGAAGGACCAACTGAAAGAGACAGGCTGACAATGAAGCGGGGGTGGGGGGGATGTGGGGGGGTGATAATCAACATCAAAGACCCCTGAGGAGGCAGGAGCCCAGGACAGCTGGAGAGGTTGGCCTAGTTCGGAGGTCACTTCTGCCACTGCCGGCCCCGGGAGGGAAAGGGCAGAGCAGGGGCCCCTGCAGGGAGATACACAGGTTTGGTAGCAGGAAGGGCAGGTAGTTCTGGTCTGAAGACTTCTATTGTTTTCTGTGCAATTAGGAAGTGAAGTTTCCTGAGAAGACTGGGGGGAGTGGTCAAGGTTTGTGGAGAAGGGAAAGGTTTGAAATAGATAGTGAAAACAAGAGAGTGAGCTGAAAGGGAAAAGCTGGCCCTGTACTCTGTTACTTGTTCACATGATGAAGTCTCTGGAAAAGGACCTGGGCCAATGTGATTTTAGATCTCTAGCGCCTTATGAGGCAGGTAGGTAAGGGCCCTATACATGTTCATTGAATGAATTGTTGGTCTGTCAACCTGTAAAAATCGTTCTCAGCATTTTCCCCTCCTTCCCGGGTACCTGGCTCCCACGGTGGCACCTCACCAGGAGCCCTGCTCGAGCTCTGCTCTTCCAGCCCCAGAGGGCTAGACCCTCCCTTCCTTACACTGACCACCCCTCCCTAAGTCGGCCATCATTAGTCAGCTTCGCCTTCTCTCGTTGTAACTGGTAGAATTTCAGGACTTAGAAACAGTTGAGATGAAAAGTTTTAGGCACTGGAAGCGGGCTCAGTGGGAGAGAAGCTGTCCTGCGTTCTCCAGAATACTGGAAGGCAGCTGTTCAGTCTTTCCATAAGTATTTATTGAGCACCTATTGTGTACACTGTTCTAAGTATTGGTACCTCAGTAAACAAAAGAAACATCCCTGCCCTCATGGAGCTTATGGAGAGGAAGGAAGACAGACGGTAAAGAAGCAAACATATAACATGCTAGATGATAATAAGCGCTTTGGAGAAAGATGCAGCAGGTGACAGGGCTGCCGGGGAGGTTGTCTTTCCATGTGGTGTGGGCAGTGAAGGCCTCACTTGTGAGGTAGCATTTGAGCAGACACCTGAAGTGAGGGAACGAGCATTCAGGTGTCAAGGAGAAGAGCATTCCAGGCAGGGAGACAGCAAGCAGAAGGCTCCTCTAGGCAAGAAAAAGCGAGGCCGGTGTGGCTGGAGTGTGTGAACAGGAGGAAGGCGCTGGGAAATGAGGATGGGGGAATGGAGGGCCAGATCACGTAGAACCCGAGGACACTGGCTTTTATGTTGAGTGAGATGGGGCCGTTGCAGCAGAGGGGCGACGTATCTGACTTCTGTTTTTACAAGGATCGCTCTGGCTGCTGGGTTGTGACCAGACTGTAAGGGAAGGGGCAGAGGCGGGAGACTAGTGTTGTAACAGTGGGGAGATGACAACGGCTCAGACCAGGGTGGTTCTGCTGAAAGTGGTGAGCAGTAGTTAGAAACGTTTGGAGGAAGAGCCAATAGGCTTTGATGTTGTGGGATAGAGAGAGGAGCCGAGGATGACTCCAGAGTTTTTGGTCCAAGCAACAGGGCAATTGGTGGAACCATTTTACTGAGGGGGAGGAAGGCTGTGGGAGGAGCAGGCTGGGCAGGGTTGGATGTGTTAGATCGAGATGCCTAGTAGACAAACGTAGAGGAATGGACTGGACAGTTGGAATGAGGAGAGGTCCAGATTGCAGATAGAAATAGGGGCATTGTCAGCCTTAGATGGCATTTAAGGCAGGAGCCGAGATGAGCTCACCAAGAGAATGAGTGTAGACAGAAGAGAGAAGAGGGCCAGCACCAGCCTGGGCGCTCCGAGAGGTGGGGAAATGAGGGGAGGCCAGTGAGGAGGAGAAGGTGACTTCGAAGCTGGCACCATGTCCTAGCACAGTGCTTCTCACACGGTAATGGGCTGTAGAATCTAGCCCAGGAACTTGTTTAAAAAGCAGACTTGTAGCTGCTACTGAGAGATCTGATTCTGAAATATATTAATTAGGGTAGGCTGAACTATTGTACCAAATAGGCCCCCCAAAACAGAGGTCTGTTTCTCTGGGTTAAGGTGTCCAAGCCAGCATTTTTATCATGCTCCGGGGCACATTCTTAGGACCTAACCACACTGGAAACTGTTGCTGTACTTTGTGCATAGACATGCTCCCCACCTGGACTGAAAACCCCTCGGGAATGGGAACTGTCTGGTAACTTGGGGACCTGTCCCACTGCACCCTCTCCCACAATAGAATGAGGTACAGGCCTCTGCATGCAGCAGGTACTGAATAAATGCTGGCTAGGAATGAAGTATGGACATGCATGGATATTAAGTGCTTGTCTATGTATCAGGCACCGTGTGCTAGTCATTTTCATGCGTTAACACATTTAATCTTAACTGCAAACCTTAGGGGCAGGTACTGTTATTGTCCCATTTTCTAGATGAGGAAAAAATGACACAGGTTACTGAACAGCAGAAGAGGTTGGACCCCGAGGTCTGGTTCCAGAGCTGGTCTCTAGGCTGTACGGCTTCTCATCAAGACCTCCCTTTTGGTTCTGGTTGGGATACGGTACATTTTCTTCTAGCCATGACACAGGGCAAAGAGCGCTGGACTTGGAATCAGAAAGCCTAGATTCAAGTTCCTGCTCCACCATGTGCTAGCTGTGGGATTTGGGGCAACTCAGGGCCTCTGGTACTTCATCTGAGATATGACGATGATAATATTGCCACAGGGTTAGTGTAAGGAATGGGTGTGATGTTATTTGTAAAAATACAAACTGCAAAGTACTAGTATGTGCAAGGTGGTATTATTATTATTATCTTGAAAACTCAAACTGTGGAACCCCTAAGATTACCTAAAAGAGCTGCCAGAGTGGTGTAGATCATAGGAAACCCAGTGGGCCTTGCTTCAGCCAGAACAGTTCCTCTGTACGCTCTTTTATTTACTGATGTTTCTGCATGAGATTTGGTATGATGAGTTTCACTGTTTTTAAAAAACTGTGAAACCTTTAGCTAGCTGATCCCTTAAGTCCTTCCGCAGTTGACTGGCTCAGTTGTGGGGGGAAAAGCCACTCTTTCAAATTCTTTCTGCTTCTCTTGGGTCCCCTCTCTGAGCTCCCCCCTGCTCTCCCTCTTCCGTTGTCCTGCTCAAGCCCATCAGACCCAGGAGCCCCATGTCAAGTGTTGTGCTGAGGGGCTACAGTGTCCTGTGATCCGGACTCTAGGATGCCTGCCCATGTGTGGGCTGGGCATCTGGGGTGTCCCTGGGGTTGTAGACCTCAGGAAGCTTCTCCCCTCAGGCCTGGGGTGAGAGGGCCGCCTCTGGTCCCATCTGCTCTCTCCCTGGGCCTGGGCCAGAGCTAGCCCCCCACTGGTCAGGAGGGGATTGCCCCATCTGCCTCTCACAGAACATAGACTCATGCCCCAGCCATAGACTCCCCCAGCTCTGGGGCAGTTGGCAGTTGACAGTACATCACACATCTGTGGTCAGCTTTGGAGCTATGAACCTAACACAAAGGCAGCTGTGCATGAGCATTTGTGGGAAGATGAGGCACAGCTAGAACGATGTTGACCTTTGGTAGCTAAAAGTCACCAAAAGGTCAAGCCAAGGTTTCTGAATCCTCCTTGGATGTCTGTTCTGTAACCTATCTAGGCTGGTCTTACGTCACTCCCCTTTCCTCAAACCACCCTTAGGCCATGGAGGGTGAGGCTGGACCAAGGCTGGGCCCAGTCCTCACTTAAAAAGCCTGAATTCCAAGCTAACTCTAAACTCTTGTCTGTTGGCTGTGTATCCAGGCTCCCCTGTCACTCTGCTTGTGGGGCCACTGGAATCTCCATCACTTTCCGAGAGTGTGTGCTCTGTCTGCCTGTCTGTGTGAGAAAGTAGGATGGTCAGGAAGGGGGAGGGAACTGTGACTCTGAGATGATAGCCCCATGACGCGATGAAGTGGGCATCCCCACCCTCATTCGGAAATACAGTCCGGCTGGGGATGAGGGAGCCTTTCAAGTGAGGAAAGGTGCGAGTTGTGGCAAGAACTAAGGGCAAGGGCTGACCTAGACTTAGGGGAGCCCTGCAGGAGCCTCCTAGAGCTGTGGTCAGGGGTGGGAGGAGAACCAAAAGTACAGTGTCCCCAGGACCAAGGGATCAGGGAGTTTCAAGAAGGAAGTGCCAAATGCCACATAAAGGGCAGGAGGGCAGCAATTTAGGAGAGACCAATCAGCAAGTCTGACTATGTGATTACAGTTTAAATCCTCAGAATAGTATAATATGCTTTTACAAACCCCCCACCGCCAACACCCGGATGATTCGGGCCCCCAGCTTGTTCAAGGGCAGATGAACTTGCAGGGGTGGTGGGTCTCAGGGAGGTGCCAATGGGATCTGATGAGGGACACAGGTCTGCAGGCTCTGGAGACTGGAGCCAGGAATGGAAGGGAGGGGAGGGGGAGAAAGTGGCCGGTGGGGGTGTTGCTGGGCTGAGGTTGGTGAGTGGACAGAAGGCCACTCCCAGGTGGGGGTGGTGGGGGGTGGAGTGAGGAATCCGGGCCCTCCATTTCTGTTTCCCATCAGTGTCTGCAGTAGTCGGTTCCCAGCACAGGAATGATTGACAGAAAGTGACTGACTGGATGAATGAATGTTTAGTGGGAGATAGTCCAATGTAACCATGAATTCGAAATAATGCTTTGGGAGAAGGGAGAAGGAAAATGTGTTTAGAGGATGAAATAGAGAAATGAGAAAAATGGCAACAGAAAGGCAGCTCTGGGTAGAGGAAGAGCAGTTAGCTTAGTTAAGGGTCCCAGGTGAGGGGGAGCAGCACCTTGTGATGGGGAGGGGGTGGTGTCTGGAAAAACCATGGAAATACGTACAGCTTGTGCCTACAAGTGAAGATCAGTCCACTGTGTGCTATGCCCACCCACAGGGTGCTAGTGTGACTCAAGCCTTAATAGGAGTACTGAGCCTTAGTGGGGAAGGGACAGTGGAGGGGAAGGGGGGTGGGCTCACAGGACTCAGCTCTGTGATGAGGCTACTGCGCATCACTTTCACTTCTGGGCCCGGACAAGGGGATGGGGGTAGAAATAAGGGGATACGGAAAAAGCAAAGTCCATTCACACCACACAGGTGCGTGAGGACACACATGACAGCATGAAAAGAATGTGGGAAGGAGATGGGAATATTTTGGCAGGTCTCAAGGGAGCCGAGGGATTTGTCTCTCACTTGCAGAGGTGTCACCAGGAAAAGGATTAGGTTTCTCCTGTGGTCCCCGGCACCTCCTGACTCCCCTCCCTTTGCCCTCACTTCCCGCACCTCGGTGAACAGCACCACCTCTGCCGAGGTGTCAGGGCCCTAATCCTAGAGGTGGCCTCAGTTCCTCCCCAACTTCAAGCCTCACACTCAGTCGCCGAGTCCTCTTGATTCAATTGTGAAAATATATCCTGAATACCCGCGTTTGCTCCGTTTCCCTGCCACTACCATAGTCCTGGTCTGCGCCACCTCTCCCCCACCACTGCAGCATCTCTGCCTGGATGTGTGTCAGCCTCCTATCCTCTCTCTCCGCTGCCCCGGGCCTTCCACGGTCCGTTCTCCCATTCAGCGTCCAGAACGGTCTTTTTAGATTCCAAAGCGGACACTGCCGTTGGCTCCTTAAAATATTCATGCTGCTTCCCATTGCTCTGCCCTTAGAATAGACCCAGACTCCTTCTTGTGGGCCAGCGGCCCGTGGGATCTGGCTCCTGCCCTGTCTCCCTGGCTCCTCCTCTCGTCCCCCACACTTAGGCGACACTGGCTTCCTGTTTCTCAGATATGGCAAGCGGTTTCCCAGAACTGATTGTTACCCTTGCTGTCCCCTCAGCCTGGAATGTCCTTCCTGCCACTCCTTGCACTTGTTTCTTCTCATCCTTCTGGTTGCTGTTCACGTGTCACCTCCTCCATGAGGCCTTCTAGTCTACAGTGGCTGCCCCTGTTGCTCATCTCAACTTCCTGCTTATTTTCTTCAAAGAATTTATCACAGTCTGTAATTACCTCCTTTGTTTGTTATTCCCTTGTCTCCTCCATTAGGTTGTCAGCCCTACAAGAGTAGACTTGGACCATCTCTGTCTTGTCCCTCCCTGGCACCCGGAGCCTGATACAGTGCCTGGCATGTCAGGCAGTCAGGTTATCCTCAGAGTGGGGGACATTGATGGAGGGGCTCTGGGGCAAATGCTTAACAATAATAATAATAGCAGCCCTCATAGCACTTACTATGTACCATCACTATCAGCTCTTCATGCATAGGGGTGTCGGAAAACTTTTTCTGTAAAGATCCAAAGAGTAAATATTTTAGGCTTTGGGCCATCTGGTCTGTGGCACAGCTGCTCAACTCTGCCACGGTAGCACAAAAACAACCATAGACGATGTGTAAACGAATGAGTGTGACTGTGTTCTGATAAAACTTTATTTACAAAAACAAGTGGTGGGCCAGCTGAACCCTAATATATAGTAATAACTTACTTAATCTTCAGAAATTCTCTGAGGTAACTGCTATTGTCCTTATCACCATTTTACAGATGAAGAAAATGAGAAGCATAGAGACTAAGTAACTTGCCTGAGGTCACGTGGTTATTCAGGGACAGCTCCAGCTGAACCCAGGCAGGTCCACTCGTGGTCCCCACCATACCACACCGCCTCTTGGCGGACCGTGGAGAAGCAAGGGGGCAGCCCAGCTCCTCCTTATCCCCTGAGGGCGTCCACCGCTTCCTGGCCATAGGACCTCTCCAAGTTGCCTCATTTGAAAAATGGAGATGATAATAATAATGTATAGTCATGGGGTTGCTCTCAGGATTAAAATGAGACAATGCATGTAAATTTGCTGGCTCTGAGCCTAGACATAGCCTCAGTAAGGGTAATCCTGACCCATAGCCAATTCCAGCCCTTAGGTTCCATTCACATCTTTTCATATCATCCCCTTGCCCTCTGGCTGCTTCATTCAGATTTGTCCGTCTTAATGGCTCTGCTTCCAACAGCCCTTTTCCACTGAGGCCTCACATTACTTGTGAATTTCCCTTCTTCTTTACCAAACATTGATTGTGTACTCTGTGCCAGGCGTAGGGCTGGCTCTGAGATCTGGAGACTAATGAGGACAGCCCCTCCCTTGAGGAACTCGCTGAGCTGACCTCGACAGCTGTGGGGACTGTGATAGAGTTGGAGCTGAGAGTCCTGAAGTCAGAGCTTCCTAAAGGGGAAGCTTTTGTGTGGGAAGATCAGTAGTGTTTTCTTTATTTTTTTTTCTCTTGGTCTAAGTTCTGAGAGCAAATCTAAAAGGTTTCCTGCAGCATCACTTGGAGCCAGGTGGACTCTGGATGGTTCTGAGCGTAAGAGTGAGTTCTAGTCAAGGCTTCCCTCTGAGTGAGACTCACGTTAAGGCAGCAGCAGCTGCTGGGCCCAGGAGGGGGCGGGGATGCCTTTCAGCTGTTGAACTCCCTTCTCTTCAGCAACAGTGCTTTCCTGCACTCCCAGGAAAATGAGGAACCAGACGTTTCCTGACGACTTGGAGAGAAATCACACTTCTCTTCAAAGGAATTAAAATCACACCCACATCATTCATCCTGTGTTCAAGAAAACCGTCTTCTGTGAAAGTGTAAGAAAAAGAAAAGAAAACACACTCTACCTCTTCCTCTGAAACCCCAAAGCCAGCCATCCGTGGGTAGGACAGTGGGTTGGTGGGCCATTGTCACATATCATCTGGCTGTTGTGGGGTCACCCGGTCTCTGCGTGGTCTCCATGCCACATTAGGCCTGATGGAAAATGGCTGCGTTACTTCTGCGTTTCTCCAAGGCTCTTCCTCTTTGTCTAACCAGCGTGGTTAAAGGTTAATGAAAATAAAACCAGTTTCTCCCAGAAGTCACAGGGTGGTTGTATTGTTGTTGTTGTGTTAAAGCTATGGGAACAGTGGAGAGGAAGAGAAGATCCAGGGCTGGAGCAGAGGCCTAGCAGTTGTCTTGAGGGGTTTCATCTTCAGAGGAAAGATCTTTCTGGGCCGTCGCAGACAGAGGCTTTGGTGACAACTTCGAGCTCATCTCGGTTCTCCCTTGTGCCATGGGGATAACATACTAGATAAAGTGCTTTTCTTCTTCTGCCTCTTCCTCCTCCTCTTCTTCTTCTTTTTTTTTAATTTCCTGGTAGTAACTGTTCTTCCTGGAAGGGCAGAATCTCAGAATTCAAGGGCCAGAAGCGACTTTGAGAGAGGGAACTGCGTATCCTTCTAGTAGGTGAGCATCTGGCTATCTGAGCCAGGGCTTTTACCTTTTAGGACATTGCCCAGGGCACAGATTCCAGGGTCTCCTTGGGTCACTGCATGTTGGGATTTGTCCTTTGAACTTGTCCTTATCACTAACCACAACCTCTCTTCCTTTCATTTAAGCCCAGGACCCTTCGTGGGTGTGAGGAGTAACATATTTTCACCTGCCCCCTATTGCTGAACGTCAGCGTCAGGGAGTTGACTCCTTATGCTTCTGGCGAGGCCCAATCTGAGCTGAGAAATGGGCAGTTTGCCTTCAAGCGGCCCATCCTGTTACCGCCAAAGGTGGGGGTCGTCTGCCCACGGCAAGACATGCCAATAGTCAAGAGGCAAGGTGGTAGGAGAGAAAGGGTTTTATTACAGCGTGCTAGCAAGGAGGAAGACTAATGTCCGAAAGAACAATCTTAGAGAACACAAGTTATATAGGGGGCTGGTCTCCGGGTGGGGGAGAGGTCTGGTCTCCAGGTGGGGCAGACATCTGGTCTTAGTTCCTGATAATCTTTTGTTTTACTGGATATGCATGAGAGACCAGAGCAACGCCCTATACCCTGATCTTTCAGTTTTCACTGATGATGGCTATCAGCATAGACTCTCTGCCCAGGGGTCATCACATTCCTAAGGAACTCAAAAGAACAAAGTTACTGACTTATCACAGCTGGGTTAGTTAATCAGAGGTCATTCAAAGTTACAGTATGGTTTCTTTTCTACAATATGGCTTCCCTTATGTCAACCTTGTGCTGAGCCGGTATCAATCCTATGATTGGCCAGTGTGGTATTGCCCCTCAGTTGCCCATGGCTCAAGGACCGTCCTGGGGCACCTGGCCAGCTTTGTGCCCCCACCTTATCACTCAGGCCCCGTAAGTTTCCCTCCCAGAGACAGCAGTCTCTCCTGATTCTGCAGCTCTCAGTAGCCTCCCCTTACAGAGGGGCCTTGGGGAAAGGCTGTAGGCCTCGCCCACAGTGCTCAAGCTCTTTCCAGGCACCACTGCACATTTAACAACAGCCCCTGGACCCTATGAGTTTTTGTCTAATCTACTCATTAGCAGTATGCATCTCAGACCTAGTAAGGGGTGGAGGGTCACTGAATGGGGGTTACTTTGGGGGAAACAGCACTGATTAAATCCCAAATAGGTAGTAACACAAGGGCTGTGCCACAGCGCCAGGTGTGAGTGGGAAGGACCAGACAGCAGACTTCAGTACTAGCTTCAAGGAGTTTTCCCATTGCTGTCTCTCTGAGATGCGTTCTCTCTCCAGATCTTATTTCCTGACATAGATTTAAACCTATTACGTCAAATGCCCTCGCTAAAAGACAACCAAATTATTTGTGAAGTGAAAAAAATTTAATGCATTGAGCAGTTTTAAAACAATTATTGATGCTACAAAGGAAATATGGCCATTCGTAGGAATCATATAATTTATTCTGGAAGACCTGTTAGATGTCAGCTGGTCTAACTCACCCCCATTCCCTTAAGACTGCCCCTAAGGCACCCCAGCCTGGATATTCTCCTGCCCATGTCCTTTGCTTCTCTCCTTCATCCTCTCCCATTGGTGCCGTCATTTACCCAGTCTTCCAGACTGGAACCTGGGCATCATCCTCCACTGTCCTCTCTCTCAGCCCTTCCATTGATCCCATTTCTAAATCAATGCATTTAACTCTGAAAGGCCTTACAAACATGGCTTCTCTTTGCTCTGTCTTGGATCAGGCCGTCATCATCCTCCTTTGGTCTGTTATAATAGCCTTTTCCCTTAAATCCCTGTGTGGGCCTGTCCTCTGTGTTTATCATCCCCAAAAAGATCAAAACCATGGAGTGAGCCAGCCCTGATGGTCTAGTAGTTAAAATTCCGCACGCTCTGCTTCTGCTGCCTGGGTTCGGTTCCCAGGCGTGGAACCTCACTGCTCTTCTGTCGGTAGCCATGCTGTGGCAGGAGCTCACATAGAAGAACTAGAAGGACTTACAACTAGAATATACAACTATGTACTGGGGCTTTGGGGAGAGAAAAAAAAACAGAGAGAGAGGAAGATTGGCAACAGATGTTAGCTCAGGGTGAATCTTTCCCTGCAAAAAACAAAACAAAACCGTGGGATAAAATTTGGAATTCCTGACTGTGGCATCCATTTAGGGCACTTCACGATGTGCTCCTCCCCAATCTCTCTCTACCCTTATAGCTCACAAAGACCTTTTTAGGTGTTTCCAATAGAGAATTTAGTTACACAGGAATCAGCTACACAGGTGATGGCAAAGCTGAGAAATCAAACAGGAAACTCAGAGTGAGGCACCTCCAAGATGAGTCCTAGAGGAAGCTGCCCACCCCCTCGAGAGCTGAAGGGACAAAGGAGGAAATGGTATTTCCAATGCTGAGGAGCTGGGGACCACACTGGGCCTGCCTGGCGGGAAATAGTCCACAGAGAGAGGGGCCATCTAGTGGTGATTAAAGCTGTGGAGGACACCCAGTCACTGTTGAGATGCTGCCCAACACCAGGGGATGTAGGAGAAATACCCTAGCTTCTCCCATCCTCCCACCCTTCAGTCTCCTGACAGTGCCTCTCGTTGGCTGAACCTAGACAGAAGCCAAGGAGCCTGGGAAACAGAGTTCGTGGGGGGTCGACTCTCACCCCACCTCAAGATGCAGACCAGGGCAGAAGAAGAGCAGAGAGTGGTGGATCTAGCAGCAAACAGGTAAATGACTGGCATGATCCCTTAATTCCCCTCAGCTACAGCTAACTATTAACCATTCCAGAAATTTTATGATACACTCTGGGAAATTCTCTTATCTGCTTCATCTAGAAAATACCTTCCCCTTCTTCAAGACCAGCTGAGATGTTTTATTCTCTGTGGAAATCAGCACAGACACCTCAGAAAGTGTCAACTCCCTCTCATCTGGGCTTCAACAGTCCTCTGTTTAAATCTCTCTTTTTGGTGCTTGCCACTGGGATATTGTAATGTATCATACCCGTGTCTGATTTCCTCTGCTCAACTTGGAGGCCTTCAAGGACGGATGTGGTGTCACAGGTCTCTGCATTCTGGAGACCCAGTCCAGGACACGCACGTGCCGAATCCGTGCGGGGATGTACAAATGAGGGAGCTGTGGGGGTGTCTTGCCCAAAGTTTCATAGCTGGTGAGTGGCAGAGCAGGGATCAAGCCCAGGTCTCTGGCCCTGTGCTCTTTTCACTCTGAAATTCAACTATAGTAACCAGTAACTCCCAAGAATCAGAACTTGAAAACTCTGGAGACATAGTTCCTGGGCTTATATCTTACGAAGTGTAATGTAATTTATAAAAACGTTCCCGATTTTCCAGGCCTCCATTAATCTAAATAAGATGTTGGAAGGCTGTGGAAGTATGTGGACAGACAGACAAGGACCTACCTTTCTTTGTTCAACCTGAGACTGAATTCTGCTAGATACGTGTCCTTTTTATTGTAACTAAAAGCTAAACTCACACTGCTTCAGAATGTTAGACTGTTTATTATGTGTTCTGCAAAAATGAATCAGAAGAAATGAGTAAGTAAAGAATTTAAATCATGATGTCCACAGCTTTCCTTTGGAATTGCTAGGAAATTCTTAGGGAAAAGGTGCATCAACTTGTGAAGCTAAAAAATGGTGTTTTGGGGGCCGGCCCCATGGCGTCGTGGTTAAGTGCACGCACTCCGCTGCTGGCGGCCCGGGTTCGGATCCCGGGCGTGCACCAATGTACCACTTGTCAGGCTGTCTGTGGCGGGGTCCCATATAAAGTGGAGGAAGATAGGCACCGATGTGAGCCCAGGGCCAGTCTTCCTCAGCGAAAAAGAGGAGGATTGGCGTGGATGTTAGTTCAGGGCTGATCTTCCTCACAAAAAAAAAAAAAAAGGTGTTTAAAAGAAACTCACTAAGTTCTTAGGGAGAGGAAGGGACGTGATTTTCTCTTGCCGTATTGGTTTGAGTTAATAACTCTTTAGCAAGAGGACCACACTGTACATTCGATCGATGGAACTGTTAACTGCCGTAAGGAAATACACAAGCTCTAATAATAATTTTGATGACTTGATCTTCTTATTTGCAAGAACTGAAGTCTTTTGTTATTCTTGTTACATAAGCTATTATACCCAAAGGGGAAAGATTTTAATAAAATGGAACTCTTATTCATTTCCACTAAATAATTGCCGGGGAATGACAGAGTACTAGCTGGAAATGTTGAATTAATTAGAGAAATATATTTGTTAGACAAACATCAGCCTTTATTGTGCTATTATTAGGGCACTCTCAGGTCAGTGAGCACAGTGGATTGATTCCATTTTTGGAGCCAGGTCATGGGTGTGAGGAAGCTTCAGAGGAAGGAGATAGACCCTGCCCTGGGACACATCACAGCTCAGCTTATATACGAGAACAGTGCCCTGAAACATCTAAAATCCATATGTATAGCAGAACATAAGTGCTTGTTATTTTAAATGTCTGATGAGATAAAAACTCAATTTCATAAAAACAAATACTGGACAGGACAACAAATTAGAGGGAGGACAGGGCATCTGGTCCTCAGGCCTCTGCTGGCAGTTGAGAAGGAACAAGGAGACTGTCTGTGAGGGTCACACACGTGCTGGGCCCTGCCAGTACAAAGACTGACAAGACACAGGCTCCCCAGCAGCCTGATAGAGCAGCGGCTCCCAAAGTATGTTTCCGGGGTCCTGGGGGGTGCTGGAGCAGCTCTTCCTGGGAAAGCAGCTCATGGGCTCTTACTTAGTTCAGGTATGTTCAGACACAGAAATTGGTAAATTTTACAGACTGGAGCTCTTCACCCAGAAGAGGAGATTTTTAAACATTTATCACCACACCACTGCCTGGGGCTCCCTGAGACCCTTTCAGGGGGTTCTGCATGGGTAAAACTCTCTTCATAAGAATTCTAAGATATCATTTGCCATTTTTACTCTCCTTCTTTCATGAGTGTACAGTGATATTTTCCAGAAGCTACATGACGTGTGATACTGCAAAGACTGAATACAGGAGTAGAAATGAGAATCCTCCTATCTTCTGTTAAGCACAGAGATGTGCAAAAATGCAAAACAATGCCACTCTTCTCACTAAATTTTTTTGTTTTAGAAAATGGTTATTTCTCATAAAAATATTATTGATGTTAACATGTAATTGGCTCATTATCTTGAAGTGAATTAATAGAGAAATTTTTTTTAAATTCCTCAATTTTAATCTCAAAGATGGTATTATCAATAGATATAAATAACCCACATAAACAAAAACTCTTTGGGTCATCAATTTTTTTTCAAGAGACTTTATTTTTCAGAGCAGTTTTAGGTTCACAGCAAAGTGAGAGGTGAGTGGAAGGTACAGAGATTTCCCATATACCCCCTGCCCTCACACATGCACAGCCTCTTCCATTATCAACATTCCCCCACCAGAGTGGTATGTTTGTTACAGTTGATGAACCTACATTGTGTAGGGGAGTAATTTTCCCTTTACCCTCTGAGCTCTTAGCTGAGACCTCTGTAATAAAAGACAGATTAAAAAGGGAAAAACAAATAGAAGTTTATTAACATATATACCTCATGTGTATATGGGAGATACCCAGGGAAAAATAGTAACTCTCTGAGGTGACTTAGAATTCAAGCTTGAATACCATCTTAAGAGGGAAAAGGGATGGGGGATGTAGGCCTCTTAGGGGAGAGTAAATGGTTTTTAGGAAAGATGAATGGGCCCTTAGAAGAATAGATGGGAGATATGATAGTTTGTGATGAAGTTTGTCTGGGTGTCAACTTCTGGTTTCTTCTGGTGATCTGAGTTAGTCTTCCCTGGTTGATGAAACTCCCAGAGAGGGGATTTATGATAATTGAGTTCCTTTTGGAGGATCTGTCTTTAGGCAGATAATGTGTTCAAAGAAAGCCTCTTTCTGCATTTGCTGCTTTTCAAGTGTCTACAGCTGAAAAGAATCAATATACTAAAGCAGCATATTTTGGGGCAGCGTGTCCTGAACTTCCACAGTCATAGTTTGGGGTGGTATATTCTGCTACCCTTCATTCAACACACCATAGTCCATAGTTTACGTTAGGGTTCACTCTTGCATTCTTTGGATTTGGACAAATGTGTAATGACATGTATTCACCATTACAGTTTCATACAGAGTATTTTCACTGCCCTTAAAATCCTCTGTGATCCATCTGTTCATCTCTCCCTCCCTCCACCCTAATCCCTGGCAACCACTGATCTTTTTACTGCCTTCATAATTTTGCCTTTTCCAGAATGTCAAATACTTGGAATCATATAGTAAATAGCCTTTTCAGATTGACTCATTTCACTTAATAATATGCATTTAAGTTTCCTCTATGTCTTTTCATGCATGGCTTGATAGCTCATTTCTTTTTAGCACTGAATAATATTCCATTGTCTGGATGTACCACAGTTTATCCATTCACCTACTGGAGGACATCCCACTTGCTTCTAAGTTTTGGAAATTATGAATAAAGCTCCTATAAACATCCATGTGCAGGGTTTTATGTGGACATAAGTTTCTAGCTCCCTTGAGTAAATAAATACCAAGGAGTGTAATTGCTAGATCAGGTGGTAAGAGTGTGTTTAGTTTTGTGGGAAACTGCCAAATTGTCTTCCAAAGTGTTACATTTCTACCAGCGACGTATGACAGTACCTGTTGCTCCACACCCTCACCAGTATTTGGTGGTGTCAGTGTTGTGGATTTTGGCCATTCTAATGGGTGTATAGTGGTATCTCATTTTAATTTGCAGTTCCCTGATGACATGTGATGTGGAGCACTTTTTCATATGCTTATTTGCCATCTGTATATCTTCTTTGGTGAGGTGTATTTTGAATAACAGTCTTTTATCAGATGTGTCTTTTGCAAATATTTTCTCCCAGTTTGTGGCTTGTCTTCTCATTCTCCTGACAATCTCTTCACAGAGCAGAAATTTTTAATTTTAATGAAGTCCAGTTTATCTTTCTTTCTTTCACGGATTATGATTTTGATATTGGATCTAAACAGTCATTGCCAAACCTAAGGTTATCTAGATTTTCTCCTATGTTATCATCTAGGAGTTTAATAGTTTTGCGTTTTACATTTAGGTCTGTGATCCATTTTGACTTAATTTGTGTGAAGGATGTAAAGTTTGTCTAGATTCATTTTTTCACATGTGGATGTTTAGTTGTTCCTCTGCCATTTGTGAAAAGACTATCTTTCTTCCATTGGATTGCCTTTGCTCCTTTGGCAAAGGTCAGTTGACTGTATGTACATGGGTCCATTTCTCGGCTCTCTATTCTGTTCCATTGCTCTATTTGTCTCTTCTTTCACCAATACCACGCTGTCTTGATTATTATATTTATAGTAAGTCTTGAAGTCTGGTAGTGTCAATCTTCTAATTTTGTGCTACTCCTTCAATATTGTGTTGGCTATTCTGGGTCTTTGGGTCTTCAATTTTTAAGAGTCTAAAGGGGAGTCCTGAGACCAAAAAGTTTAAAAACTACTGTTGTAGAGAAAGATGGACAGACACACAAATGAACGCATTACATTTTTGTTCTAGGAAAGAGGACAGAATGTAGTGGAGGGGAAGCTGAACTGAGTTTTGTACATCCTACAGCCTTGTTCTGGGGGCTGAGTAAGCCAGTTGCTTTAGGGTACATCTCTGAGAGCCCAAATTTAGATGCCGAGTGACGCAGACATGAGCCTGGTCTCAGGAGAGAATCCTAGAGGGGCATAGGACGTGAACTATTGACCTCCCTTGGGACTAGAGAACACAGGGCAGAGTAGGGCGGTTTGTAGTTGCTTCTTTCACTTCTCTGAGAGAAAGGTGGGTCTTGGTTATTAGGGTTGTGCATGTAAATCAAGTTCTGTGTCTCTTTATCCTCATAATTAAAACTCTTGTTAAATCCCAAGAGTAAACCATGTTAAAAGGGGAACAGTCACATCTTGTACTGCTCACCTGCCACCCTTGAAGTTCTGCAGGAAACACATGCAGAGAGGAAAAGGTGGTGTTTTGGTCTCAAACCCCAGGATAAAAAAAAATCCCCTGGTCTGCTGGGCCCTCTGGAGAGAAAGCTTTATTTGCTGAAAGAGGCCGGTTGCTTACTCTACTCTATTCGCCCAGGTCCCACCCCATTCTCAGACACTCCAGGGGTGAGAGAGGCCTGCAGCCGACTCGAGCAGAGCTGAGTATCGCGTGGGCCACCCATCTCTCGCCTACATGGCAGGCCACACAGCTGCTTCCAGGCCCAGGTGACCTTATCAGCTGCAGGAGAATCATGAGGGATCTGAAGAGCAAGCCAAAGCAAGCAAGCCTGAAGGCCAAGCCTTCCTGTACCCTAGCCATGTGGAAGGACATCACCCCCACATGGAAGGGACCACCCTGATGGCCTCCCATCCTTTAGCCATTTGCCACATACTCTGAAAGCACCGCTCCTTGTACTGTGCCAAAAGTAACAGCATTCCTGCTGGGGAGGCAGGGCTGTTGTTTACCAGGGGGACGCCGGTGGGTTCAGAGGGTCCCTAAAGGTCCAGATGTCAGGTATGTGTGCTATTTTATAGGGAGAAGGTCTAGAGATTTCATCAAATTTTCAAAGGCAGGGGGAAGTCCTTGCTCAAAAAACATTAAGAATCACGATCTTAGGGGCCAACACTAGTTATAGCTGTCCTGTTGAGGACTTCAAAAAGTCCATTCAGAAGCATTAATTCAACAAATAGCTGAGTTGTTCGCCTTGCCTGGCTCTGTGCTAAGGGCTGGGGAGGCAACAATAAGCAAGACCAGATGCGATCTGTGTGTGATTGAGGGGCACAGATATAAATCAAATAATCACACAAATGGGTGTCTAATTTTAAATCAAGTATTGCTCTGAAGGAAAGGAGCCTGGTTCTATGACAGATATAAGAGTGGATGTTTAGTTTTTGTTTTTATGTACTTAGTTTTGAATAGGTAATATATTCATGTTCAAAAATTCAAAAAGATTATATAGTGAAGTATATCCCTGCCCCCCCAACCCCCACGCCCCCCACACCACACCTAACCTTATCCCCTCGCCGCTCCCTGGAGGCCATGCGTGTTTTACAGACTGGTGAGTGGGCCTCCTGCTGTTAGACTGGGGGCAGAAGAGAAATCTTACCTGAGGATATAGTGCTTGAAAAGAAATTTGAAGTGTGAATTTGAGTTAACTAAGTGAAGAGGACTGGAAGGGGATAATGGAAGCACTCTAGACAGAGGCAACAGCTTGGGCAAAGGCCCTGTGGCAGGAGACAGCATGATATATTAGAAGAACTAAAAGAACGTCTGTGTGACTAGAGTGCAGAAAGCAAGGGGAGGAGAGGTCCAGGATGCTGCTGGATGGGGAGGAGACAGTCTTGTAGCCTGCTTCACATTATGGACTTTTTCCTATAAGTCCTGGGAGGTCACTGAATGATGAAGGGAGATAACCTTCAATCATACTTGCATTTTGAAAATATCACCCTGGCTATAGTATGAAGAATGGATTGGAGGGGGAAGCAATTAATGGGCTCCTATTTAGTTCAGGTGAGAAATTATGTGGCTTGGTCGTAGTAATATATCTATATCTATATCTATATATTGCAAGAACATGTATTGGTGTGCAAGGTTCTTGCTTCTCAAAAATGTTAACAAAACATTTGTTTCAATTCTCTCAGGTGAGTGGAAGAAAAATCCATAACAAGAGTTTGCTTAGAATGTAGTTAACACCTGGCTATATTTTCTCCAAGTATTTCGCCAGACTGACAGCATAATTTAGCATCCTGGAAAAGGTGGACAAACAAAGGGCTGAAGTCTCATAGAATCTTGCCAGAAGTCATCTGGTCCAGCCTCCCACGTGACCAACCCAAAGACATCTCCCCTCTGTGGGAGCCCTCCAGTGGCAGGAGGTTGTCATTCTTGTTACAAAGTTATAACAGAATGACCATGTGGGTGATGGTCACTAATTAGGAAACAAATAATTAAAACATCTGATGGCTGTAATTGTTTTGCTACTTGTACACTTAATTTTCTTTCTCTCCTCACCCCCCAGAATGGCTTATTCTGAGGAGCAAGGAGTTGTCCGTTGCGGTTTCATCCGCCAGAATTCCAGCAACTCCATTTCTTTGGACTTTGAGCCCAACACAGAGTACCGGTTTGTGGAGCAGTTAGAAGAGCGCTACAAATGTGCGTTCTGCCACTCCGTGCTTCACAACCCCCACCAGACAGGCTGTGGGCACCGCTTCTGCCAGCATTGCATCCTGTCCCTGAGGTGAGTGGGCAGGGCCTGCAGCTCTGCCAGAACCAGACACGGGTGTTCCTGGGATCTAAACGTCTTCTGTGGCCACTCGACTGTAATCGCGGTTTTTGGAATTGCTGTGCTTGGCCACAGAACCACGAATATGAGGAGGGGCTCTCCCAGGGCCATTCTCTGAGAGCCTGAGAAATAATCTTCCTTTTTTGCTACTCACTTATTGATATTCACCCTTTCTTAAAGTTCAGACCACACCTGCTTTGCATGCGAGGGCAAACCCAGATGCACAGTCTGTGGTGGGAAGGGCCTGCATCTCATGGGGATCCGTGTTGTAGTTACCCTGATCTTTCCCTGCCTTAAGGCAAAGATGGTGTCACATCCAGAAGGGATCTCGCTGCCGTGGATGCCGTCCACACCTGGGCAGCCATAAAACCTGGGTCATGCCATTTTGAGGGAGGAGACCAGAAGAGACACGGAAGCAGGCTTTTGGGGCTTATGTAGGGACAGTACGGAAGTTGTACCCTATCAAACTTGGAAAGGGGGTTATAACAGCACATTCTCATTCATTCATGGGTTTGTTCATTCAGCACCTGTGTGTTCCAGGCACCTTGCTAAACTCAGCTCTAGTGTACAGAGGTCCAGTGTAGAACAGGACACAGTCTCTGCCCTCTAGAACGTTCCAGTCTAGTGGTGGAGACAGGTTGTGGTGCAGTGTGATAAGCAAGGACTGCCATGGCAGCTCTGGCAGAGGGCATTTAACTCTGGGGGACTTGCTGTTTGACTTGCATACTGGAGGAAGAAGGGGAGTTTTTCAGGCAGACTAGACAGGTGCTGAAATTGGGGTGCTGGGGCCCTTCTGGGAGGAGGGAACAGCATGAGCAAAGACAGGGCCTGGCCTGCTCAGGGGGACCTTCAAGGGGTCAAGCGTGGCTGGAGTGCTGGGGCTGCTCTTGGAAGAGCTGTTGATGTCTGCTCTTAATTCTGGCTCTGTTTTTATTTTTCTCTCCAGAGAATTAAATGCAGTCCCACTCTGTCCTGTAGATAAGGAGGTTATCAAATCTCAGGAGGTAAGACAATCACTGTTTTGGTGTAGCAGCTCTCTGGGTGATGGAGAAGCCGGTGTCCTGGGTTGAACTGGACATAGAGGTTGGAGCAGGAGAGCAGGAGAGGGGGACCTTCCTTGGAGTCCATATTCCTCTGCTATGGGGTCAGGTCAGACCCCACTCCTAAGAGAGTCTTGTTTGGGTCTTTATTGACCCCCCTCCATGTTTCTTCTCCTGCTTCCTCCTTACCCCCTTCCTATACTAGCTCCAGTTACATTGAGTCGCTTGGAGAAATGAAACATCCTGTTTCCTGGAATTCACTTTCTCATCTGGTTAATTTCTAAAACTTCTTTTTATTATTATGATAATAGCTTTATTGAGATATAATTCATATGCCATAGAATTTACCTTTAAATTGTACATCTTTCTTGGGTATATACCTACGAGTGGAATTACTGGGTCATATGGTAACTATGTTTAACATTCTGAGGAACTGCCAGACTATTTTCCAAAGCAGCTGTGCTATTTTACATTCCTACCAGCAAGCTATGAGAGTTCTAATTTCTCCAGATGCTTGCCACAACTTGTTATTGTCTTTTTTTTTTTTTAATTTAATTTTTTCCCCCAAAGCCCCAGTAGATAGTTGTGTGTCATAGTTGCACATCCTTCTAGTTGCTGTATGTGGGATGCAGCCTCAGCATGGCCGGAGAAGCGGTGCGTCGGTGTGCGCCCGGGATCGAACCCGGGCCGCCAGCAGCGGAGCGCCCACACATAACTGCTAAGCCACGGGGCCAGCCCTGTTATTGTCTTTTTGAGTATAGCTTTCCTAGTGGATATGAAGAGGTATCTCGTGGTTTTGATTTGCAGTTCTCTAATGATTAATGATGTTGAGCATCTTTTCATGTGCTTGGCCGTTTGTATATCTTCTTTGTAGAAATGCCTACTCAAGTCCTTTGCCAATTTTTAGAGTGGATTATTTATCCTTTATTGTTGAGTTCTAAGAATTCTTTATTCTGGATACAAGTCCCTTATCAAATATATGATGTGCAAATAATTTTCTCCCATTTTGTGGATTGTCTTTTCACTTCCTTGATGATGTCCCTTGAAGCACAAAAGTTTTTCATTTTGGTCAAGTCTTATCTATCTTTTGTTTGTTTGTTTGTTTTGGTCGCTTGTGTTTTTAGTGTTGTGTCTAAGAAGCCATTACCTAAGTCAAGGTCATGAAGATTTTTCTCTCTTAAAACTTCCTTTTATGCTCAGTTTTCTTCCTTTAAAATTCCGTTACAGGACATTCAAGCATCACCTCCTCCAGGAACCTCCCTGAGCACCTAGTCTGATGTACATGCTCCTTCTCGATGCTCTTATGAATCATTTTGCAAATGCCTAGCAGGGAGCAGTGCTGTACTTGTGTCTGCCTCAACCACTGCCAGGGGTTGGCAGGCTGCAACATGGGGTGTGTTGGGACAAATCCAGCTTGACACCTGTTTTTGTATGGCCTGTAAACTAAGAATGGTTTTTATATTTTTAATGGCTGAAAAAAATCAAAAGAAGGGTACGCGGGAACTCTGTACTATTTTTGCAACTTCTTGCGAGTGTTTAAACTATTTCAAAATAAAAATTTATTTTAAAAATCAAAAGAATAATGTGTTGTGAACATGTGAAAATGATATGAAATTCACATTTCCGTGTCCATAAAGTTTTATTGGAACACAGTCATGCCCACTCATTTAAGTATTGTGTTTGGCAGAGTTGAATCGTTGCAATAGAGAACGTTGCAGTGTGGACTGCAAAGCTGAAAATATTTATTATCTGACCTTTTATGGATAAAGTTTGCCAACCCCTGGTTTGTGCCGAAATAGCAAGTCAGCACAGTTTCAGTGACACTACCTGATGACTAATACAAATGTTTACGCTGGAACAGGAAGTTGAAAGCATCACCTTCAGCCACAGCCCTACCTCCTGACCTTTGAGCATGTGGGGTCACGTTCACCATGCGATTTTCCTAACTGCAGCCTACTGTGCTGGGCACTGAATTACCTGGGTTGTATGTTTGGTGGTCTGTCAGAAGTAAGTATCTGAGACAGCCTTTTTTTTATGGCGGTGAATCTGATATTTCCATTCCAACCACTGTCTGGAAATTTCCACCCGACTTTTGAGATGTACTTGAAGACCAAATTAATAATAGCTTCATTCACGTTGCTCTAAAGCTTTGCAATATATGAGACCTATTATGTTTATCTTTTAGGTGTTTAAAGACAATTGCTGCAAAAGGGAAGTCCTCAATTTATATGTATATTGCAAAAATGCTCCTGGATGTAATGCCAAGATTATTCTGGGACGATACCAGGTTGGTATTACTCGAGAACAATATTTGCCTTTACCCTTTTTCTAGTGACATGTATTGAACACCTTTATGTGACAGTTCCTGGGCTAAGCAGGGTAGGGGGATTCCTGGGGTTGCCCTCAGACAATTCCTGTCTGGCAGTACAGTAGGCTACAGTGCAGCATGCCAAGGGCTAAGGTGTGAGTGAAAAAGTTCGTTTTGTATGGAACGCATGGAGGACGTGCTATGTGTGCTAGACCTTAAATTGTGGGTTAGGGACATTGATCTAAAAGAGATGTGGGACATGCTGGGCAAAAGGAACCATCAAGCAAGGACATGTCATTTATGAGGAACTGTGAAGGATTTGGGGTCCCTAGGGTGGGAGCCAGGGTGTGACTGCAGAAAGACACGATTGTAAGGGTCCCTGCCCAGAAGCATTTGCAGGTGCTGGGGCCGGTGTTTCCCAGCAGCTGTGGGCCCTGGCCTCTTGAGTTTATGATCTAAGGCGGATAACAGACCAGAACAGGACTAGGTTGTAGTTAGGTGTAGTTTAAACTAGGTGTAGTTTCAAGGCATTGGTAAGAGATGCAAACGAACGAGGTGGAGGGGAAGTGAAGGGGAATCGAGTTCCTTTCAAATGAAACCGTCCCACCTTGCTCTTCCGTCCAGCTGGGGAAGGTTGTTAGATGCGCAGCTGGAAATGTGGCCCTCCATGGCAGGCCCGTAGCAGGTTGGATCACACCGTGAATGAATAAGACACAGGCGTCTCTAGCTTCCGGGGAATTGCTTGGAGGCTGCTGAAATTTTCCCCTTCTGCCCACACCTTTTGGAATGTATTGCAGTTGATTGACTTTTGTCTCCATCATGCCTCTAAACCCCCCAGGCGCTGAGCTTATAAATGTGTAAATGATTTCCTGGTTAACCCAGGGATTTCTTTGGAGGTTCACAGAACTTTTTTGTGTTTTCCTGTGATAGTCCTGGCAGCTTGTTTTGATAGTCAGGTAGACAGAGCAGGGCCTCTTTTCCAACTTCATTGTCGCTAAGCCTGAAAAGGAAATGAGGCTCAAAGGGGCTATTGATCAGCTTTAGTGACCAGATCATCAGCTCCTAGAGAACAGTGGCTGGTTTCTTTTTTATTTCTCCTCATTCCCTGTTCTCTCTCTCCCCACTTCGCCTTGTGTGGTAAGGTGGAGGATCTCACAGGTAGCAGAGTCTTGATGAATGCTGACTCCTTTGGTGAGAGTTGAGGGATAGCATCGATGAATTTTGGAGATGATGTGAATTTCAGTCGTCACTATTTGTTTCTTATTACTAGAGGCGAAAGAGAATAGCTATAATATTTATCTCCCGTAGGAAAACTGTTGGCTCTTTTCTCCTTCAGAGAAGGGGTTAGCAAATTGTTTCTGTCAGGAACAGCTAGTAAATTTTTTAGGCTTTGCAGGCCATATACAGTCTCTATCACAACTATGCAACTCCACCGTTTCAGAGGGACAGCAGCCATAGGCAATATGTGAACAAATAGGTGTGGCTGTTCTCCAATAAAACTTTATTTCCAGAAACAAGTAGCAGGCCATATTTGGCGTAAGGGCCATAGCTTGCCAACCCTGTTTTAAGGATCCTGCAGGGAGATAAGCTCACTAGGATTTTGATAACTTGTCAGCATCACAATTTTTGCACATGCTCCAAACGTTTTATTAAGATGTTCCTGCTTTTAAAAATCTATAACATGAAGAACACGGGAATGAACACTGTCCATGTCATCATTCTCTCATCTTCTGGTTAAGAACATTTCCCGACTTTACAAGACGGACCATTCCCAGCTTCTCTTGGGCCTGTGATCCTGTGTTTCCTCTGTCTCCTTATCTTTATCACTTCAGGAACAGCTTCCTCTCCCTCTCTTCTTCCTTAATCCTTTCCCTTCCTTCATGTACTTAGGATATGCCTTCTCTTCTTCCTTCTTCCTCTGTCCTGGCTTTTACCATCTACTGTGCAGCGATTAGTACTTGTGCTAGGAGTAGGGATGGAGGATACACAAAAGAAATAAAAATGTCCTTGAAGAACTGGTAAATTAATTGGCAAGCCAAAGGAAAATATTTAAGAACTAACCTGAGAATATGAATACGTTACTAGATAATCTAAAATAAACTCGGTGTGCTCCCTTCTTCACCCGTCTTCCCCTGTCCTCCTAACTCCCACCAAACAAGGCTGGCTTTCACAGGCTCGGTCCAAGCAGCCCTCTCCGTGTCCTCTCCTCAGCAGAGGCAGGGGTGGCCTCTGCTGAGAACATGTGGGCAGAGGCTGCCCGCCCTGTCCTGCGGTCCTTTCTGCCCAGCTGCCCCCAGTGTCCTCCCTCCCTCCCTAGGCCTTCTTGCTGGCTCCCCCTCCCGCTGTCCTGGTCAGTGGCTCCCACTGGCCTCTTGTTATCTGTTGCAGGACCACCTTCAGCAGTGCTTATTTCAAGCTGTGCAGTGTTCTAATGAGCACTGTCAGGAACCAGTCCTTCGGAAAAATCTGAAAGAGCATTTGAGTGCATACTGCCAGTTTCGAGAAGAAAAATGCCTTTATTGCAAAAAGGATGTGGTAGTAATCAATCTACAGGTAAAAAGAAAATAAATCATCTTTATGGGACTAAATTACACCTGAGTGGTCACAGTGAATCAGACAGGGTACCAGGGGCACATTTCTGGATTTATTTTTGTACAGAAATAGGTCTAAAGAATGACTTGATCAGAGAGTTCTGTAAAAAGCCAAAAACCTTCTTGTTGGTAGGACTCTATTCATTCATCATTGGCAAAAATATCATTTGAGCACCTGCTGAGTGTGAGTTTGCAAGGAGTGATGCTAGATGCTGGGTCACAAGGGGGTGACGATACTGTCTGTTCTCAGGATGCTGGGATCTAACTGGAGGGGCAGGATGTAGGCATAAAAAGAGAGCCTGGGGTACATTTTACATGTGCCGAAGGAGCCATACGATGACTCCCACAGTCTGCCCTCTGTGAATCCTGTCCCCTCTGACCTTCTTTTAGAATAACTGGGAAATTGAATTGATTTATACCAAGAAAGCAGCCATCTATAATCCTTTTTGGAACTAGGCCATACCTTCCTGTAGAGGGTAAGCCACAGAACACAGGTCCCCAAAGAGACATACGTATGAACACTCTGAGGCCACGAAAGGGACCCCTTGGAAGCAGGGGTTGGCTGTATTTCATCACTTTCTCTCTTTCAGAATCATGAGGAAAACTTGTGTCCTGAGTACCCGGTATCTTGTCCCAATAAGTGTTTGCAGATTATTCCAAGAACTGAGGTAACTGTAAATAATTCTCTCAGTAGATTTTACGTAGGATACAGTTTTAGTAATCATTGTGGTGTGTGTTTGGTAGAATCCCATAGGCAGAGGCCCAAGGTTTAAATTACACCCATGATAACCATGTGGTCTGTCTTCCTTTCCCTTTTCCCTGAGAATTCTTCTCAGTTTTCACCGTAGCTCTCCCTCCACCAGGCCTTAGCATGGCTTTTTTCCCCTCTGTTGCCTCCCTTCTTCCCAAGCCACCCTTGGTTCCCTGCTTGCTGCAGTTGTACCAGGTAGCTGGAGAATCGGTGATGAATTTCTGTAGCATGAGGCTGTCCATTTCGTAGGTGGATGAACACCTTGCTGTGTGTCCTGAAGCTGAACAAGACTGTCCTTTCAAGCACTATGGCTGTCCTGTCAAGGTATGGAATACCTTTTTTTCCTGCCTCTACGTTCGATTGTATACTTTGCTTGGCAAGTTCATTCTACTCTTAGATTCCATTCAGGATGCAGAAGGACATTCACTTCTGAGAACTGTAAGACTGGCAATTATATTAGTTAGGGTTCTCCAGAGAAACAGAACCAATAGGAGATATATATATGGGGTGGAGGGAGGGAGAGGGAGAGAGGTTGATTGATTGATTGATTGATTTTTAAGAAATTAGCTCACGTGATTTGTGGGGGGCTGGCAAGTCTGAAATTTGCAGGGCAGGCCAACAGCCTGGAAACTCAGGTTGGGGTATCGATGTACTCTTGAGGGGAAGTGCTTCTTCTTCAGGAAACCTTAGTCTTTGCTCTTAAGGCCTTCAGCTGGGCTGATGAGGCCCTCCCACATTACGGAGGGTGACCTGCTTTACTTCAAGTCAACTGATTGTAAATGTCAGTCTATAAAATACCTTCACAGTGGGCCGGCCCCGTGGCTTGGTGGTTAAGTGTGCGCGCTCCACTGCTGGCGACCCGGGTTCGGATCCCGGGCTCGCACCGAAGCGCTGCTTCTCCGGCCATGCTGAGGCCGCGTCCCACATACAGCAACTAGAAGGATGTGCAGCTATGACACACAACTATCTACTGGGGCTTTGGGGGGAAAAATAAATAAATAAAATCTTTAAAAAAAAAAAAAAAAAAAAAAAAAAAAAACCTTCACAGAAACATCTAGACTAGTTTTGACCAAACACCTGGGCACCATAGCCTAGCCAAGCTGATACATAAAATTAACCATCATAGTCATTATTTCTAATTCGGACTCCACTGCCACTGCCAGGTTTTGGGAGCTTCTGGAGTCACTCTTCTGATGATTACAAACCTTGGTTTTATGGTTCCCCCCATCACCAAGTATTTGGAAACAAAATTGATTTGAAATCATGTTTTAAAGTGTATTCTGTTACCTTTTAAATACCTTTAAAAGTATTGTTCAGGGGCCGGCCCGGTGGTGCAAGCGGTTAAGTGCGCGCGGTCCGCTGCGGCGGCCCGGGGTTCGCCGGTTCGGATCCTGGACGCGCACCGACACACTGCTTGGCAAGCCATGCTGTGGCAGCGTCCCATATAAAGTGGAGGAAGATGGGCACGGATGTTAGCCCAGGGCCAGTCTTCCTCAGCAAAAAAAAAAAAGGAGGAGGATTGGCAGATGTTATCACAGGGCTGATCTCCTCACAAAAAAATAAAAAATAAAAATAAAAGTATTATTCACTATATTATATAAAATAAATTAAAAACAAAAGAAAATAAAGTTTGATCGCTCAGTCTTTTTAACAGATCCCAGATGGATCAAAGTTTTAGGCATTAAAATATATCATGTTCTGTATTGTTCCACATTTTCTGTTAATGGAAGTTACTCCAAAATAAAAAGTTTATTTTAAAAATTATAAAAATGCTAGGGAAAAAAAGATGAGTGAGTTTTCTTTTTATTCTTGAAATAAAGAAGGCCTTTCTTGATTAACACAAAACCAGAAGCCTTAATTTTGATAAGTTTAACTACAAATATTTAAAACTGCTGTATGATTTTTTAAAATACCATAAATAAAGTCAAATGGCAAACTACAAACAGGAGGTAAGTATCTACAACATATGATGAGACAAAGAAGGGGCTATTTTTCTTAATATATTCCGAAGAATTCATACCTGTAAATAGCTTATTTAACTTAATAGAAAAATAAACAAAGCAATATATAGGCCTTTTCAGAAAAAAATTCAGTTGGCTAATAGATGTAAGAAAAGACACTCAATTTCACTCCTAAATAAATGTAAATTATAAAAAGAAATATAATTTTCACCATCAAATTGTCAAAGATTGAAACAACTTTTTTGAGGGCAATTTGGTTATAACTATGAAAATAAAAAGTGAACCCACACATTGACCTTGCACTTCTGCTAGGAATTTATTTCACAGACATCTTTTCATAAGTATGCAATGATTACACACATATTCAAACACATACGCACACAAAGATGTTTATATATCAAAAAAAACACAAAAAACTAAAAACAACCTATAAGTACATCACTAAAGTGCCGACTATATAATTATATATTCATATTTTGGAATACTATGCATCTGATAAAAAGAATGAGGTGTATGTTTTAAAGAATTAAATATAGTATGATCTCTTTGTGTTAAAAATGTGTATATATCTTCCCTGACTCTGGTGAGTGAGACTTGGGAATTGGGGGTGGTGATGGAGAGAAAAGGGCTCTGAAAGGAATCTTCTTTACACTTGGGCCCAAACTTCCAGTTGGATTATATTCTAGAACTTACCTTAGTACCAGAGCTGAGGATGGGACTTGTTCTCTGGAAGAGGGGCCAACCCTAAACTGAAGGAAAATTGATGATAAATGTTTGTTTAGAGTCCACAGATCACCCAGAACTCCTAACAATTTTTTTTTACCAGTTTCTTTTTTTTCTTTAGTTTTTTTTTTATTGATGTCCTAATAGTTTATAACATTGTGAGATTCCAGTTGTACATTTTTATTTGTCAGTCACCATATAAATGTGCCCCTTCACCCTTGTGCCCACCCTCCAACTCCCTTCCCCCTGGTATCCACCAAACTAGAACACCTAACATTTACTAGTAATGTTGGAAGTTTGCAATTGGATACTCTAATGATCAGGGAAGAAGTAAACCTTTCTTCTTGCAAACATATTATTTGATTTTGAGGGCAACAAATTTGCATGGGCTGAAATTACAACTAGGTTTTACCTTTGGCCCGTAATAGCAGGACAGTGATAGAAGGCAGCATAGAAATGTGCTTGGTAAGAGGGAGAACTAACCTAGGCTTAAAACTGATCTGGAACTAACTCACCGAGGAGATAGGTTTTATATGGGAATAGTCGAGAGATGATAATCACTACACTTAACCCACAGTCATCTATTGCCAGGGTGAGGAAGGAAATCAGCATTTATCAGGTTTGATAGTGGCCTAATTCCCTGTAAGTTTAAAATTGTCTCATGGGTACTGTGCAATCTTAAAGCTGGGACCAGGAGGGGTCATTTTTCCTGCAACCCACCTTGAGACAAGTGAGCAAAGTTCTTAGAGTTCTGCGTTAGCAGAATATCCCACCAACACCTTCATTTTTGGAGCCTTTCAACAACCTAACTTATTTTTCTCTTCATATTGAAGGATAAACGGGGGAACCTGCGGGAGCATGAGCATTCAGCCTTACGGGACCACATGCTTCTGGTTTTAGAAAAGAACTTCCAATTAGAAAAACAGGTAAATATTCAAGGGTTCAAATATAATGGGAGGCAGCAGAATTGCTAGGATTTGCTATTGTTGGTATTTTTATAGTCTCCTCTGTGTCAGTGTAAGTTGACTGCAGGTAGATGTTTTTCTACTAAGCAGCCAGAGAAACTCATAGGATTATAGAACATTAGAACTGGAAGGTGCCGTTGAGATCTTTGAGTCCAACCTCCTCATTCAGCAGATGAAGTAACTAAGCTCAAAGAAATCTGGATGTGTTTGTAATTTGTAAGTGGCCTAATTCAATCTCAAACCCATGTCCCCTGATTCTCAGTCCAGTCCTCCCCGTGATATGCCATACTGCCTCTCTGCAGTCTATCCATACACCTTTTGGTTAATACCTGGCGCCTAGTAGATGCCTAGTAGGTGTTTGAGGTTTTTAAATTAAATCAGTATTACCATGACTATCTGTTCTAGGCACTATGGGTTTTATATATTTTGTGGTAAGTCTTAACTCCTACTTTTGAGAAGCTTTGCAACCTGATGAATGCATACGTACGTATTTATTTTACTGAGTTGCGATTATCAAGTGAAATTATGCGTGCATACGCCTGCCATGGTCCCTAGAGTATTCATAGTGGACCTCAATAAATGCTGATTCTATGGAGTAATTATAAAAGTTAATTATTTTGTTAGAAATCTCAGAGGATCAGAGTTTTCAAGCCCATATAGGGAAGAAGATGATCCATCTGCAGAGAAGGAGCTAAATTTTGCTACTGCAGACTGTTTTATTATATCTGAGTCCATATTAAAGCGGTGTGTGAGTTCCAGGGTCAGATCCTGGAGAAAATTAGTAAGAATGATTAAACTGTAGCTTGGATAGAAGGCATGCTGCCTCGTAACCATACCCAAATCCTTTCTGTATCGGTTGCCTCATTCATCCATCCATTCATTCAACAAACACTGGCCATATGTCAGGTACAATCTTAGTTGCTAAGGACACTGAGTTGAGGAAGACACAGCCTGTACCCTTGAAGAATTCACAAAAATGTAAACAGATAAGTTTCTGTGCCTCAAAGGACATGCTATGAGGGTACCCCATGTGTGGGGTACAGAGGCTGCAACGTTTACTCCAGGGGAGTTGGGGAAAGTCTTTCAAGGTAGGACATCCGAGCTGCCTTCTTGAAGGAAAAGAAGTTCTGTTGTTTAAATGTTGTAGAAAGGACATTCCAGAGGGAGAAAGTTTGTGCCAAGGCAGGGAGGCATGAGAGAGGCTGATGCTTCAAAAAAATGGGGTTTTGGAGTGGAGAGATGCCTGAGTGTGAGACAGGGAATGACTGGAGACTGGTCTGTTGAATCCAAATGGCCTTCCATGTAAACTAAGAAGTTTTGAACACTGTGCATTCAATTATTCTTTTTATTCACTCATATTCTGCCTTGTTTCAGAAAGGATTCAAGGACCCAAAGTTTGAACTAATGTTTGTCAGTAATAGGGAGCTAATGGAGGCTTTTAAATTGGAAAGTGTTTGGCCAACTAATTGTTTGTTTGGTTTTAAAAAATAAGTCAGCTGGTGGTAGCATGGAAGATGGATAGTGGGAGATACAAGAATGAGGACAGAGGGACCAGGTGGAAGGATGTTGTAGTGAACTAGACAATGTAGCAGGAGAGCCTGGCAGTTGATAAGAGTGAGGGCTCTGGAGCCAGAATCTCTGGGTTCAAGGACTGGCTCCACACTAGTCATATGAGTTTGGACAAGCTACTTAACCTCTCTCTTCCCCAGTTTACTCATTTGTCAAGTGGGGTTGCGGCGAGGATTAAATGAGATAATGTATTTAAGCTCTTAGCACAGTGCCTGGCACATAATAAGCATTTCAGTATTAGGTGATGCAAGATGCTGGAGGTGGTGGTGGTGGTGGTGATGGTGATGGCGAAGGCTCAACCAAGGCTGTGTCAGTGGGGATGGAGAGAGGGCATTGGGAGACATTCAGAGGGTGGAATGGCATGCTGTAAGCTTGGAAGGCAGGGAACACGGTAGTGTTATTCCTGAAATGGGCACTACAAGAACAGGAGCAGGTTAGAGATGGAGGGGAGAGGAGACACTGAGTTTGCTCTTGGTCAGGAGATATGTCTGGCGCCTAGGTGGAAATCAGCTCTCAGGGTCTTAATAGAGGATTCTGGGGCCAGAGATCAGATGGTTGTTATAGCTTTTGTGCATTCATTCATAAAATGTGGGTCAAATGCCCTCCGCGTGCCAGGCACTGTGCTAGGCTTTGAGGATAAAGAAATAAGTGAGATGTAGCCTCAAAAATTTAGTAGAGAAAAAAGACCAAAATAACCAAAAAAACCAATAAGAGTAATGAGATAAGTTATACACTAGAGTATGGTCAGGGTGTCTTGGAATTTGAGAGGTGGTCTGTGTAGATGGTACTAGTAAGGAAATATTTCTGAGAGGATATGCCTTTGAGTGGAGGCTTAAAAAGCAGTAGTTTCTAGATGAAGTTGGAAGTGTCTGAAAGAGCAAGGCCTGATGGGAAGTAGAAGTTGTGTAATCTTGCTGGGCCGAGCATATATGGGACATGAATGGGCATGAGGCTAAAAAGGTAGCCAGGGGCAGATCCTGTAGGGCCCGGTATGGCCTGTAAAAGAAGCCCACTAGAGATGGTTAAGTAGGGGGTGACAAGACCAGATCTGTCTCTTCATATTACTCTGGTCACAGTATGGAGTATAAATTGGAGGAAAACAGGATTAAAGACAGGGAGAGCATATTTATTCTTCCATGTAATGAATATTTATCATTTAACCTGGAACTGCCAGGTACCAGGCCAGTTGCTGGGGTTCCAGTGGCTCATGGGATCCATAGAGCTTCCCTTCTGGTGTGTGTGTGTGTGAAGGATAGTTTAGGACCACTTAGGAAGCTGTTGTAGTAGTCCAGGTGAGAAATAAGGAAGGCTGAAACAAGATGAGATGAAATGAGAAATAGATGTGAGAGTTGTTTTGTTGTGTGTTAGGAGTTCAAGTTGGCAAAAATTATTGATTGAATGGATGTGAGGATGAGAAAAGTGTTGTCTAGGATCACTCTTAGGTTTTTGGTATTTCTCTCAAATGAATTACAAATTCTGAGAGGGTAATGTGTTTTCCCTACCACGTGCTAGCCATATGCTGGGCAGATTACTTAAACTCTCTGCCTCTGTTTTCTCATCTGTAAAATGGGACTGATATTCACACCCAACTCATAGAGTTCTTTGAGGATTAAAAGAGCTAATGAATATAAGGGTATGATAGACATTCAGCAGATTTCAGCCATTACCATCGATACTGTGCATATAACATCTATTGTGGTAGGGTGATCAGTACTCTGTGCTTGGTTAATAACTGCATACTGAATGAAGGAAGAGGACCAGTTCAGTAAATTCAGTCAAGTGATGTCACTGTCATTAGATGTACCATCATAGTGGGTTAGGTATAGAAAAGGCTCATGAGAAATCATGGATCTGGTATTTTTGAAGCAGCTGCAAATATTTTCCTAGAATTATATAGGAATCTACCTGTAAATATTTTGTTAGAAACACTTACTTACCTGCAATATTTTCCTAGAACTGTATTTAAATTATTTTAACTTGTCTGCATGCATTTAAATGACTTTATTCACATTCCTGTTATTAGATTTCTGACTTATATAGGAGCCTAGAACGGAAAGAAAGTAAAATCCAGCAGCTAACAGAAACTGTAAATAAATTCGAAAAGGAGTTCAAGCAGTTTGCACAGCTGTTTGGCAAAAATGGAAGCTTCCTCTCAAACATCCAGGTGAGAAAGGGCCTTTCTATTCATGGCCAAGATTTAGCCTTCAACTGGCAGTGAGGGTTTTTCTTATAACTTTTTAAATGGATATAATTTCAAATGTACAGAAAAGCTGCAAGAATAAGATAGTGCAAAAAACACTTGTATATTCTCCATCCAGCTTCACCCATTGTCAATATTTAGTCCCATTTGCTTCATCATTGGTGGATTCACTCCTTGTCAGTATTTTGTCCCATTTGCTTCATCATTCATTCATTGTCTCTGTGTGTCTGTGTGTGTGTGTTCTTGCGGAACCATTTGAGAGTAAGCAGTATATATCATGGCCCTTTAGTCCTACCTACTTCAGTATGTATTTCATAAGAATAAAGATCTTCTTTTACATAACCCCTGTGCATTTACAAGGTCAGTAAATTTAACATTGATATAATACTTTTAAATAAATTATGGCAATTGGGGTTTTAATTAATGTTGGGCCAATATTAGACACTTGATTGCAGATTCATTGAGAGCATCTATAGTTCTGCCTTTTGTAGTCAACAAAATGAAACTATTAATTCCTTTGGGAAGAAAATGCTTTAAACATCACTAAAATACAGCAAAAATTACTTTGTAAATAATAAATAACCATAAACTAATTCCTAATGAATAATGTCTTTATTGTGATTATAAAATTTATAGTGAAAAAGACTTTAAGACATGTGGTATGGGCAATATTTTTGAAATTTGGATTATCCCAGAACATGCAGGCCATATAATTCCCATACTCCGTTAGCCCAATAGGTGTGTGTATATATGTAGAAAAAAGGAAGTCCATCATACGTTACAATCTCAATTCTGACCTTTTTCTAACACAAAAACCAGTCAGAGTTAAGGTACTGAAGGCAAGAGTGGAGGAGAAATATAGTCGTAGTTTTATTTAATCTATTCCATCTAAAGAGAGCAATCAGAAGTTCAGACTTTGCCTCAGGGCACTTCTGTACCACCTGTAGTGCCCAGGCCAGAAGAGGTGGGCCTACTTCCAGCTCACTCACTGCCTTCTGGCAGAGAAGGAGTGAATCAAGAGCTTCTAAGAAGAGAAGGAAGTGATAAAGCAAGAGGAGAGAGAACATGAGAATAGAGAGATAAAGACAGGTTAGAGAACCAAGTGGAGAGAAATTAAGAGAGGAGTAAAAATGAGATGAAGAGAAGGTCAAAGATTTGGAACAGGAGCTGGGATAGGGAGGAGAAGGAGGATATTAGTGGCTCATCTCTCTGTGATCCTCACTGAATTTTCTCTTCTGGACTGTGCATTTTTCATTTCATTAATTGATTAATTAATTGTGAAATGTTTGAGTTGAAAAAATTAAATCTCAGTGAATTATTAAGATATTAACTAAGTTTTTTTTGACATTGTGATCCATTTTGTACTGAAAGGTTCTTGCCAGTCACATTGACAAGTCCACTTGGCTAGAAGCTCAAGTGCGTCAGTTATTACAAATGGCTAACCAGCAACAAAATAAATTTGATCTGAGGCCTTTGGTGGAAGCGATTGATACAGTGAAACAGAAAATTACCCTGCTAGAAACCAATGATCAAAGATTAGGTATGTCTAATATTTTACTCTTATAATAATATACTCAGAAGAGAATGTTATTCTCTTTTGGTGACTCGTTTGTCTGCACGTGTTGGTGAAACAAGCAAACACCTGGCCAAATGGAGAGTCACAGCTGTCCAGGATAAACAGTGGTTGAATCTGGTATTTGCGAAACAGAACAGCATGAGATTCTGGCCACTCAGGCAAAAATGACAGAGGGCCACAAGCAGGGGCTAGAACAGGCAAGGGGTGGAAATGGGCCAGGACATTCCAAGAACAGGGAGTGATGGTTTTTAAGGAGAGTGGAAAATAATGAGAAAACTAAGGGAGAGAAGTGGGGGGAACATTGTTTTAAGTACAGAAAAATATAAAAGGGTTTGGCTGTTTAAAAGCCTTCTAGTTAGAAAGTGCTGGGGCTCACCGTGCTAACACATGCTAGTTGAATGCTGAGTGTGTCTTGTCTACACTTTGGGGAGCGTCAGTTTAAGAGGACGCCTTCTGGTGTCCTGGTTGCCACTCTTGGCAAGACATGCGATTCACTAACATTATTAATACAAATGGTCCGGGGCAGCCCGGTGCGCGCGCTCCACTGCGGCGGCCTGGGGTTCGGAACCCCGGGCGCGCACGGATGCACCGCTTGTCAGGCCATGCTGTGGCTACATCCCATATAAAGTGGAGGAAGATGGGCAGGATGTTAGCCCAGGGCCAGTCTTCCTCAGCAAAAAAAAAAAGAGGAGGATTGGTATGGATGTTAGCTCAGGGCTGATCTTCCTCACACACACAAAAAAAATACAAATGGTCCATTGGTGGACACTGAATTTCGTTCATCTTTAGGATGTCAGAATTTTATTGGTTGTCTTCAGATAACAAATTCCACTTTGGGAAAATTCTAAAGATAATATTAAGGCCTACGGAAACTTTTTTTTTCTTTGCAGTTGTTTTGGAAGGAGAGACTAACAAACATGATGCCCACATTAATATTCATAAAGCACAGCTGAACAAAAATGAAGAACGATTTAAACTGCTAGAAGGTGCCTGCTATAATGGAAAGCTCATCTGGAAGGTGACAGACTACAAGATGAAGAAGAGGGAGGCTCTGGACGGGCACACGGTATCCGTCTTCAGCCAGCCCTTCTACACCAGCCGGTGTGGCTACCGGCTCTGTGCTAGAGCATACCTGAATGGGGATGGATCCGGGAAGGGGACGCACCTGTCGCTGTACTTTGTGGTGATGCGAGGGGAGTTTGACTCACTGTTGCAGTGGCCATTCAGGCAGAGGGTGACCCTGATGCTTTTGGACCAGAGTGGCAAAAAGAACCACATTGTGGAGACCTTCAAGGCTGACCCCAATAGCAGCAGCTTTAAACGACCCGATGGGGAGATGAACATTGCCTCTGGCTGTCCCCGCTTCGTGGCTCATTCCACTTTGGAGAATGCCAAGAACACCTACATTAAAGATGACACCCTGTTCTTGAAAGTGGCTGTGGATTTAACTGACCTGGAAGATCTCTAGTCACTGTTTCTAGGGTGATAAAAGGACTTCTTGGGTGCAGAAACACGGAGGGGGACACGTTCGATTCTCATATTGACTGAATTTAGCCTCGGCACACATTTGTATTTGGCTTTTTGCCCTTAATGTTTGAAGTCAGCTTAAAACTTCTCAAGTGCTCTCTTCTTTTTACATCTTACCCTGTTCCAGTTTGAAACTTAAAACATTTATGATATCCTTTTGTTATTTATATTTTTATATCTCTTAAAAGATGTTCAGTTTCTTGAAAGCAAAGTCTGGGGCATCTCTCTTTTACTGGTGCGTAGCATGGGATCTCAGGGTAGGTATTCTATAAAGTCAAATGTTATTGAGGACACAGAGATAGAATTCCCAATTGAAAATGCTTTGGTATTTTATTATTTGGTCTGCTGATTCTAGACCTGACGGTACCTGCAAAAGCCACTTTTTAGGGTAGGCTGTTCCAGTTAAGTAGATGGGTGGTATACTTACAAAGATAATATGCCCAGTTTGGATCAGACTTTTTTTGGTCACATACTAAATTTGTGGAAATTACTATATCTCTATTTTCATGAAATTTATCAGTAGTCAGCAAGCATGAGATTGCAAGGCTGCACAGGAACTGGTGAATGGAGTAAGCGTTTTCATTCTCTCTGCTGAAGTAAAGCAAAAAATACTGCATAGTATATATATAAGGAGATATAGCCATCCAACTGAAGTTCAGATTTTATTAGGTTCAACCATGTGAAAAAACTTTGCATAGGTAAAAAATGTTCGCATATTAGCAATTTCATAAGGTTCAACTTAATAAATATCTATAGTCCTGCACCGCATAACGATGTTTCAGTCATCGATGGACCATATATATGACGGGGATCCCCTAAGATTAGTACCATATACCCTAGGTGCATAGTAGGGTTTGTGTGAGTACACTCTATGATGTTCACACAATGACAAAAATCGCCTAGGACACATTTTTCAGAACGTATCCCTGTCGTTAAGCAACACATGACTGAATATATACATGTATATGTATACAAATAGTTTAAAGGTATTTTGGTAATAATAGTAAATTAATGTGAGGATGGGCAGAATTTAGTATATGAAGGAGAAACTGTCATAAATGGATAAGAGGAATTGAAAACCTAGGGGGAGTTATTACAATTTCCCATGGGTGTCGGAAATACTCCCATCCAAAACTGACTGCCAAAAACAGTATCTCCTATTCTTTTTGAGAGGACTTTTGACTTCATAAATTGGTAATAAAATGGGCATTTATATAAACTTGTGACTTGACTTGTCAAAGTCCTGAGTACTTTGTGAAGAACAGAAATGATTATGTTCTTACGCCTCTATCTGTAGGGGTCTGAGGATGTATATACAAGTTGCAAGTCCTTCTGACTCTTGATAAGCCCGAGCTTAACCAAAATAATCGCAATTTTCCTGAGCCCTAATTCACTGTTATGCAACTGAGCATTGCTCACACTGGACAAGTGCCATGGGCTGAGGGTGCAGTTCACTTGGGTGATGACAATGCAGCTTACAACTTTTGAACAGTTAACCTGATAGAAGTAGCATGATTTATACCAGTGGTTTCTGGAATGATTGAAACTTAATCTCTTCTGTGACATTTTCAAGATGCTGAAGACTCATACTACAAAAACCATCACAAAGAGTTAAATTCAAAGAAATAAGTTCACAATAGAAGTATACTAAATAACTACACTGTGGCTGCCAGTGAACTCTGGTACAGTTGATGGTTAACACACCTCAGACAAACTCAGGAAGCATTTCTCTAGACCATACAGCCAGACCCAGGTGGTTCTGTGTTTGTCTTCAATGTTTCTCATCAACTTCAAGGTCACCCTTTGTAATCCTTGGGATTAGAAGATCATATTGTTGTAACTAGTTTTAAGTAGTTGAGGTGAAAAACATTTTAATGTGAATTTATCAAAATACTGGTTTTGTGTTTTAACCAACTTCTCTACATAAAAAGTATGTCATGGCGTGGTTTGATTACAAGTTCAGAGTCCCTTCATCTTGAAACAGTGATCACAGAACAAGGTATTCTAGAGTAAAAAGCACTCCTTTCTCACAAAGTAAGAACTGTGATTTTTGTTTTAAAGAAGTGAATCCATGTAAAGTAGTTTTCCTCTTTTATGATCTGAACAGTTATTTTTATTCTATATCAGTAAGATTTAAATTTTTATTTCCATTTTGGTCTGATTTTGATTCCTGATGAAAAGAAAACAGTATACTAGGCATAAGAGGGGAGTTAATAACCTTGAGAAAGGTATGTGCAAGAATAAAGTAAGGTGGGGAGGTGCGGTACATATTAATGCATACTAACAGATCTGAATTCTGACCCCGATCTCCAAATTTGATGTTTTCAGAGAAACAGGAAAAGTCAGGTTCAGTTCACAGTGCCAGTCTTGAATGCACGTAAACGGGACAGAGAGCCACAAACCCGTTGTGTGGTCCCTTGGACAATCAGTCTACACTGTGACTACCTCTTTTCTCTTAGAAAGTGGTTGGAGACGTGGTCCTTTATCTTACATAAGAATTCTAAACTGGAGATAAAGCTTTGATGGGTGCACAGTAGGGGACCCAGGTGGTGAAATCACTTGAAAGCCCCACATTTTAGAGGAGGAGGAGGCTGCAAAGCATTTGGAGAAGGAATGGTCAGAGGTAAGAAAAGTATCAGGGCAGGTGGGAAGGGAAAAGCGTGTCAGCAGGGCCAAAGGTCACCCTGAGAACAGCAGTCGCTCTCAGTGCTCCCCATGTGGCTCCCTCCTCAGGCTGTCTCTCTGACCTGGCCTTTGCCTTAAGCTGCACTCATATATCCAAGTACATACTGACCATCTAAACTTAGAAGTTGCACAGGCACTTTAAAATCCACTTCACCATAACACCTGGAAATCTTCCCACTCTCCCCACCACTGCCAACCTATGACTCCTGTTTATTCCCCCCAAGTTAATGACATCATTATCCAAGCCAGAAGCTTGGACACTATTCTAGATTCCTCCCTCACCTTCCCTATCTCACCACCCACCCAGTCCTGCCAATTTGACCTCCAAATAATTTCTTTAAACAATTCCTGGCGCCGGCCCAGTGGCGCAGTGGTTAAGTTTGGCTCCCTCTGCTTCGTCGGCCCAGGGTTTGCAGGTTCAGATCCTGGGCGCAGACCTACATCGCTCATCAAGCCATGCTGTGGCAGTGACCCACATGCAAAATAGAGGAAGATGGGCACAGATGTTAGCTCAGGGCCACTCTTCCTCAAGCAAAAAGAGGAAGACTGGCAACAGGTGTTAGCTCAGGGCCAATCTTCCTCACCAAAAAAATAAACAATTCCTGCTACTTATCCCTACTGCCTACTACTGCCCTACTGCAAGCCTACATTTTTTGCTACACAATTGTTCTATTTTTTTTTTTTTGCCTCTTTCAAATCTAACCACACACTGCTACCCGGTAATATCTCTAAAATGAATAAGTGAGAATGACTCCCTGCCCCACCCACTGAGGCGCCATCACCCAGAGGACAAAGCCCAGCCTCCTTGGCGTGGCATACAAGGCCTCCCATGCCTGCCTCTGCCCCTCTGGCCTCACCTCCTGACAGTTCTCCTACTTCACATTTAGCAATAGCACACCAAGCTTTGACATTTGTGTTTGTGCCACACTTCTACCTGGAATACTCTACCCTTTCCTGTCTCTGCCTGGTGAATTCTTGCCCTTTTAAGATTCTCTCACCTCCTCCAGGATACCTTCCCAAACCAGCCTTATTCACTGCACATCCCAACCCCACCTTTCACTAGGCTAAGAGCCCCCGCTTTGTGCTGTATACTTCCTTGTCTATACTTCAATTGCTGGACTTTTCTTTTTCCCAGAAAACAATTGTTAATTGACTAGATATTTGTCAGATTTTGCATGAGGTGCAAATAGAACAGATATTGTCCCTGCTCTCACAAAACTTATAATCTGGAGGCCAACCACAAGTGGTGAACCAAAATGATCAATATGTGAATGTACCCAGCCGCCTCTGTCTGCTAAAGACTTTGCCTCTCAACTCTTTTCCCCTGTGCCGTGAGAAAAATGCCTCTCTCAGAGCAGTTCCGAATGTTTGCGACTCAAAATAAGAGAATAGGCAGAAAACATTTGAAGGGAGAGCCCTAGGGGCAAAATTTATGAAGAAAAGCTAAACGAATCCACACAGGATTGGGGAGAATTAAAGTAGAGAGAAAATGAAGTATGAACCTGTGGGACTGTTGGAAACTGACTTGGGCCCCTTTGATGCTTTTTTCTTCCACGTTAAAGACTAAAAGACATTTTAAAATTATTTTTGGCTGAGTTACACTTGTTTGAATGAAACTCCATGTGGAGACTAGACTCTGGCTCCAGGATTTATAAGGCATCTGAACAAATAAATATATAGCAATATAAGTCACACTAAATGCCTTGAAGAAAATGACAGAGTGCCATGAAAGAATAATGGGGCCGGGGTGGGGAGAATATGTATATACTTAGGTTCGTCAGGCAAGGCCTTTATGCTGAGGGAACATGATATTTAGTGTTCACGTGACGTGTGTTCAGAATGCCCAGCACTTTTGAACACCTTTGTAATATCTGAGGAATTTCCTGTGAGAAAACGTGCCTCTGGGACCCCCTTTGCAGCAGAGGCATGTGACCTAGGTCCTACCAATCAGGCATTGTCATGCGAAACTTCAACCTGAAAAATGAAGTTGGAAAGATTCCAACTTTGTTTTGCAAGAAAGATTTGCAAGATGAAGAAGGAAATGTGCACAGCTCTGGCTACCCAGTGGTGAGGGTGGTAAGGGTACCAGAGGCAGAGCTCTTGGCGCCCAGTCCTTATTTTTGTAGACTGTATTTGTAGAGGTTGTGGTTTTGGTGTCAAGTGGTGGCAGCAGCAGTGGACTTTCACTCGAGCCTCTAGTGTCTGGGTCTTGTACCTGGCTGTGCTGCACCCACATCCGGCCTCTGGTCTTCCTGGAGCTTCTGTGGGATACATAATATTAGTCAAGTCCCTTTCTCAGCCAGAGCAGATTCTGTTTGCAACTAAGAACCTGACTGAATCAAGGTGAGACCCGAAAGATGAGTCAGCCATGGGAAGAGCAGGTGGGGTGAGACTTCTGGGCAGAAGGCACTGAGGAATAAGAGTTGGTTTAAGGAACCGAGAAGAGGCCAGTGTGGTGGGAGTCCATTAGAAGCGGGGAGAGTGGAACTCGACGTGGTCAGAAAAGGAAACAGGGCCCAGAATCCAGTGCTGAAGTCATGGCGAGGAGTTTGTGGTTTATGCAAAGTTTAATGAATCTTGACATGATTTTGACAGGGGAATGCAGGATCTGATTAATGTGTTCTAAAAAACTGCTCCGTGTGGAGCATAAATAAGAAGGGGACAAGAGAGGACATGGGCAAAGTATTAAGGTTACATCATACTGCAATTGTGTCTACATGTCTGTGCCCTTACTAGATCATAAATTCCTTCAACTCAAAAACCATGTCTAATTCAAGCGCATAGAAGGTGCTCAGTGTATTAAACAAAACTGCATATATACAATAATGCATTGAATTCTTATAACAAATCTGCTAGGCAGGTATTATGCCCATTTCATAGAGGAAAAAAACTGGTGATTAGAGAGATCTATGTGCTAGGCACTGTCCTAAGAATTTTACACACTAATTATATATTAACACACTAATCCTCACAACAATTTCAGGAGGTATATGCTGTTTTATCCCCATTTTACAGATGAGGCACAGAGAGGTTATGTAAGAAGCTCGAGGTTACACAGCTAATAGGTGGTAAAGCCGGGATTTGAATCCAGGCAGTTGGCTCCAGAGGCTCTACTCTTAACCAGCATGCAAGAGCGCCTCATATGGGTACTGATCGACTCTACATGTTTATAGAAAAATATAAATTTAAATGAGTTAAAATATCATAAGAGTAACCACTAGAATAAAAGTTGGATGTATAACTTTCAAAACACTAGAGAAAAAAAAATTTGGAAAAAGAAACTTTATCAAATCAAAGACAGAAAAGAGAAGAAAACAACAGGAAGCATGATACATAGAAAAAACAAGTTAGAATTAAATCCAAACATGTAAATATGAATGAGTTAAATTTTACTATTAAAAGAGAAATAACGCAAATGTGGGGGGCACATGTATACGCTTTTTAAATACATGTCTAACACAAAACACAGCTAACAACTCCATTACTGGGTATATATTCAGAGATGCTCTTGCACACGTATACCAGGAGACACATCCAAGAGAGTTTACTACCAGCATTGCTTATAATAGCAAAAAACTGGGGAAAAAAATAAACAAACAAGGGATGGTATGGATATGGAGCAACACAAACTCTCTCACACTGCTGGTGGAAGGGTAAACTGGTAAGCACTGGAGAACAATTTGGCAATATCAAATAAAGTTGAATTGCGCAAACCCTTCTACCTTGCAATTCCATTTCTAGACATATACCTAAAACTTCTTGTCATGTGCCCAAGATGTGTACAAGAATGTCCATTAACTCCTGTTCTAGTGGCAAAAATCAGGAACCATTAAATTACTACCAACAGGAGAATGGATAAATTGCTTTATATCATACAATGCAATACTATTCAGCAGTTAAGATGAAAAAACTAGAACTACCAGAATCAACATGGATAACTTCCACAAACTTAATTTTGGGTGACAAAAACAAGTTACACAATGGTATCATTTATATTAGGTTTGAAAACATACAAAACAATACTATATGTTACTTATATAGCTACATATATATGTAGCACGTATAAAAGCTTTCATGGAAATGATAGATAACACATCCAGGGGAGGAGTTAATTTAGGGGAAGAAGAGAGGGAGAATGAGATTGCAGAAGGGGTCACAGGGGGCTCTAACTGAACAGGTAATATTAAAATCTGAAGCAAATATGGAAAAATGCTAAAATATGATAAAGTTAGGTGGTCAGTATATAGGTGTTCTTTATACTATTCTCTGTAACTTTATACATGTTTGTAATATTTCATATTAAACATTTTAAAGAAAATAAGCTTTCAACTCAAGATTCTACAAAAAGAACAAAATAAACCCAAAGAAATAAGAAGGAAGAAATTAATGAACGTATACATTGATGAAAGAGAAAAAACTTCTAAGACAGAGGTTATCAATAAAATCAAAAGCTGGTACAATAAATCTGATTAAAAAAAAAGAAAAAAAGACTCCCATAGAATATGTAAGAATGGATAAGCACAATACGAGATCAAAAAACGTTAATAATACCATGGACAATTTTATAACAATAAATTTGAAAATGTAGATGAAATGGATACTTTTCTAGGAAAAAGTATGTATCTCTTAAAAAGGCACCACACCCAGATAGCTTTAAAGATGAGTTCTTCAAAACCTAAGGAATAGATCATTCACATGCGGTGTCTATTCCAGGTCATACAATAAGAAGTTAACCTGCCTGACTCATTTTGACACCTAGCAAAAACTGATATCAAAACTAGACAACAACAAAAGAAAACCATAAGCCAATCTCACGAACATAGACACAAAAATCCTAAATTAAATACACAGCAAATTGCATCCAGCAACGTATTGGAAGAATACATACCAGGATTGTAAGGATGGCTAAATATTAGAAAATCTATTATTGTAGTTCTATTATTGTACGGTAATGGAGAAAAGCCATATGATCATCTCTGAAAGTATCTGGTAATACTCAATACCCATTTCTGATATTAAGAAACAATAAAACGACTTGGCAAGCTAGGAAAAGAACGAAGTGCTTTTAATTTTTAAAAAAGGTTATCCACCAGCAACCTTCAGAAAACATCATGAACCAAAGGTAAGATGCAATCCAAATAACTTCTAGAAAGAAGTACCCCTAAGGCTACTATATAGTGTTGTACTGGATTCTTGGGAAAAGCCAAAATTGTCACTTACAGATGAATCTTACCTACAAAATCCAAGAGAACTATTAGAATACTAACGTTTAGCGAAGTAACCAGATAGATCAACATACCGAAAACCAAACTATCCTAGGGCGCAGTAATAGTCCATAAGGAAGACCAAACAAACTAAAACAGCAACAAAAACTGCGAGGGAAAAATATAAAAAGAAATGTGCAAAACAGCAAGACAACTGGAAGACTTCCCCTGAATAACAAGGGAAGACTTGAATTCATAGAGAAATAACCACGTTGCTGGATGGGAAGTCTCAATACCGCACTGGTATCAAATCTGGGCAAATTAATCTATCCAAAAACAAATCCCGGACAAACGTCATTTGGTGACAGTACGCTACAGAACCGGGCTCTACGCTTTGGGGTTCTTGACGTCTGCGGAAACGCTCTGCAAACAGTCAAACCACAGGCGGAAAACCCGCCCGCACGCCCGCGGTCCCAGCGGAAAGCCCTGCGGCCGGAAGAGCCGCGTCGGCTCCGCCCCCTTCTGTGTCGTGGGCGGGGCGTTTCCGGCCGGCTGAGGCGCCCGCGCTGGTAGGCCCCGCCCCGTTCCACACCACGCGACACCGCGCAGTCGGGTGTGGGGCTCCGTGGCGTTCGCCACCCTGGTTCCTCAGCACCCTTGGGCTGGGGCTGTCGAGCCCGCCCAAAAAGGTCGTTTCCCCTGCGGTTTCCAGTAAGTGACGGTCCCAGTCGGAGCTGTGGCTAGAAAAGGTCGCGCCGGCATTTTCTTCCCACCTCCGCCTTTCCCCCAGCCCCCCTTGAGTCTCCCCGGCTTCTCGGTCACCCGTGGACGGTCCGCCCCCGTTCCCCAAATCGGGCCGCTTCCGGCGCTCGGGGTTTCCCCGGAAGATGTGTCCTTTCCCCTGAGCGCTTCGTTAATCTGGAACGATCGCCGACTTCTCATGTATGTTATGGAGGGTGTGTTCTGGGTCCGACACCCCTCCCCGCTCTTCCTCTTCCTACCGCGGACCCCCCTAGGTAGACGCCGTGGCGATGCTCCCGCCGCCGCCTCTTCCCCCAGCTGGGTTTGGAGTCTCCCCTTTCTGTCTGCTTCAGAATCTTCGCCCTTCTAAAGAAAGTCTTTACCAAGGGCCACCCCTCTCAGCGCAGCGCCCCACCTCCCCTCCCCAAACCCCCTTCTCTTAGTAAATAGTAGCGACAGTTAACGAAAGAATGCCTGAAGAGTAAGACACTGACCTAAGCGTTCTGCACGCATTATTTTATTCCATCATCGCCACAATCCTTGGGTAGATACAAACCAGAAAAGTGAGGCACGAAACAGTTAAATAATTTGCTCGAGGTGGCTTGGATGTGATGGAGTTGAAATTTGAATCCATTGTGTAGCCCACTCCAAAGCTGGTGTTGTCACCCCTTTCTCTTTCCCCAGTACCTGGGCATCCCCTTTTTAGTTGCTTCTCCTGAGGAACTTTTTCTGAATGCTGTCTAGAACGACCCTGTTTCTGGAAATTTGGCCTCTGTCTAAGAACGTTCTCAGAGCTCTCTTTACACATACCTTTGAGTGGTCCAGTTTATCAGGTATCTAAGCTCCGAGCTTTGTAGTATTTTTTCATCCCCAAAATGTGCTTATGCCTCTTTAAAAATGTACTCCTAGCCCAGTGCTCATTAATCAGCCCTCTTCCCCTGCCTCAGTATGACTCATTCTCAATAGCGCTGTTCTCAGCAAACGTTTGAGCAGCTGGTGTATCTAAGACGATAAAGATAATTGCAGTTTCAAAGAACTCCGAGGTTTAGTTTCTGACCTCAAGGAGAAATATGACATTTATTCATAAAAAGACCAAGCAAATAGCAGATAAACAGTAACTCAGTTGCACAGAAGAAAAATTCTGCAGGAGTGACTTTGGACAAGATAGTTAAGTGCTAAACTTGTTTCTTGATCTGTAAATGTTAAGGTTAGGCGAGGTCATTAAAATTTTGTCAATCTAAGTTCAGGGAAAGGAGTGATCACTCTGTACTGAGATGGGAAACTGCTGGAGAGGCTCTATGGTGTGTTCTTGATACATTACAGTGACAAGGATTAGGTTGAAGGCTTCTCTTTGCGCTTTGAACATCTGATAATGGTTGTGGACCTTGCTCTGGAAACAAAATTCACATTCATACAACATTTTATGTTCAATTTTTAGGAGATTCATCACCCACCCCTCCCCTCCAAAGCATATGTGTTAACCCCTGATTTAGGGAAATGAAATGAACTGCAGTTCAAAAGGCAAGGCTAAGCCAGATGTGGAAGGCCTTTATCTTGTAGGCGGTGTGGAACCGTTGGAGGTTTAAAGATAAGTCTGGCATCAGTGTGAAGGATGAATTTAAGTGGGGAAAGGCAGCGAGACGAGTTAGGCAGCAGGTGGAGTAATTTAGGTAGATAGTTTAGGAGATATTAAAGGGCTGTGCCAAGCAGTATTGGGAATGGGGGGAAATTGCAAGAAATATTGGCAAGGACAAATCAAAAGGGCTTGGTATCTGACTGGATATGGAATTGAAAGACAGGAAGGAGTCAGTGATAAATGACAAGGTCTGAAGTCTGTACAGCTGCAGTTATGTCCTTTCTCTACTTTGTCTTCTGTTTTTTATTGTACTAGGTCATTCCTATAGCATACATGCTCTAAGAGGCCATATCACTACTGATGATGGACGTTAAAAAGCATAATAAGGGAATTTTACAAACAACTCTATACTCATAAATTCAACAACTCAGATGAAATGAACCACTATCAAAACAACCAAAACTCACCCAGGAAGAAACAGATAAGCTGAATAGTTCTGTAACTATTAAATAAATTGAATTTGTATTGAAAAACCTAAACAAAAAAAACCCCAGAAAACTCCAGGCCCATATAGTTTCACTGGTGAATTTTATCAAACATTTAAGGACAAAATAAAAGCCATTCTACAGAGCTCTTCCAGAAGAGAGAAGAGGAAGGAAAACTTTCCAACTCGTTTTATAAAGCCAACATTACCTGATACCAAAACCAGATAAAAGCAATACTAAAAAAAGAAGACTAAATCAATATCCTTCATGAACAAAGATGCAAGAATACCAAAAACAATATTAGCAATTGAATCCAGCAACATGTAAAAAGAAAAATTCGTTGTGACTGTCTTTTGACATTCCAGGAATTCAAAGCTGATTCAACACTTGAAAATCAATTTGTGTAACCCACCATATTAACAGACTAAACAAGAAAAAGTACATGACCCTATCAATAGATGGAAGAGAAAAACAACACAACAAAATTCAACATCCATAATTTTAAAAACTCAGCACCATGAACCCGACAGTTTCATCTGTGTAAAGAAAAAAAATGTCGGTTCAACTAAGGTGAGGGAAAATCATATTTTGAGCCCCAAACAGAATCTAATCCATCTAGAGGTCTTTGGTTCTTTAACAGCTATAGGAATGACCACCATCTGTAATCCAGAGGACTGGCTGGTGTGACTTGCTTCACAAGAGGACACTGTGGCTGGAACTCCTGACCAGCTGAGCTTTGCCTAGCCTGACTTGGGCTTCCCAAGCCAAGACTGCTTGCTCCTGCAATTCAGCACCTCTACCCCCACCCCATCAAAGAGGCCACATCGCTGAAATGGCAGAGAGATGGTGAAGAGTGAGGAGGGATGGTAGCATTTGACATGGTGTTGGTAGTCTCTCTAAGAGATGGCATTGACTACTTTTCTGTTTTTCTTTCCATCTTAAAAATTTTGCGTTTTTACAGAGAGCAAACAGAATGTGTACATAAAAAAGCTTCAGAAAGTATGTAACAGTCTTCATATCAATGTTCGAAACAAAAACAACTCAGCAAACTAGGGATAGAAGGGAATCTGATAAAAGGCATCTACAAAACCTAGAGCTAACATCATCATACTTAATGGTGAAAGACTGAATGTCCCCTACCCGCAAGATTGGGAACCAGATGAGGATGTTTATTTTCACAACTCCTGTTCAGTATTTTACTGGAAGTCCTAGCAATTGCAGTAAGGAAGAAAAAGAAATAAAAAGCATTCTGATTGGAAAGGAAGAAATAAAATTATTCCTATGTTCAGATGGCATAATAGTCTGTGTAGTAAATCTCAAGAAATTTACAAAGAAGCTCTTAGTGCTAATAAGTGAATTTAGCAGGGTGTGGGATAAAAGGTTAACATAAAAAAGTCAATTATATTTCTACACTAGCAATAAACAATTGGAAACTGACCCCCACTCCCCTCTCCCATAAATGAAATACTTAGGTATAAATCTAAAAAAAATATGCTCAGGATCTTTATGCTGAAAACCAGAAAACATTGATGAAAGAAATCAAAGAACACCCATACTATGTTCGTGGATTAGAAGATTCAGTACAGTTAAGATGTCAATTCTTGGGGCCAGCCTGGTGGTGCAAGCGGTTAAGTGCATGCAGTCCGCTGCGGCAGCCTGGGGTCCGCCGGTTCGGATCCCGGGCGCGCACCGACGCACTGCTTGGCAAGCCATGCTGTGGCGGCGTCCCACATAAAGCGGAGGAGGATGGGCATGGATGTTAGCCCAGGGCCAGTCTTCCTCAGCAAAAAAAGAGGAGGATTGGCAGATGTTAGCTCAGGGCCGATCTTCCTCACAAAAAAAAAGATGTCAATTCTCCCTAAATTGATCTATGCATTTAATGCAATTGCACTAAAAATACTAGCAGGATTTTTGTAGATATTAAATTAGTTGATTCTGAAGTTATAAGGAAAGGTAAAGGAACTAGAATAGCAAAAACAATTCTGCAAATGAAGAGCAAAGTTGAAGAGTTCACACAACCTGATTTTAAGACTTAACTATAAAGCTACAGTAATCAAGACAGTGTGAGACTGGTGAAAGGTTAGTTACATAGACCAGTGGAACAGAACAGAGTCCAGAAATAGACCCACAGAAATACGGCCAATTGATTTTTAACAGCGGTGCAAATGCAATTCAATGGAGAAAGGACAGCCCTTTCAATTCGTGGTGCTGGGAAAACTGGATATCCATATGTGAAAAATGAACCTTGACCTACATCTTACACCATATATAAAAAAATAACTCAAAATGGATGATAGACCTAAAAGTAAGAGCTAAAAATATAAAACTCTTGAGGAAAACATAGGAGAAAATCTTTGTGATCTTGGATTAGGCAAAGAGTTCTTGGATACAACCCCAAAAGCACTATCTGTAAAGGAAAAAAATTGATAAGTTGGACTTTTATCAAAATTAAAGTCTTTTGCTACATGAAGGACATTACAAAGAGAATGAAAGACAAGGGATATTGGGAGAAAATATTTGCAAATCACATTCTTAACAGACTTGTATCCAGAATATATAAAGAATTTTCAAAACCTAACCAGAAAACAATTCAATAAAAAATGGGCAAAAATTGAACATACACTTCACTAAAAAAGATATACAGATAGCAAATAAGCACTGAAAAGATGTTTAACATCATTAATCATTAAGGAAATGTGATTAAAACCACAGGAAACATTACACACCTATTAGAATGGATAAAATAAAAAATAACAATACCAAGTGCTGGCCAGGATGTGGAGAAACTGGAACATTCATACATTGCTGTGGGAATGCAGAATGCCACTCTGGAGAACAATTATGCAGTCTCTTATAAAGTTAAGCATACATTTACCATATAACCCAGCAATTCCACTTCTACATGTTTATTCCAAAGAAATGAACTTATGTTAATGCAAAAATTGTACACAAATATTTGTAGCATCATTATTCATAATCATCCAAAATGTCCCAAGTCAAAACTGGTTCAACATTTGAAAATCACTGAGTGTAACCCACGTATTAACAGACTAAACCAGAAAAACTACATGAACTAAATGTCCTTCAGTGGGTGAATGGATAAACATACTGTAGTTCATCCATACAATGGAATAGTATTCAGAAATGAACAAACTATTGATATATTCAATAACTTGAGTGAATCTCAAATGTGTTATATTGAGCAAAGGAAGCCAATCTCAGGTGGTTACATATGGTATGATTCCATTTATATGATATTCTGAAAAAGGCAAAACTAAGGGGACAGAGAACACATCACTGATTGCCAGGGGTTAAGGGTAGGGAGAAAGTCTGACTGCAAAGGGGTAGCATGAGGGCATTCGTGGGATATTGGAATTGTTCTGTATACTATTAATGGTTGTTGCAAGAACCTATGCGTGTATTAAAACTCAGTACTGTGCACACAAACACACAAATTTTTACTGTATGTAAATTTAAAAGTATTTTTTTAAGTTAATAAGGAAAAAAGCTCTCTAGTCTAGAATCTCTTTATAAAATCCTGCTCTTGACCTCAACAATCCCTGCAACCGCTATTCCGTTTTTCTGCTTTCATGGTAAAATATAGTTTATGTTTATTGTCACTATTTTGTTGCTAACCATTCACTCTTTTTAAAAAATATTTTAAAACATTCAGGAACATAATGCATACACATGATTAAAAGATCAAGGAGCATGGAAGGGTTTATAAGGAAAAGCAACAGTCTCCATCCCACTTGCTTTCTTGTCATTCTAGATCCAGCTCCCCAGAGACAAACCCTTTAAATCTTTTGTATGTTTAGTCTCTTTGGTGATTATAGCTACATCTCTAAATAATACGCTTGTACTGTTCTTTCTCAATTAATCAAATTTAGATGTTATCCTCTGACTTTCTGCCATGACAGATGAGGACTTGTCTCACTTATATCACCCTTCACTTTGCCTGCCGCCTTCTCCCTGGATTTGATGGTTTTAAGACTGTTTTTATTTCCTGTATTGTTTACCCTTATAATCTTAAACAATACATTTAATCACATATTTCTCGTTCCAACAAGTTTTGTCAGTATCTCTTGACTTTGTAGGATGATAATAGCATTCCTACCTTTCGCTCCATCTTTTCTCTCTTTGCCTTTCATATTCTGTCAGCTGTAACTTTACAATTATAGCCTTGTAATTGGATAAATTACTTTCTATTCTACAACTATTATTAAAACATCCATATTTTCTTCTATAACTTCTATAAGTTGAATTTAAAAGTTGAAAGCCAATAGAAAGAACATTTATATTATTGTGACCTTGTAAATATTGCTCACTGCAAGTCCTAGTAATATGCTTGGATTATATTTCTCTTAAGGTCCAGGGTCATGTTTCTAGAGAAATGTTGCTAGCATTAATTAATTCTTGAAAATTTTTATTAGAATCTACTGACATTTTGTTCTGAATTGGACCAGTTGCTTTTTAGTCTTTTGAACAGCCTTTTTCCTGAGATTTTACTTTTCCTTTGAACTTCTGGGATTTTCTGTACTTTTGTATCCCTCACCTTCTGCTTTCTTTGTTTTCACTCTTATTTTGCTGGAGCACATGCTCAAGTAATTTTTCAGAAAGGGTACATGGGTGATAAATTTTCCAAATCTTTGCATGACTTGATTTTGCCTGTTTTTTGATAACTTAGCTGAATATAGAATTCTAGGTTTAAAATAAATTTCCTCCAGAACTGTAAAGATCTTTTTTCAATATGTCCGAGAATTCATTGATGAAAAGACTGATGCTAGTCTGAATCTTTCTTTGTGACCATTTTCCCTTTGGAAGCATTTGGGAATGTCTCTTGAAAATTTCACCATGCTGTATCTAGAGTTTTTTTCTTTCATCTTCTTTAGCAGTTAGTGCCGTTCTTTCAATATGAACAGTTCTTTTTCTGTTCAGCTCTGAGAAATCTTCAAGTTTTTTATTTCCTCTCTTCTATTTTCTCTTCTTTCTTTCTGAAATTTTTATATTAGGCCTCTTGGATTTTATACTCTGTGATTCTTATCTTTTCTCTCATTTTTCTAAACTGATTTTATCTTTTATGTCCTCTTTTAAGTTTTTATGTCTGAATAATAATTTTAACTAAAAAGCATACTCTTATTTTCTGAGAATACTTTTTTTCTTAGCATCCTGCTTTTTTTAATGTGTGCAATATCTTCTAAACCTCTCTGAAGTAACAGATCATAATTTTTTTCAGTTCTGTTTTGTTTCATCTTGGTTGTTTCTCTATCTTAGATTTTATTATGCTGTAGATTTTCTTCAAATATCTGGTGGTCTTTGGTTGTCCATTCATGGCAAAGAATGAGAGGATAAGAAGGATGACATAATTTTTTACACATGGATGAAGATTGTTAATTGCAGGCTTCACTTTTAAGGCTCTGCCACTTACTAGCTATGTGATCTTGGGCAACCACTCTGTCTTAACCACTCTGTCTCACGTGAAAAAAATGAGATAATGGTATGTTCTTTATTGTTTTGTTGTATTTTTTTTTTGTGTGTGAGGAAGATCAGCCCTGAGCTAACATCCTTGCTAATCCTCTTCTTTTTTTGCTGAGGAAGACCGGCTCTGAGCTAACATCTATTGCCAATCCTCCTCCTTTTTTTTCCCCCCCCCAAAGCCCCAGTAGATAGTTGTATGTCATAGTTGCACATCCTTCTAGTTGCTGTATGTGGGATGCGGCCTCAGCATGGCCGGAGAAGTGGTGCATCGGTGCGCGCCCGGGATCCGAACCCGGGCCGCCAGTAGCGGAGCGCGCGCACTTAACTGCTAAGCCATGGGGCCGGCCCTGTTTTGTTGTATTAAATGAAGTAATGCATGCAAAGTGCTTAGAACAATGCCTGGGATATAGCAAACACTTACTTAATGTTTAATATTACTAAATAAGGTAGGCGGGCAGGAAGCTGGCTATTTCATTAGGGACTCAACCAAAAACAAGACTCAGGAAGGCATTACTCTGAGACATCAAGACTTGTACTTGCTGCCCTGAGCTCCCCATGTTTCATTCATTTTCTTTAAACACTCCTTTGAGTTTTTGCTTGAGAGTAATCACTGGGTTGTATCGTGGTGTAAACAGATCATCTGTAATCCTCCTGTTTTCATCACTGCTTCTTATTCCCATCCTCATAGTCTCTCTCACTTAGTGCCTCTTCTAGGTCCTGCTAGGCAGATCACTCCTTTTACTGTAATGTCTTTCTCAAGCATCCCAGGCTACACCGCTCTGTTTCTCCTGTCAACACACTTGCATCTGCTTTCTGGTTTTCAAACATTTGTTGAATCACATTTCCCTCTTGTATACTCTTTTATTTTTCCTGTTTTGGATTTATAAATTTTTGTTGCTTAACTATCATTTTAATATGACTTCATAAAGGAAGTTGGCCATCTTGTATGAGAAGCCTCATTCACTCTTTGTATGTTTTGAAGGGGGACATTTGCTTAAATTTTTATCAAAATGATATTTACTCAACAGTTATAAAAATCAAAAAAGTAGAATACTCCATCCGACTCTCCACAGGCAGCTCCTTTCAATTCTTTTAGCTCTTTCTGTTGGTATATCTACGTATTTTTATTTTTTTCAGCTTTATTGGGGTATAATTGACAAAATTGTGTGACACTTAAAGTGTACACATGATGATTTGATATATGTATACATTGTGAAAGGATTCTCTTCACCAAGTTAATTAAATATCCATCACCTCACATATTTACCTTTTTTTTTTTGGTGGCAACATTTATGTTCTACTCTCTTAGCTAATTTCAACAATGCAGTGTTATCAACTGTAGTTGCTGTGTTTTCCATTAGATCCTCAGACCTTATTCATCTTATAACTGGAAGTTTGTACCCTTTTACCAACCTCTCCCTATTTCCCTCACCAACCAGCCCCTGGAAACCACTTTTCTACTCTCTTTTTCAATAAGTTCAACTTTTTTTTTTTTAAGATTCCACATATAATTGATACCATGCAGTATTTGTCTTTGTCTGGTTTATATCACTTAGCGTAATTCCCTCCAGGTTCATCCATGTTGTCACAAGTGATAGGATTTCCTCCTTTTTTCTTTTTTTTTTTTTGGTGAGGGAGATTAGCCCTGAGCTAACATCTGTTACCAATCCTCCTCTTTTTGCTGAGGAAGATTGGCCCTGGGCTAACATCTGTGCCCATCTTCCTCTACTTTATATGTGGGACACCTGCCACAGCATGGCTTGATAAGCAGTGCGTAGGTCCATGCCTGGGATCCAAACTTGTGAACCCCAGGCCACCAAAGCGAGGTGCGCAAACTTTTTTTTTTTAAGGTTAATTTATGTGTTTATTTTCTCAGTGTGTAAGGAAGATCAGCCCTAACATCCATGCCAGTCCTCCTCTTTTTTTGCTGAGGAAGACTGGCCCTGGGCTAACATCCATGCCCATTTTCCTCCACTTTATATGGGATGCTGCCACAGCATGGACTGACAAGTGGTGCATCAGTGCGCACCTGGGATCCAAACCCGGGCCGCCAACAGTGGAGCGCAGAAGTGCATGAACTTAACCACTACGCCACTGGGCTGGCTCCAGGATTTCCTTCTTTTTCAAAGCTGAATAATAGTCCATTGTATACATATATATGTATATATAATTCCATTAATATAGACTATTATTATATAATTATATATGATGTAATATATATACTGTAATTAGATATACATATACTACATTTTCTTTATAATTCATCCATTAATGGACATTTAGATTGTTTCTATATCTTGGCAATTGTGAATAATGCTGTAATGAACATGGGGATATAGATAAGTCTTTGAGATACTGATTTTGTTTCCTTTGAAATTTTATTTATTTATTTAATTTTCCCCCAAAGCCCCAGTAGATAGTTGCATGTCATAGCTGCACATCCTTCTAGTTGCTATATGTGGGACGCGGCCTCAGCATGGCTGGAGAAGTGGTGTGTTGGTGCACGCCCGGGATCCAAACCCGGGCTGCCAGCAGCAGAGCGCACACACTTAACTGCTAAGCCACGGGGCCGGCCCTGATTTTGTTTCCTTTGGATATAGACCCAGAAGTGGGATTGCTGGATCGTATAGTAGTTCTATCTGTAATTTCTTGAGGAACTTTCATATTGTTTTCTGTAGTGGCTGTACCAGTTTACTTTCCCACCAACCATATACAATAGTTCCCTTTTCTCCACATCCTCGCCAACACTGAATTATCTTGTGTCTTTTTGGTAATAGACATCCTCACAGGTGTGAGCTGGTATCTCATTGTGGTTTTGATTTGCATTTCCCTGATGATTAGTGATGAGCACCTTTTCATGTGCCTGTTGGCCATTTGTATGTCTTCTTTGGAGAAATATCTACTCAGGTCCTTTGCCCATTTTTTAACTGAGTTATTTGTTTTTTTGCCATTGAGTTGTATGAGTTCCTTATATATACATTGCATATTTATCTCTTATCAGATATGTGATTTATAAATATTTTCTTCCATTCCATAGATTACCTTTTCTTTTTGTTGATGGTTTCCTTTGCTGTGCAGAGCTTTTTAGTTTAATGTAGTCCCATTTGTTTAGTTTTGCTTTTTTGCCTTTGCTTTTGGTGTCACATCCAAAAAAAATCATAGGAGTTTTATGGTTTTGGGTCTTATGTTCAAGTCTGTAATCGATTTTGAGCTGATTTTTGTGTATAGTTTGACAGTGGGCCAGTTTCATTTTTTCTCTGTGTGACTGTCCAGTTTTCCCAATGCCATTTATTGAAGAGACTATCCTTTCCCCACGTACTCTTGTCAAAGATTAGTTGACCATATTTGCAAGGGTTTATTTCTGGGCTCTCTATTGTGTTTCATTGCCCATGTGTCTTTTTTTTTTTTTTTTTTTAATGTCTGGAGCCATTTTTGGTTGTTACAACTTGAAATCTTGTCACAACTTGGTTTCTGCTTGGAATCTAGTGGGTAGAGGCCAGGGATATGGCTAAATATCCTACAATGCCTACCAAAGCCCTTCACAACACAGAATAATCCAGTCCTAAATGATAATAGTGAAAAAGTTGAGAAACTCTGCCCTAGTCCAAACTGCTAAAATCTCTTACTTGAAATACTGTAATAGCCATCTAACTGGGTTTCCTTCTTTTACTTTTACCCTTATACAATCTCTTCCCTGCAAAGCACAGCCATATGATACTTTAAAAACATAAATCCATCTTGACACTCCCCTGCTTAACACCCTCCAATTGCTTTCCACTATACTTAGGATGAAATCCCAACTTCTTAACATAAAGCTTGTTTTATATTTCTACATTATCTGGTCCTTACTTACGTATTACTTCTTTACATACCACTCCCCTTTGACTACTATGCTTGAAATTTACCTACTATCTTTCTGAACATCAAAAATGCTAAACTTGCTCTGCCTCAGGGCTTTGCACTTACGTTCCATCTGCTTGAAGTCCTTTCCAATGAGTTTTCACATAGCTGGCTGATCTCTCATCTTTCAAATCTAAGATCAAATGTCACCTCCTTAAAGGCAGACACTGCCTATCTACCAGGGCATTATCAATTATATCACTTGTTTATTTCCTTCATAACACATCATTAGAAATCATTTTGTTTCTTTTCTTTCCCAAAACTAGACTGTAAGCTCTTTGAATGTAGATATCTTGTCTGTTTGTTCACCACTATCTTTCCAGTACTGGATCAGGGGCTTAATAAATAAATTTTCTATGTATAGAATCATGTTATCCACAAACAGTGAAAGTTTCACTTCTTCCTTTCCAATTTGAGTACCTTTTATTTCTTTTTGCCTAATTGCTCTGGCCAAAACCTCCAGTACAATGTTGAATAGGAGTGGTGAGAGTAGCGACCCTTGTCTTGTTCCTGTTCTCAGAGGGATGGCTTTCAGTTTTTCACCATTAAGTATGATTTTGGCTGTGGGTGTTGATGTACTTTCCTTCTATACCCATTTTTTAAAAAAATTTTTATTTATTTATTTTTTTCCCCCAAAGCCCCAGCAGATAGCTGCATGTCATAGCTGCACATCCTTCCAGCTGCTGCATGCGGGACGCGGCCCCAGCATGGCCAGAGAAGCGTCGTGTCGGTGCGTGCCCAGGACCGAACCCAGGCCGCCAGCAGCAGAGCACGCGCACCCAACCGCCAAGCCACGGGGCCGGCCCCCTTATATACCCATTTTATTGAGAGTTTTTATTATAAGTGGATGTTGGATCTAGTCAAATGCTTTCTCTGCATCTCTTGAGATGATCATGTGATTTTTATCCCTCATTTTGTTAATGTGGTGTATCTTATTGATTGATTTGCAAATGTTGAACCATCCCTGCATCCCTAGTATAAATCCCACTTGATCATAGTGTATGATCCTTTTAGTGTATTGCTGTATTCAGTTTGCCAGTATTTTGCTGAGGATTTTTGCATCTATGTTCATCAGTGATATTGGCCTATAATTTTCCTTCTTTGTGGTGTTCTTGTCTGGTTTTGGTATGAGGGTAATGTTGGCCTAATAGAATGAGTTAGGAAGCATTCTGTCTTCTTCAGTTTTTTGGAATAGTTTGAGAAGGATAGGTATTAAATCTTTGAATGTTTGGTAAAGTTCTCAGAGAAGCCGTCTAGTCCCAGACTTTTGTTTTTTGGGAGGTTTTTGATTACTGTTTCAATCTCTTGTGATTGGTCTATTCAGATTCTCTATTTCTTCTTGATTCAGTTTTGGGAGGTTGTATGAGTCTAATAATTTATCCATTTCTTCTAGGTTATCCAATTTGTTGGCATATAGTTTTTCATAGTATTCTCTAATAATCCTTTGTATTTCTGTGGTATCCATTGTAGTTTCTCCTCTTTCATTTCTGATTTTATTTATTTGAGCCTTCTCTCTTTTTCTCTTAGTGAGTCTGGCTAATGGTTTGTCAATTTTGTTTATCTTCTCAAAGAACCAGCTCTCAGTTTCATTGATCTTTTCTACTGTGTTTTTTTTTAAGTCTCTATTTCATTTATTTCTGCTCTAATTTTTACTATTTCCCTCATTCTGCTGACTTTGGGCTTTGTTTGTTCTTTTTCTAGTTCTATTAGGTGTAGTTTAAGATTACTTATTTGAGATTTTTCTTCTTTGTTGAGGTGGGCCTGTATTGCTGTAAATTTCCCTCTTAGAGCCACTTTTGCTGCATCCCATAAGAGTTGGTATGTTGTATTTTCATTTTCATTTGTCTCCAGGTATTTTTTGATTTCTCCTTTGATTTCTTCATTGATCCAATGGTTGTTCAGTAGCATGTTGTTTAATGTCCACATATTTGTGACTTTCCCAGCCTTTTTCTTGTGGTTGATTTCTAGTTTCATAGCATTGTGGTTGGAAAATATGCTTGATATGATTTCAATCTTCTTAAATTTATTGAGGCTTCCCTTGTTTCCCAACATATGGTCTGTCTTTGAGAATGTTCCATATGCATCTGAGAAGAATGTGTATTCTGCTGTTTTTGGATGGAATGTTATATATATATCTATTAAGTCCATCTGATCAAGTGTTTCATTTAAATCCACTATTTCCTTGTTGACTTTCTGTCTGGGTGATCTATCTGTTGCTGTAAGTGGGTTGTTGAGGTCCCCTACTATTATTTGTTCCTTTAGATCTGTTAATAGTTGCTTTATATACTTTGGTGCTCCTGTGTTAGGTGCATATATTCATAACTGTTATGTCTTCTTGGTGGAATGTCCCTTTTATCATTATATACTGCCCTTCTTTGTCTCTCATTACCTGTTTTATCTTGAAGTCTACTTTGTCTGATATAAGTATGGCAACACCTGCTTTCTTTTGCTTGCCATTTGCTTGGAGTATTGTCTTCCGTGCCTTCACTCTGAGCCTGTGTTTATCTTTAGAGCTGAGATGCGTTTGCTGGAGGCAGCATATTGTTGGGTCTTGTTTTTTAATCCATCCAGCTACTCTGTGTCTTTTGGTTGGAGAAGTCAATCCATTTACATTTAGAGTGATTATTGATATATGAGGGCTTAATACTGCCATTTTATTTCTTGTTTTCCAGTTGTTCTATATATCCATTGTTTCTCTTCCCTTGTATTTTTGGCTGGGCTAGCATTCATGGGCAGGCTAGGCTGTCCCTGCCTCCTCTTAGAATCATGCCAGCCAGCCACTGTGTGAGGACCTGCGACCTGGCTTGCTGCTGCCAGGGAGGGGGAGGGGTGCACTCACCTATCTCCACTGCTTCCTGGGGATCCAGTCCACTCACCTTCAGATGTATAGTTGCGTGGGTCTCTCAGGCATCCTGTTGTGTTGTGTGGGTATCCTTCATTGGTCAATGAATGTCCGTTTAGTTGTAATTCAGAGGGGGAGAGACAAAGGGAACAGCTTACTCCTCCATGTTGCTGATGTCACCCCCTAAATGTCACCATGTCATTGCTGTATGAATGCAAGAACTAGAAGAAAAATGGTTTTACCTACAGAAATGGCTAAGTCTCCAGAAAATTTTGGTTTTATTTATTTTTTATTTATTTATTTTTAGCTCAGTATTTTTTTTATTACCACTTCTAAAAAACATGTTACAACTGAAATGCCATGTTCTAAAATTCCAAAATTATGTTCAGCAAAAGATCTGATTTAGAAACCATTTTGAGATATAGTCTCTGAGTTCACTATCGCACTGATGCTCTCCTCTGTCCATCCCAGATGGACAGTTCTTTGAGATGCAACTCATGTCCTATCATCGTGTTCTTTTATATCACATTCTTAGCAATAGCTTTTACTCTGCATTTTTTTTTTATTGATGTTTTAATGGTTTCTAACATTGTGAAATTTTGGGTTGTACATTTTTGTTTGTCCATCACCATATATATGACTCCCTTCACCCCTTGTGCCCACCCCCCACCCCCACTGCCCCTGGTAACCACAGTCCAGTTTTCTCTGTCCATGTGTTGGTTTATATTCCACATATGAGTAAGATCATACAGTGTTTGTCTTTCTCTTTCTGGCTTATTTCACTTAACATAATACGCTCCAGGCCCATCCATGTTGTTGCAAATGGGATGATTTTGTCTTTTTTTATGGCTGAGTAGTATTCCATTGTATATATATACCACATTTTCTTAATCCAGTTGTCAGTCGAGGGACACTTAGGTTGCTTCCACTTCTTGGCTATGGTGAATAATGCTGCAATGAACATAGGGGTGCATAAGCCTCTTTGGATTGTTGATTTCAGGTGCGTTGGATAGATTCCCAGTAGTGGGATGGCTGGATCATAGGGCATCTCTATTTTTAATTCTTTGAGGAATCTCCATACGGTTTTCCATAGAGGCTGCACCAATTTGCATTCCCACCAGCTGTGTATGAGGGTTCCTGTTTCTCCACATGCTCTCCAACATTTGTTGTTTTTTGTCTTGGTGATTATAGCCATTCTTTTTTTTTTTTTTTTTTTTGTGAGGAGGACCAGCCCTGAGCTAACATCCAATGCCATTCCTCCCCTTTTTTGCTGAGGAAGACTGGCCCTGGGCTAACATCCATGCCCATCTTCCTCTACTTTATATGGGATGCCGCCACAGCATGGCTTAACAAGCGGTGTGTTGGTGCGCACCCGGGATCCGAACCGGCGAACCCCGGGCCGCCGCAGCGGAACATGTGCACTTAACCGCTTGCGCCACCGGGCTGGCCCCTGATTATAGCCATTCTAACAGGCGTGAGGTGGTATCTTAGTGTTGTTTTGATTTGCATTTCCCTGATGATTAGTGATGTTGAGCATCTTTTCATGTGCCTATTGGCCATCTGTATTTCTTCCTTGGAGAAGTGTCTGTTCATTTCCTCTGCCCATTTTTTGACCGGGTTGTTTGTTTTTTTGTTGTTCAAGTGTGTGAGTTCTTTATATATTATGGAGATCAACCCCTTGTCAGATGTATGTTTTGCAAATATTCTCTCCCAGCTGGTTGGTTGTCTGTTCATCTTGATTCTGGTTTCATTTGTCTTGTAAAAGCTCTTTAATCTGATAAAGTCCCACTTGTTTATTTTTTCTTTAGTTTCCCTAGTCTGGGTAGGCATGTCATCTGAAAAGATTCCTTTAAAACCAATGTCAAATAGTGTGTTGCCTATATTTTCTTCTATGAGTTTTATAGTTTCAGGTCTCACCTTCAGGTCTTTGATCCATTTTGAGTTAATTTTTGTGAATGGCGATAGCACATGGTCCGCTTTCATTCTTTTGCATGTGGCTGTCCAGTTTTCCCAACACCATTTATTGAAGAGACTTTCCTTTCTCCATTGCATGTTCTTAGCACCTTTGTCGAAAATTAGCTGTCCGTATATGTGTGGTTTTATTTCTGGGCTTTCAATTCTGTTCCATTGATCTGTGTGTCTGTTTTTGTACCAGTACCATGCTGTTTTGATTACTATTGCTTTGTAGTATGTTTTGAAGTCAGGGATTGTGATGCCTCCTGCTTTGTTCTTTTTCTTTAGGATTTCTTTAGCTATTCGGGGTCTTTTGTTGCCCCATATAAATTTTAGTATTCTTTTTTCTATTTCTGTGAAGAATGTCATTGGGATTCTGATTGGGATTGCATGGAATCTGTAGATTGCTTTAGGTAATATAGACATTTTAACTATGTTTATTCTTCCAATCCACGTGCATGGGATATCTTTCCATTTCTTTAGGTCATCATGGATTTCTTTCAATAATGTCTTGTAGTTCTCATTGTATAGGTCCTTTACCTCCTTGGTAAGATTTATTCCTAGGTATTTTATTCTTTTTGATGCAATTGTAAATGGTATTATCTTTTTGAGCTCTCTTTCTGTTAGTTCATTATTAGCATACAGAAATGCAACTGATTTTTGTAGATTGATTTTGTACCCTGCAACTTTGCTGTAGTTGTTGATTGTTTCTAATAGTTTTCCAACAGATTCTTTAGGGTTTTCTATATATACAATCATGTCATCTGCAAATAGTGAGAGTTTCACTTCTTCGTTACCTATTTGGATTCCTTTTATTCCTTTTTCTTGCCTAATTGCTCTGGCCAAAACCTCCAGTACTATGTTGAACAGGAGTGGTGAGAGTGGGCAGCCCTGCCTCATTCCTGTTCTCAGAGGAATGGCTTTCAGTCTTTCCCCGTTGAGTATGATGTTGGCTGTGGGTTTGTCATATATGGCCTTTGTTATGTTGAGGTACTTTCTTTCTATTCCCATTTTATTGAGAGTTTTCATCATAAATGGATGTTGTATCTTGTCAAATGACTTCTCTGCATCTATTGAGATGATCATGTGGTTTTTATTCTTTGTTTTGTTGATGTGATGTATCACGTTGATTGATTTGCGGATGTTGAACCATCCCTGCGTCCCTGGTATAAATCCCACTTGATCATGGTGTATGATCTTTTTAATGTATTGTTGTATTCGGTTTGCCAATATTTTGTTGAGGATTTTTGCATCAGTGTTCATCAGTGATATTGGCCTGTAATTTTCTTTTTTTGTACTGTCTTTGTCTGGTTTTGGTATCAGGGTGATGTTGGCCTCATAGAATGATTTAGGAAGTGTTCCATCTTCCGCTATTTTTTGGAATAGTTTGAGAAGGATGGGTATTAAATCTTCTTTGAATGTTTGGGAAAATTAACTGGAGAAGCCATCTGGTCCTGGAATTTTATTTTTTGGGAAGTTTTTGATTACTATTTCAATCTCTTTACTTGTTATTGGTCTATTCAGATTCTCCATTTCTTCTTGGTTCAATTTTGGGAGGTTGTATAAGTCTAAGAATTTATCCATTTCTTCTAGATTGTCCAATTTGTTGGCATATAATTTCTCATAGTATTCTCTTATAATCTTCTGTATTTCCATGGTATCCATTGTAATTTCTCTTCTTTCATTTCTAATTTTATTTACTTGAGCCTTTTCTCTTTTTTTCTTAGTAAGTCTGGCTAAGAGTTTGTCGATTTTGTTTATCTTCTCGAAGAACCAACTCTTTGTTTCATTAATCCTTTCTACTGTTTTTTTGGTCTCAATTTCATTTATTTCTGCTCTAATTTTTATTGTTTCTCTCCTTCTGCTGGCTTTGTTTGTTCTTCTTTTTCTAGTTCTGTTAGGTGTAATTTAAGGTTGCCTATTAGGGCTTTTTCTTGTTTGTTAAGGTGGGCTTGTATCGCTATGAGTTTCCCTCTCAGGACCACTTTTGCTGCATCCCATATGGTTTGATATGGCATGTTATCATTTTCGTTTGTTTCCAGATAGTTTTTGATGTCTCCTTTAATTTCATCAATGATCCATTGGTTGTTCAGTAGCATGTTGTTTAATCTCCACATTTTTGTCACTTTCCCAGTTTTCTTTTCATGGTTCATTTCCAGTTTCATAGCCTTATGGTCTGAAAAGATGCTTGTTATGATTTCAATCTTCTTAAATTTATTGAGGCTTGCTTTGTTTCCCAACATATGGTCTATCCTAGAGAATGTTCCATGCGCGCTTGAGAAGAATGTGTAGTCAGCTGTTTTTGCATGGAGTGCTCTGTATATGTCTACTAGGTCCATCTCGTCCAGTTTTTCATTTAAGTCTACTATTTCTTTATTAACTTTTTGTCTGGATGATCTATCCATTGCTGTAAGTGGGGTGTTAAGATCCCCTACTATTATTGTGTTGTTGTTGATTTCTCCTTTTAGGTTTGTTAATAGTTGCTTTATGTACATTGGTGCTCCTATGTTGGGTGCATATATATTTATAAGTGATATGTCTTCTTGATGGAGTGTCCCTTTTATCATTATGTATTTCCCTTCTTTGTCTTTCTTAACCTGTTTTATCTTGAAGTCTACTTTGTCTGATATGAGTATGGCAACACCTGCTTTCTTTTGTTTGCCATTAGCTTGGAGTATTGTCTTCCATCCTTTCACTCTGAGCCTGTGCTTGTCTTTAGTGCTAAGATGTGTTTCCTGAAGGCAGCATATTGTTGGGTCTTGCTTTTTAATCCATCCTGCCACTCTGTATCTTTTGATTGGAGAGTTCAATCCATTTACATTTAGGGTAATTATTGATATATGAGGGCTTAATGTTGCTGTTTTGTCACTTATTTTCTGGTTCTTTTGCATTTCCTTTGTTTCTTGTCCCATTTGTTTTGGACTGCCAATGCAGTTTGGTTGTTCTGTCTTATGACTCTTCTAGTTTTCTCTTTGTTTATCTTATGTGGTTTTGCTTTGATTATTTGTTTAGTGGTTACCTTGAGGTTTGGGCAAAAAAATCTTGTGTATGAGATAGTCCATTATCTGATGGCCTCCTATTTCCTTATACTAAGTCAATTCAGTCACTTTCCTCTTCACCTTCTAAGTTGTTCTTGTTATACCTTATTCTGTCTTGTGTTGTGGCTGTGTGTTTACAGTGATGAGGTTAAATTTATTTTTGGTGAATTTCTTCCTTTGATCTTTGAATTTAGTATTTAAGTGGTTGCTAACCTATTCCGGTAAAGATCTACTATTTTTCTGAGTTTGTCTACCTACTTTTCTCCTTCCTCCAAGCTTTGTGTTCCCTTTCTCTTCTTTTTTTCAGGCCTGAGGACCTTCTTGAGTGTTTCTTGTAGTGGGGGTCTCGTGGCCATGAACTCCCTTAGCTTTTGTTTATCTGGGAGAGTTACTATTTCTCCATCATATTTGAAGGATATTTTTGCTGGATAGAGTATTCTTGGCTGAAAGTTTTTGTCTTTCAGTATTTTGAATATATCATTCCAGTCTCTTCTAGCCTGTAAAGTTTCTGTTGAGAAATCCGCTGAGAGCCTGATGGGAGTTCCTTTGTACGTTATTTTTTGTTTTTGTCTAGCTGCCCTTAATATTGTTTCTTTGTTGTTGACCCTGGCTAGCCTTACCACTAGGTGTCGTGGTGAAGGCCTTTGTCTGTTAATATATATAGGTGTCCTTTTGGCTTCGCTTACTGGTATTTCCTGCTCCTTCCCCAGATTTGGGAAATTCTCAGCTATTATTTCCTTGAATAGGCTCTCTGTTCCTCTTTCCCTCTCCTCTCCCTCAGGAATACCCATAATTCTTATGTTACATTTTCTAATAGAGTCAGATATTTCTCGGAGTCTTTCTTCATTTCTTTTTAGTCTTAGTTCTCTCTCCTCTTCCATCTGGAGTATATCTGTATTCCTATCCTCTAAAGTACTAATTCTTTCCTCCATATTGTCAGCTCTGTTCTTTAAAGATTCCAGATTCTCCTTTATCTCCTCCATTGTGTTCTTCATCTCCATCAGCACTGATTGGTTTTTCTTTATGATTTCAATCTCTTTTGTGAAGAAACTCCTAATCTCATTGAATTGTTTGTCTGTGTTGTCTCGTATTTCGTTGAGTGTTTTTATGATAGCTATTTTGAAATCTCTGTCATTTAGTTTATGGATTTCTGTGTCTTCGGGGTTGATTTCTGGGTGCTTGTCATTTTGTTTCTGGTCTGGTGATTTCATATATTTTTGCATTGTGGTTCCTGTGTTGGTTTTGTTTTTCCTCATCCTGGAAATCTCTGGTTGCAATTTCCACCTGCCGCCACTGTCTGGTGGTAAAGGGCTGTGTAGTCTAAGCCCCCTGCGCTCTGCCCCGGTTTTTCTGCTGCGATCCGCAGTTTTGTTTTTTTTTTCCCCGCTGCGATCCACGGGTCCAGTCGTTTGATCAGGTCTGCAGCGGATCGCTAGGTCTGGTCTGGTTGGTTGAGCTGCAGAGTCCGGTTTGCGGGGAGGGGGGAGCTCTCTCTTTTGCCCTCTGGGTCCCTGACGTGGGAGGCTTCTCGTTTGCCCCTCTCTATCTGCTCTCTGGGGTGCTCAGATGTTGATGGTAGCCCTGTGACTCCTCTGAATCCTCTGTGCGGGAGTTTCCCCCTGGCTGAGAGAGTCTGAAGAGCCACGGTTTCCCCGCCGAGGGCCGCCCCTCCCCCCTCTCTGGGAGCCGCGCAGACGGGGATCGCTGATCTGATGGGGAGGGAGAGGAGTTCTCCTTACCTCTCCCCACTTCCTCTGGGGGCCCAGCACGTTCTGCTGTCAGATGTGCGGCAGTGTGGATCCCTCCGCTCTAGCTTTTCACTGTCTGGGATTCCGTTGTTGGTCTGTGACTGTTGCTTTTGTTGTATCTTGTCGGGGGAAGAGTTCACGGGAAAGCTCACTCCGCCATGATGCTGACGTCATCTTGGTTTTATTTTAAAGTGCAAGGTGATAATAGATGATCCAAGGAAAATATCTATTAAACAAAGACAAAGAATTGGAGATCTGGACAAATAAAAGGGCTGGAAAAGTAATATATTCATTGAAATCATATGACTACATAAGATTTCTAAGAGAACAGCATTTCTCAAAGTGTGGTCTCAAGGCTTCCTGAATCACTAGAGGTCTCCCTCCATATCTTCTAAATGAAGATCTCTGGGTGTGCAGCACGGGAATCTGCCTTTTAACAAGTTCCTTGGTGTTTCTTATGTGTACTAAAGTTCAGGAACTAATGGAATAGCGTATAGAGAGGAACAATCAAAAGATTCAGGACTGAGCCCTAAGATGGCCTATCTTTAAGGGTGGGAGGAAAAAATGGGGCCCAATAAAGAGATAAGGAATGATGTGCTACAGGTACCAGGGAGAGCATCTCAGCTGTGAAAGCAAACCACAATCACAGCTATCCTTGACTGGTCTATTAGTCTACTTGGGCTGCCATAACAAAATACTGCAGACTGTGTGGCTTAAACAAGCGGAATTTATATTCTCACAGTTTTGGAGACTGGAAAGTTCAAGATCAAGATTCCAGCAGTGTTTGGTTTCTGGTGAGAACTCTATTCCTGGCTTGCAGATGGCCTCCTTCTTGCTTCACCCTCACATGGCCTTTTCTTTGTGGTACGTGGGGAGAGAGAGAGAGATTTCTCTCTCTCTTTCTTCTTATAAGAAAGTTCTGTCAGGCCTGTCATGTTAGGGATCCACCCTTATGACCTCATTTTACTTTAATTACCTCCTAAAGACACTATTTCTAAATATGGTCACATTGGGGGTTAGAGCTTCAGTAAATGAATTTTGGAGGGATACAATTCAGTCTGTCGGTGTTTCCCTTTAACAACAACTAGTTTGACCATGTGATCCAAGAGTATCACCACATCAATTCTAAATTCTTGTTCTTTTAGTCTATAAAGCAAAGTTCAGCTAAAACAAAGTGCTTATTTTGATCAAATCTGCATGAGATTTTTACCAAGGTTGTGGAAATACATATTTGATTTTTGTTGTGGTGACAGATACTCAAATTAGTTTATGAGAGGTTACCATTAAATAGAAATATAAAACCATTTTGTGAATAACTAATACGTGACCTTCTTTCCATTCAGAATTTAAAACATGGTTTCCACTTCCTTGTCCCAAAAAACATCATTTTGCATTTTAAATTCCCTAATAATTTGTCAATATTTTGGTTTTACAGACATGGCAGGTAGGTTTTATAGACATGGATAAGAAGTCCACACACAGAAGTCCTGAAGATGCCGGGACTGGTAGAAACGGAGGTAGGAATTTTACTTGCTTTAAGACCTTTTGAGTAAATTCAAATATGTTTGATAAATTATTTTATTTGTTTCTCTCTCATTTTTTGCTAATATTTGAGAGAATAATTGTGTTACATTTTATATCAATCTAAGGTAAACACAAACAAAAGAAAAAAGCAAAGCAAAACCGAAAACACCACCAATCCCGACACAGATCAACATCTCATTCTTCAGTTGACTATGTGTTTCCTGCTTCTTCATCATCATCTTCAGGAAGCCAGACGGATTCAAGTATTGAAGGTATCTTTATCACCCTGTTAAGGTTTTTTCATTTATAAGTTAGATGATTTAGAAAAAAAATTCATTAAAACTCCTTCATAACATCTGTTTATTCAACAGATGTTCACTGAGAATACTCACTATGTAGCAGGCATAATGGTAAACATGGCATGGTCCCTTCAGTCAAGGAACTTTTATTATATTGGGCAATAAAGACAAATAAATAGTCCATTACAATGCAGATAATTGCTATGACTTGATATGCACATGTTAAGGGGACAAGGAAAGGCTTTGAAGAGGAAAAAATATCTAAATTGCGAACTGGAGGATGAGTAGGCATTTTCCAGACAAAAAGGGGGGAGGTCGAATTCAGGAAGATTTATTACAAGCTAAAGGAATTGCATGTGCTAACCACTGTTGACATTTGGGTTTCTGATTCTTTCTCAAGTGATATGCTTACACTTCTATTTCTTGATTTATCAGTGGACTAATCAGAGTTCTTGGTTGTAAGCTGAGGAAGCTAACTCTGGCTGATTTAAATGGGGAAGGAGGGGGCCGGCCCGGTGGTGCAGGCGGTTAAGTGTGCGCGCTCTGCTGTGGCAGCCCGGGGCTCGCCGGTTCGGATCTCAGGCGCGCACTGATGCGCTCCTTGTTAAGCCATGCTGTGGTGGCGTCCCATATAAAGTAGAGGAGGATGGGCATGGATGTTAGCCCAGGGCCGGTCTTCCTCAGCCAAAAAGAAGAGGATTGGCAGATGTTAGCTCAGGGCCGATCTTCCTCACACACACAAAAAAAAATGGGAAAGGAATTTATTGAAAGGACATTGAGTAATTCACAGAATTGCCAAGAAACCTAGAGAACTAATCTCTGAATATGGCTAGGAACAAAGTGAAACTTGGCAGCTAGAACCATAGGCAAGTCATGCCACAGAGCCCAGTCTGGTAAGGGCACACTGCCACTACTGAACCTGGATGCCTCAACTTGCATTGCCATGGTCACTAAATGCCACCACTGTTATCACTGCCACTGCTGTCACTAGACACTGGGTATTTCTGCCATGCTGCAGTATGGATTCTTCACTATCTCTGCTTCTTTGTGTCACTATCTCCTAGGCAGTGATTGACTAAGCTTAGATCACATGCCCATGTCCTAGCTGCATAGGAAACTGGGAAAGCAAATATTGGCCTTTTCAGCATTGATGGTGGGAGGCATGCGGAGGAATATTCACCAAACATAGGAAGGAGAATCAGATACTGGGCAATCAAAATATAACAGATATTCTCCCCATTCAACTCTAGACAATATCTATTGATTAGCTCACTTTAAATCACTCCTTTTTGGGCCGGCCCCGTGGCTTAGTGGTTAAGTGCGTGCGCTCTGCTGCTGGCAGCCCGGGTTCGGATCCCGGGCGCGCACTGACACACCGCTTCTCCGGCCACGCTGAGGCCGCGTCCCACATACAGCAACTAGAAGAATGTGCAGCTATGACATACAACTATCTACTGGGGATTTGGGGGGAAAAATAAATAAATAAAATCTTTAAATCACTCCTTTTTCTCACCTACCTTTATCCTCTCAGTGTTTGCTAGTTATGTTGTAGTTTTTCTATTAGTTAATATAGTATCAATAAATATTTTACTTGTAATTATACTTGTTGTTCCATTAACTTTAGTCAATTATTTTACTCTCTTTTATATAGCTACCTCTATCCTTCCCTCCATCTTTTCTTCCCAATGTCTTTTTTTGAACATTTTCACTAGTTAATGTTTATAATCTGATCTACAACCAAAAATAACTCTTTCATTTTTTTGTCCAAATATTCACTTTAAAGGTTTAAAACCAATAATCAGCATGTAAATTATCACTGTATAAATATTGTTATTGCAGTGCCAAGTCATGTGCTAGGATTACATTTTCCTTTCATGATTACTGGGATTTTCAAAGGAGAATGTTTCTAGAATGTTTCTAGTCGCAGCATCAAGTACATTTATATTCCATCAGTTGCTTAAAACTATGCCATGTCTTAGTATTGCTTCCTGTTTGAACCATGACTTTCTTGTACAGTTTTTGTTTTTCTTAGAGTTTCTAGTTCAACTATTTGTTTTTTATTATTGACAGAAAGATAATGTAACTACCCCATAATAAAAAGATTTTCCATCCTTTTGATCATACTGTCCAGTGGAGTTCATTTCTTTTCACTGGAGATGTTCTTGCCTGTCTATTGTAAACTAGACCACTTTGTACCCACAAGGCCTGCCAGATAGCTGTCATCCTAGAATTTCCTGTCACTCTAGGTCCTCTAGTTTGGATCCATTGTTTCCTAGATCCATCTTCCTCTCTCTTAGTTTTCTGCCTCCACTGTTAGAGTACGTGGTCAAATAACTTTTCCAAAACATATATCTGGAAAGTAAACTTTCTGAGTCTTTGCATATCTCAAAATGTCATTATTCTGCTCTCACACTAATGAATAGTTTCAAAATGATTTCCCCTAATTTCGGTTTCCAACCTGTTCATTTTTTCACTTTTCAGTTTTAGGCTCTATAGAAGATAAGAATTTAGCTATTTTTTTAAAATCACTGTTCCCCCCCCATGTTTACTTCCTTCCTTCCATCCTTCTAAATAGGATTTCATTATTGTAACTTTGATAAGTTCACTATTCAATAATTTCATTATTATAACTTTGCAAATGCTATTTACAGCTGAACCATGTAATGGTTTCCTTTTAGCACAACTTTTTGTTTCCTTTTCACCTAATAATTATCTTTTAAAAAATTTGTTTCATTTTCTGTGTTTGTGATATATAATAGTAATCTAAATTTCCTTTCAAAATGTTCAAAATACATCAGGTACTTTGTTAATTTCATTTTGAGGATCATCTCCTGGGTTTTTTTAACATGCTCCATCTAGAATTACTGCTCTCTAGGCCTGTTAAGCAGCTGTGATATTAGAATCTCCTTTCATCGTCATTCTGGGGTTTCCTTTACCTTTCTTGGGTTTGATCACCTGTTTTCTGAATCCTGTTTTCCTCCTCCTTTGTTTTCTCCCTTATTTTATTGGAGCAACTCTTCTAGTAACTTTCTAGGAAAAGTTACTAGGAGACTATCTAGGAAACTATGAAAAGGATAGACAATTAATTCCTATTCTGTTTGTAGTTGTAAGTTTATACCAGTAAATAAATTTCCTTTATTGACTTCTGCTTCCCGAGATGAGTAGTTAGCAGGAAATCAGTGCTTCTACAATAAATAATTAGATAAAAAGCAGAAATTATTGTTTAAAGGAAGTGGAGAGCTGCTAAGGCAATAAGAACTAGAGAGATTAAGATTCTAGAGAGGAAAGAACTATGAGAAGTGAAACGATACAAAGATTAGAGTTTGGGCCTCACCACGGGTTGGAGAACACAAGAGGCCCTCTGTTGAAAACCCAGGAGGTGCAGGAATGAATCAGAGGTAAATTGAGCCGTAATTTCATCTCAGCACAGACCCTGATTGGGTTTAGATAATCATCCATCATTTTATTTGCCTAGTGGAAGAAGGGTGAATCATCTTGGGATGAAGATAACGTCATCTAGAGCCTCTAGAATTTTGTAATACAAAATACCTAGCTTTCAATAAAATATGACTAGATATTCTGACATGACTTAAAAACGAGATTTAAAAATATGTAAATAACAGCCCTACAGGTAATCCAAATATTGGAGTTAGCTAGCAATGAATTTTACATAATTGTAATTAATGTGTTCAAGAAAATAGAGATTTGTAAACTAAAAATAATCAAATGGAAATTTGGGAATAAAAAGTGCATTATCTAAAATTAGTAATTTACATAGATTTACCAACATATTAAACACAACAAAAAGACAGAATTGGAAAACTGGAAGTCAAGTTAGGAGAAAGAAAAAAGAATGGAAGATACAGAAGAGAGCATCGGAAACATGTGAGACACAGTGAAGAGGTCTAACATGGAATTGGAATCTAAGAAAGGGAGAAGAGAGAATGAGGAAGAAGCAATATTTGAAGAGAATAATGGCCAAAAGTTTTCCAAAACACATGAAAAACATCAACTACAGATACCCCCAAGCTAGATAATACAAAAAAATCATATGAGGAACTTTCACTTCTAGTCAGGAATATGGTTGTCTCTTACAGCATGGAGTGGTTAATATGGTGGCAGGCTAATAGTCTTCTTTTCTACTTTCTTATTAAATAATTCATTTTGTATATTTCCCAATAAAGTAATAGTTGTACTTATGTAGTTCTTGCTAATAAGCATAACACCTTATGTTTTCTAGATTAACTAGAGGTTGGATTCTAGTGGACTCATAGGTGTATTTTCCTCTAGATGGGTTCCTAAGTGCCACATATTTATAATACTGGGTTACAATTATAATGAAATAATTCATTTTATCTGGTATTCGTGTCTTGCAAGATTTTTCCAACCAACATAATAAAGTTAATTAAAATATCAATCTTAATTATTCTAATTCTTCAAATTATTTAGTCAATAAAATGACTTTTACTGATAGAACTTAAACTTCCAATTTTTTAAAAAACTTTTAGGTGCTCCCAAGGGAAAAATTAAAAGAAAGAGAGGTGAGAAAAGGAATAAATGGAAAAAAAAGAAAGAAAGGTAGGTAATTGTGAATAATTTAATATAAGAATAAGATTTAGCAGTTAGAGGATTCTGCACTTTCTTATTAATTAAGAAAAACAAAATCTACAGAGAATTTGCAGAGATATAAGAGAAGGAGTTGTTTAACATGGTAGTTAATGTGGAGCTAACTTAATAGTGTCCTTTTTCTTCTTTTCAAATACTCAGAAGATATACAGACAGGTAAACCTTACATTTGCAATTCTATATTCAAGTGAGTAAATTTGAAGATCTAATTGGCTCTATTAAATGATTCATGAGGGCCGGCCCCGTGGCTTAGCGGTTAAGTGCGTGCGCTCCGATGCAGGCTGCCCGGGTTCGTATCCCGGGTGCGCACAGACGCACTGCTTCTCCGGCCATGCTGAGGCCGCGTCCCACATACAGCAACTAGAACAATGTGCAACTATGACATACAACTATCGCCTGGGGCTTTAGGGGAAAAAAAAAAAAAAAAAATGATTCATGAATCAGGCAGCATCTCTTCTGGCAAGCAGAGAGATACTCTGAGGGGTTATACAAAATGGAAGCCTTTTATAGAAAGGAGGGTAGGACAAGAAGTCATCAGCAAGAGAAAAATGAAAGTTCATTAGAGGAAAGTAAGAGTTTGGGTGACAGTGGCTTCTCATTGGCTGAGCTGTCACATTTCCATTGGCTGGGCTTGTTGCTGGGCAAGAAGAAAATCTTCCTTCCTCCTGCTGGATTAGTAAAGTAGTTGCACTTCCTGTTTGGGAGTACAAAAGGTACATCTCTTCCTACTGGGGTCTGTAATTGATGCTTCTTCCTCTTGGAGTGTGTCATGTCTTCCTGTTTGGGGTAATTGACAACGAGTGGGAGGGTATGAGAGCTCCCTCTATAGGTCTTCCCGATTCCAATTTTACTTGAGGTTTCCTTTATTAATTTTCACACTTCTTCCCTTTTGATCAAAATCTTTCTCTGAAAGCATTGCTGATCAAGAATCAGGTTTTGTGAATTCAGTACCCTTCATCCCTCGGTGCCAGGAAGGACCTTTACTGGGTGTCATGTCCCACATTGGAGGGAAAGTGCGTGGACCACAAATTGCTTGAGGCCACATTTGAGTAACAAGGAAGGGTAGTATGGAAAACTCTCAGGCATTTCTTATACTTATAGGGTGAACTAAGGGGTCATTGCTGTCTTGGACAGATCAAGGTTTCTGATGACAAATTCAAAAATCAGAGACGTTTCTCCCTTTTGCAATAGACTGGGAAATGCAGACGAGTGCATTGTCCTTTCAAGAAAGAGAGGTAGAAAATGAAGTAAGAAGCAACAGTGAGAAAAGGGTGTACAGGCCTACTCTAGTAATCTTGGGAAAGCTGTCTCCTTCAGATGCCATCTACTTCAATTCCTAGAAATCTTTAATTTCAGGTCACTGGATGGGGTGCAGGTCCAGTTGGGATTTGGTGCTTTCTTTAGGTGTGACACATGAATCCAAAAGTCCACTCCCTAGAGTTTGGTGGCAAAAGAGGGTTAGTCAGCAGTACCTGATAGGGGCAGTGATAATTTTAAGAACTTTGCAAGGCTTTTGTTAAGGCTCATATAATTTGCCCAGTGAAGTGGGTGCCTCAATCTCTGGAGATTGTGGAAGGTATAAACCAAGTGGGAAACACATTCTCTTACGCTTTCTTTGCCACAGTGAGGGCATCAGCCTTGCAACAGGGGAAGGTGTCAACCCATCTGGAAAACATACATACAATAACAAGAACATATTGATAACCCATGCTAAGTGGCAGTGGAATGAAGTCTAGCTGCAGGTATTCAAAGGGTCCAGAGGGAGGAGGTCTGAGGCTTCTGGGGACAAAAATAATTTTTCCAGGATTATGGACCTGGCAGGTCAGATATTGCTGATAGACCATTTTTGAAATTTTGTAGAAGTTTCTCCACCAATGTTGATTCATAATTAAGTCATCTTAAATGCACTATGGTGGTTGAAGGACTGCAAAAATTAAAAAATGGGATATGCCAGGGAGCCAGGGAGAACCAAGCAGCTGTCTTGGGTTTCCCTTAGCCCCGACCGTTCATTTAATTTACAGCCATTTTTTTCCTCTGACTCAAGAGCAGACTGTTGCCATCAGGGTGGCAAAAGTCTGGTAATGAGGGATCGTTTTCACTTTTTTTTTCAGGAGCAGAATAGACTCCATCCACATGTGCTACAATCCTTATAGATTCTGTTGCTGCTACGTTTGCAAGAAAGCCAGATAGGGCATTTCCTTGATATTTGGATTCAGTCCGTTTAGTGTGAGCATCAGTTTTGATGACAGAGACCCAGTTCAGTTTTATGAGTTTCTATAAATCTTCTTGAAGATGAAGCATTTTTGCTGAAGCATCAGAGTAACTATAAATGATAAAACACTTTAAAAATGGTTTATTATAATGCAATTGGCAAAGAAATTTGGTTATTTCTGTGATATACAACATTTTAAGATCATAACTGGAATTATGATTGATAACATTATACCAGGACTTATCAAAATTTTAGAAATTTCACACAATTTCTAGAACACTTACATATCTATACAGATACGTATAGATATGTAAGGCTTATTATTACTTTTATCTGACAATGTTTCCCATGTAATTTAACATACCAAGTAAGCCTAATTAGTTTAATATTTCCCTTTTATAAGGAGAGAAAACACATTCTTTGAAATGTCCCAGGGGTCCTCTGGAAAATCTCAAAGTTATTTTGTTGTCAAAAGAGTTTGATTTTGGGAATTTGTCAAAGATATCAAAAGTTTTGGACACTTGACTAAATAGAATCACAAATCAATATTGAACAATACTTAATTATCTATTTAACCAAAGTGACAATAAAAGATTTCAAAGACAAATACAAGTCATGAGCAAAACTTACCTCTTTTAGTAGATTTACTTAAGTAATCAAAGACCCAATAAAGCACAGCATAATCTCTTATCAGGAGCAGACAAATAGTCTAAGAAACCTTAGTCCTTTTAACATAGAGAAAACCAAATTCTAATTTTGCACCAGCTTACTTTTGGCATTAAAATTCATTTACTTAATTAAATTTATTCCAATCTTAGCCAGTCCTGACCACACATAAAATTCCTTTCCCTTATTATTTCTAGTAGTTTTAGTAACGTATGTTAGAATTTTTAACCTTTAGAAACCTTTGATTTCCATTGAAAACCAAGAAGTAAGTAATTATAAACTGACTTTTACATTAGCATGCTCTGGATTGGCAAACTTATAAATACTTTTTATAATTTCTAGAAACATGCTTTTTCATAGAAAATTTCTCAGTGTGACACAAGACATGTTTACTAATAGATCTAATTTTATCTTTAGTTTCTCTGCAGTAAGAAGCCAAAAGTAGATAAACCTAGTTCAGTAATTAATATTCAATATTTTATCTTATTAGGGAATAATCTAGATATTCAATAAGCTTCTGTCATTTAACTTAACTTAGCAAAACTCTAAGTTTCAGGTTGCCAAAAAATTTGGGAAACTTATTTGAAAAGTTCACCTAAAAAGCCCCTTTTATTCTACTTACCTTTATTTAATTTACTTACTCTTAACAATTATGTTTAGAATACTTAACGAAAATTTCATCATACCAAGTTATTTTTCTTGCTGACAGTTTTGTAAGCCTACGTAGAATAAAAGTATTATATCTAATGCTGATAACTCTAAAGACATGTCTGTTTTAATTAAACCAACAAACTTAAACTAGCTTTTTTTTACTAAAGATTATTCCAGATCATGTGAACTTGAAAAGCATTTGGTTAGTTTCTGTTACATTTTCTGAGAACTTTAGACTGCTCATCCTTACAAGTGCTTAACCTTCAAACTAAATAGAGCTCTTTACAAATTAATTTTGGTAATACCATCTGGACGTAGAAAAACATCATACATTTACAACATACGTATGCAGACACATTCACAAAATATAGGCAGGGCCGGCTCCGTGGCTTAGCGGTTAAGTGCGCGCACTCTGATGCTGGCGGCCCGGGTTCGGATCCCGGGAGCGCCCCGAGGCACCACTTCTCCGTCCAACGCGAGGCCGAGTCCCACGTACAGCAACTAGAAGGATGTGAACCTATGACATACAACTATCTACTGGGGCTTTGGGGGTAAAAAAACTGAATAAATAAAATCTTTAAAAAAAAAAAAACAAAAAAACAAAATATAGGCAAATGCAAACAGCGATCTTATAAATTTTCCTTCTTTTTTTCTTAGTACAGGACAATTCTATATCTAATGTTCTCATCTTTTACAATATAATAGGGGAATTTTGGAGATTGGCAAATGGACATATCCACCCACTTATTGTTGGAATGTTTCTTTATCTCTGGGTACATAGTTTCATTTTAACTTAGGGGAGGAGGCCTAAAAAAAATTTTCTGTCAGGCTCTGAATATCAGCTTCCAATTTGGCCAAATTTCTGTTCATAAAGTTATTAAATCCTTTTAAATAGCTTGTCAGGTTTCAGCCAGGACAAACAGTAAATATTTCTGGCAGATCAAGTAACCTCATTAATTTTAATTTTAGTTTCCCGTTGGCTGTTTAAGGGAATAACATAGCAGTTTACCGGAAAATCCTTCAGAGTTTCATCAGCTCTGGGAGGGGCCCATATGGGGCATTTAAGTTGATGGTGAAGAATTTGCATAGAGCTTCTGAGGACACTCTTTTCCAGTTGATTACAGTTGAGACATAGATCTTTGGATCAGCATTTTTTCAAAGATAGACCCCTAGGGTACATATACATATGCATATATATGCAAAAATAGCATATATGCTTTGAAAAAAATGCACATAAAAGAGAGAGATAAATTAAAGAAAAAGTAAATGGCCACATTCTTTTCCCTTTATTCCAATTCGCTGTGGTTATCCTTCCTAAATATTTGGTATGTATCCTTAGGTTCTTTCTCTATGCATATGGAAATAAATGAAATTAATATGTATGTATAATTGTATATAGTTTTATGTTACAAAAATAGATCACCAACTTGCCTCTCTAAATTTAATTTATGTAATATAATAGTTTATGCATACAAAAAGAATATTTTAATAAATATAAAGTTAGACAGATAATGAGGGGGCCACATGGCAGCATAGGAAGACCCTGAACTCACCTCCTCCCACGGGCACACTGAATCTACACCTACATATAGAGCGATTTCTCCTGAAGAAGAACTGAGTGCTGAATGAATAGCTTCTGCATAACAAATGATATAGGGACCACATAGAAGCCAGTAGGAGAGACAGAGACACGGTATCCATGGAACCTCACCCTCTACAAGGCGGCCTGCAATAGGGAGGAGTGTCACTGAGGGGCCAAGTGCAGACTCGCCAGCCCTGGGGCACAGGGAAAAAACAGCAATTTCAAAGGCAACTACATTATATCAGAAGGAAATCCATTTACTAACCCTAGGGCATTTGCCAAAGGAGCAGGGAACTGCTGGGAATCTCTCCGGGGCTGGAGGCACCTGCGAGCACCATTTTTTGCATTCCCCCTCCACCTTAATGGGGCAAGCAAGAGCATGGTCCACGTGCTCTAGCTGGCCTGCCAAGGACACCCGAGTGTGCTCCACGGCCCTGGCCCACACCAGCTCCAGCCATCCCCATAAGGTGGCCCCAGTGTGGCACACCCCAGTCCCCCAATCTGTACATGTCCCAGCTCCAGCCATCTTGCCAAGATGGCCCCAGCTTGGTGCTCCCGGGACCCCCACTTGCACCTAATCCAGCCATGTCCCCAAAGTGGCCTTGGCACGTTTTATCCCGGGAATCACCTGGCCCACACCCACTCTAGCTCCAGCTGTCCTGCTGGCGGTGGGGGGGAAGCCAGCACTGAGTGCCCAGGACCCTCTGGCCTGCACTTGCTCTAGCTCAGGCTATTCTGCCAGACTGCCCAGGCTTGGCACTGTGGGACCTCCCCACCTCCAGCCGGCCCACTCCAGGTCCAGCTGGCCTGCCGAAGCTGCCTGGCCCATGCAGTCTACACAGGGGATGCTTCTACACAAGGCCACTCCTTCAAGACCAGGAGAGGTAGCTGTTTTGCCTAATTCATAGAAAACAAACTCAGAAAGTCAAACAAAATGAGGAGACAGGAAAAAATATGAAAGAGGGCTGGCCCCGTGGCGCAAGCGGTCAAGTGCACACGCTCTGCTGCGGCGGCCCGGGGTTCGCAGGTTCGCATCCCAGGCACACACCGATGCTGTGGCGGTGTCCCATATAAAGTGGAGGAAGATGGGCATGGATGTTAGCCCACGGCCAGTCTTCCTCAGCAAAAAGAGGAGGATTGGCAGATGTTAGCTCAGGGCCGATCTTCCTCACAAAAAAAAAAATATGAAAGAAATGAACTTTCAAATCAAGAAATCAGAAAAAGAACAACTAAAATACAACTGAAAGGAATGTAGGAGAAAGGAAATAATAGAGATACAAACTTTTTAAGAGACAGGAAAAATAGACTGTAGATTAATCCAACAGTTGAATTTTTGAAAAATCCCAAAAAACTGGTCAAACTTTTGACAAACCTACTAAAAAAAATAGATACAAACAAAAGTAAAAAGGGGATATATCAACAGGTACATAGCTCTAAAAACTTAAAGAGAATAATGTGAACAACTCTGTGCTATTGTGTGAGTATGAATCTGTCCACAACACAGTTATACAAGAAATCCAACTTTATTTTTCTATAATTCATCTCATTTTCTTTTTGAAGCCCTTGCTCACTGGAGAGGGATGAAAACCTGATCTCAGCCAGTCTGGAGTTTCCTTGTTTGAGTCTAATTTCAGGGATGGCGGCATGGGTAGAAAGGTGAAGAGGTGTGGGGCGGTTTTGTGTTCCCAAGGCATGGGTCGGGGGAAAGATACTCACCTAGTCCTTACTGTTATCTGTTCGTGATGTACATTATTCTGTCTGGTCCTCAGTCATCGATCCACACCATTTGCCACTGAGATGTTTTCATTCCTGCCCAGTCCTTCCAGGTATGGTGGCTCTCTCTCTGTTAATGCCATGTCACATGTAGGGGCATGGACATAGTTCTGCTTCCTCACGGCAATGCAGGGGTACTAAATGCAAGGCTATTTAAAGCCTTGTCAGCATAATCTCCCTTCCCAGTCATTTGTTCTCTGGTATCATATTACTTCCCCAAGGCTCAGTGTATAGCCTCCCTTTTCCCTTACCTGAGAATCCTCATAATTGTTTGCATTATTACTGCTTCCCTGGTGCTCTATGAATCACGTTACAGGGCCCATCTTTTGGGGATTTATCAATGTCTATACTTTTATCACCTTCCCACAACATCATCTTCTTCCTTAGTCTGGGGAAGATTTCTTTCTAGTCTTGTTGCAGCTTGAGGTGAGGTTGTGGGGAGGGAGAACTCAGCCCAGTTCTTTCCAGTTATATTTCTCTCAAATATTCTATCTATATATGGAGCCTTCTCTAGTCCTCTAATGGCTTACATTTTTAGAAATCATGTTCAGGAAGACTTCTTTTTTTCTGTTTACTACTCCAGTTTATCCCTTCCCTAAAGCAAGGAGCTCATAGCTGCTTCACTGCTTGAAAGGAGTATGGGAGGAGGGATAAGGAAAAGATGAACTAATAGGAGAAAAAAGGTTAATATTTCAAAAATATTATCCTGTCACATAAAAACTTGTGGAGATGACAAATTGGTGGAATAATATTTGCTAATATTTATCAAACACTTATTATGTACCAGACATTGTTCTAAGAACTTTACATGAATCAACTAATCTAATCATCACAATGATAATTAAGTAGGTACCATGACTATTCTGATTTTACAGATATGGAAACTGAGATACAGAGGGGTCAAGTAATTTAACTAAGTTTCGTTCAGTAGTGTCAGCACTTGTATTCAAACCCAAGAAGTCTGGCTTCGTTGTCCACCTTCTTATCTACTATGTAATTGGTTCTCAGATGACCCCCACAGGGACACTGGAAATGCATGGGGGATATGGATCTGCTTTTCATCAAGAATGGGGAGAGTTACTGGCATTTAGTGGACAGGGGCTCAAAATGTTAAATGTCTTGTGTGAGGGATAGTTTTGAACAATAAAGAATTGACCCATCCAAAATGTAATAGAACTCCTATTGAGAAACACTACACTACACTATACTACCTCTAAATTGCCAAGGTTGACTCAAAAAACTTAAAAAAGAAGAAAAAGCTTAAATAGACTACTCTTCATGGAAGAAGTTACAAATGTTATCAAAAAATAAATTGCTACGGGGCCGGCCTGGTGGCACAGCGGTTAAGTGCACGTGCTCCACTTCGGCGGCCTGGGGTTCGCAGGTTCGGATCCCGGGCGCGCACCAATGCACTGCTTGTCAAGCCATGCTGTGGCAGCGTCCCATATATAGTAGAGGAAGATGGGCAGGGATGTTAGCCCAGGGCCAATCTTCCTCAGCAAAAAAAGAGGAGGATTGGCATTGGATGTTAGCTCAAGGCTGATCTTCCTCACAAATAAATAAATAAATTGCTAAGCAGATTTTCCACTTAGTTTCTTTAAAGATTTTCAGGGAAAAGGTGAGTCCCATATTAAATATAATAATCTCTTCCAGAATGTGAGAGGACATAGAAGGCCTTTTAGTTGATTTTATGAAGTTAATAAAACACAGGCAAATTAGATTTTGAGATGTATTACTAGAGACAAAGAGGGACATTTCATTGCAATAAAAGTGTCAATATATCTGGAAGATATAAAAATTATAAATGTAACAATTATAAATGTATTCACACTGTAGTGAGTTGAATAGTATCCTCCCCAAAATTCATGTCTAACCAGAACCTCAGAATGTGACCTTATTTGGAAGTAGAGTCTTTGCAGATGTAATTAGTTAAGAAAAGATCATACTAGAATGAGGGGAGTGGTGAGGGGTACCTAAATTCATTGACCTGTGGTGTTATAAGAAGAGGAGAGGGCACACAGAAATGAACAGGGGAGAAGATCATGTGACTAGTGGGGCAGCAATTGGAGTTGTGCTGTGCCACAAGCCAAGGAATACCTGGGGACATGAGAAGCTGGAAGAGGCAAGGAAGGATTCTTCCCTAGAGCCTTCAGATGGAGCATGGTTCTGCCAACACCCTGATTTCAGACTTTTAGCTTCTAGAACTGTAAAAGAATAAATTTCTGTTGTTTTAAGCTACCTAGTTTTTTATAATTTGTTACAACATCCCAGGAAACTAATACACCTAATAACAGAGCCCCAAAATACATGAAATAAAAACTTGCAGAATTGAAAGGAGAAATAGACAATTCAAATTGCTGGAGATTTCAATACCCTACTTTCGATAATTGGTAGAGTAGACAGAAAATCGATAAGGATGTAAAAGACTTGAACAACACTATCAACCAACTTGACATAAAAATATATCTATAGAACATTTCACCCACAACAGCAGAATAAATATTCTTTTAGAGCTCACATAAAACATTATCTGTAAATGTGAAAAGATTGAAACTATTCAAATTCTGTTTCTCTGATCACAGAAGAATTAAATTAGGAATCAACAATAGAAAGAAATTTAGATGATCTACACATATCTGTAAATTTAAAAACACAGTATAAAATAACCCATGGATGATGAAATCACGAGGGAAATTAGAAAATATTTTGAGCTTGAAAAAAAATCTGTCAAAATATATGGCATGCAGTTAACTCAGTGCTCAGAGGGAAACAGAGCTTTAAATGCCTATATTAGAAAAGAAAAAAAAAGTGTCAAATCAACAATCTAAGCTTTTACCTAAAGAAAGTAAAACAAAAGGAGCAAATAACTCAAAGCAAGCAGAAAGAAGAAAATGATCAACATCAAAGTCAAACATCAATGAAATAGAAAACAGAAAAACAATATAGAAAACCAGTAGAACGAAAGGTTACTTCTTAAAACAACAAAATTTATTTTTGATCAACAAAATTCATAAACTTTTAGCTATTCTGATCAAGAAAGAAAAAGAGAAAAGACACAAATTACCAAAATTAGGAATGAAAGATAGGACATGATTACTAACCCTATAGAGATTAAAAGTGTTTTAAGAGAATATTATAAATGACTTTTCACCAACAAATTAGACAACTTAAATGGACAAATTACTAGAGAGATGCACATTAACAAAACTGACTCAAGAGAATGTAGAAAAGCTGAATAGAACAATAACAAGCAAAGAAAATGATTTGGTAATTAAAAATCTTCTCACAAGGGAAAGCCCAGGCCCAGATGGTTTCACTGGTGAATTCTATCTAAAATTTAAGGAAGAAAGATTGCCAATCCTACAAAAATGTTTTCAGAAAATAAAGGAGGAAGAAATAGTTCCCAGTGGATTTTATGAGACCAATATTACGATATCAAAATCAGTCAAACATATCACAAGGAAAGAAAATTGCAGACCAATTATTTTTCATGAATGTATACACAAAATTTGTTAATGAAATACTAGGAAACTGAATCTAGCAGTGTTTGAAAAGGATTATACACTATGTTCCACAAATGCAAGGGTAGTTTAGAACCACAAAATCAATTAATGTAATATACTATATTAATCAAATAAATAACAAAGAAATATTCAGAGAAATAATGGCTGAAAACTTCCCTAACCTGGGGAAAGACGCAGACATCCAGATCCAGGAAGCCCAAAAAGTACCACATCAGATAACTTCAAAGAGACTCATTGTAATTGTCAAAAGTTAAAGACAAAGGAAGAATCTTAAAAGCAGCAAGAGAAAAGCAACTTATTATGTACAAGGGAACTCCCATAAGACTATAAGCAGATTTTTCAGCAGAAACCTTGTATGCCAGAAGGGAGTGGGATGATATATCCAAAGTGTTGAAAGAAAAGAGCTGCCAACCAAGAATTCTCTACTCAGCAAAGTTATTCTTCAAGTGAAGGAGAGGTTAAGAGTTTTCCAAACAAACAAAAGCTAAAGGAGTTTATCACCACTAGACCATGGTGATGGCCTTACAAGAAATGTTAAAGGGAGTTCTTCAAGCTGAAATGTAAGGATGCTAATTAAAGGTAAATATATAGTTAAATTCAGAATTAAAAAAAAATTTATTGAGGTCATAATAGTTTATAACATTGTGAAATTTCAGTTATACTTTATTATTTGTCAGTAACCATATAAATATGCCCCTTTATGCCCACCCCCGAACGCTCATCCCCTCTGGTAACCACTAATCTGTTCTTTTTGTCCATGTGTTAGTTTATTTTCCACGTACGAGTGAAATCGTACGGTGTTTTTCTGTCTCTGTCTGGCTTATTTTGCTTGACATAATACCCTCAAGGTCCATCCATGTTGTTGTGAATGGGACAATTTTGTCTTTTTCTATGGCTGAGTAGTATTCCATTGTATATATATGCCACATCTTCTTTATCTACTCATCAGTTGGTGGGCACTTGGGTTGCTTCCACTTCTTGGCTATTGTGAGTAATGCTGCAATGAACATAGGGGTACATAAGTCTCTTTGAATTGTTGATTTCAAGTTCTTTGGATAAATACACAGTAGTGGGATAGCTGGGTCGTATGGTATTTCTATTCTTAATTTTTTGAGAAGTCTCCATACTGTTTTCCATAGTGGCTACATCAGTTTGCATACCCACCAGCAGTGTATAAGGGTTCCCTTTTCTCCACATCCTCTCCAACATTTGTTATTTTTTGTCTTGGTGATTATAGCCATTCTAATGGGTGTAAGGTGATATCTTAGTGTAGTTTTGATTTGCATTTCCCTGATGATTAGTGATGTTGAACATCTTTTTATGTGCCTATTGACCATCTGAATATCTTCTTTGGAGAAATGTCTGTTCATATCCTCTGCCCATTTTTTGATTGGTTTGTTTGTTTTGTTGTTGTTGAGTTTTGTGAGTTCTTTATATATTTTGGAGATTAACCCCTTGTCAGATATATGATTTGCAAATATTTTCTCCCAGTTGGTGGGTTGTTTTTTCATTTTGTTCCTGGTTTCCTTTGCCTTACATCTTTAGTCTGATGAAGTCCCACTTGTTTATTTTTTCTTTTGTTTCCCTTGCCTGAGTAGACATAGTATTGGAAAAGATTCTTCTAAGACCAATATCAAAGAATGTACTGCCTATATATTCTTCTAGGAATTTTATGGTTTCAGCTCTTAGCTTCAAGTCTTTGATCCATTGTGAGTTAATTTTTGTGTACGGTGTAAGATAATGGTCTACTTTCATTCTTTTGCATGTGGCTTTCCAGTTTTCCCAACACCATTTGTTGAAGGGACTTTCTTTTCTCCATTATATTGTCTTAGCTCCTTTGTCAAAGATTAGCTGTCTGTAGATGTGTGGTTTTATTTCTGGGCTTTCAATTCCATTCCATTGATCTGTGTGTCTGTTTTTGTACTAGTACCATGCGATTTTGATTACTATAGCTTTGTAGTATATTTTGAGATCAGGGATTGTGATGCCTCCAGCTTTGTTCTTTTTTCGCAGGATTGCTTTAGCTGTTCAGTGTATTTTGTTGCCCCATATGAATTTTAGGATTCTTTTTTCTATTTCCATGAAGAATGTCATTGGGATTCTGATTGGGATTGCATTCAATCTGTAGATTGCTTTAGCTAATATGGACATTTTAACTATATTTATTCTTCCAATCCATGTGCATGGAATATCTTTCCATTTCTTTATGTCATCATCGATTTCTTTCAATAATGTCTTATAGTTTTCATTGTATAGGTCTTTCACTTCCTTGGTTAAATTTATTCCTAGATATTTTATTCTTTTTGTTGAGACTGTAAATGGGATTGTATTCTTGAGTTGTCTTTCTATTAGTTCATTATTAGAGTATAGAAATGCAAGTGATTTTTGTAAGTTGATTTTGTACCCTGCAACCTTTACTGTAGTTGTTGGTTATTTCTAATAGTTTTCCAATGGATTCTTTAGGGTTTTCTATATATAAAATCATGTCATCTGCAAACAGCAAGAGTTTCACTTCTTCATTCCCTATTTGAATTCCTTTTATTTCTTTTTCTTGCCTAATCACTCTGGCCAAAACCTCCAGTACTATGTTTAATAAGAGTGGCATGAGTGGGCACCCTTGTCTTGTTCCTTTCTCAGAGGGATGGCCCTCAGGTTTTCCACATTGAGTATGATGTTGGCTGTGGGTTTGTCATATATGGCCGTTATTGTGTTGACATGCTTTCCTTCTATACCCATTTTATTGAGAGTTTTTACCATAAGTGGATGTTGGATCTTGTCAAATGCTTTCTCTAAATCTATTGAGATGATCATGTGGTTTTTGTCCCTCATTTTGTAATGTGGTGTATCACATTTGCGGATGTTGAACAATCCCTGCATCCCTGGTATAAATCCCACTTGATCATGGTGTATGATCCTTTTAATGTATTGCTTTGTTCGGTTTGCCAATATTTTCTTGAGGATTTTTGCATCTATGTTCATCAACAATATTGGCCTGTAATTTTCCTTCTTTGTGTTGTCCTTGTCTGGCTTTAGGATCAGGGTGACGTTGGCCTCATAAAATATGTTAGGAAGTGTTCCATCTTCTTCAACTTTTTGGAATAGTTTGAGAAGGATGGGATTTTAAATCTTCTTTGAATGTTTAGTAAAATTCTCTGGAGAAGCCATCTGGTCCTGGACTTTTGTTTTTTGGAAGGTTTTTGATTACTATTTCAATCTCTTTACTTGTGATTGGTCTATTCAGATTCTCTGTTTCTTCTTGATTCAGTTTTGGGAGGTTGCATGAGTCTAAGAATTTATTCATTTCTTCTAGATTGTCCATTTGTTGGCATATGGTTTTCATAGTGTTCTCTTTTAATCCTTTGTATTTCTCTGGTATCTGTTGTGATTTCTCCTCTTTCATTTATAATTTTATTTATTTGAGCCTTCTTTCTTTTTTTCTTAGTGAGTCTGTCTAAGGGTTTTGTCAATTTTGTTTATCTTCTCAAAGAAACAGCTCTTAGTTTCATTGATCCTTTTTGCTGTTTTTTTGTTTGTTTGTTTCAATTTCATTTATTTCTGCTCTAATTTTTATTATTTCCCTCCTTCTGCTGACTTTGGGCTTTGTTTGTTCTTCTTTTTATAATTCTGTTAGGTGTTGTTTGGCGTAGTTTAAGATTGCTTATTTGAGATTTTTCTTATTTGTTAAGGTGGGCCTCTGTGCTATGAATTTCTCTCTTAGGACCACTTTTGCTGCATCCCATATGAGTTGGTATGGTGTATTTTCATCTTAATTTGTCTCAAGATATTTTTGATTACTCTTTTAATTTCTTCAGTGATCCATTGGTTGTTCAGTAGCATGTCATTTGGTCTCCACATATTTGTCACTTGCCGAGCTTTCTTCTTGTAGTTGATTTCTAGTTTCATAGCATTATGGTTGGAAAAGATGCTTGATATGATTTCAATCTTCTTAAATTTATTGAGGCTTGCCTTGTTTCCCAACATATGGTCTATCCTTGAGAATGTTCCATGTGCACTTGTGAAGAATGTGTATTCTACTATTTTTGGACAGAGTGTTCTATATATATCTATTAAGTCCATCTGGTCTAGTTTTTCATTTAATTACACTATTTCCTTGTTGACATTCTGTCTGGATGATCTATCCATTGATGTAAGTAGGATGTTAAGGTCCCCTACTGTTGTGTTGTTGTTAGTATCTCCTTTTAGGTTTGTTAATATTTGCTTTATATACTTTGGTGCTCCTGTGTTGGGTGCATATATATTTGTAAGTGATATGTCTTCTTGATGGAAAGTCCCTTTTATCATTCTATATTGCTCCTCTTTGTCTCTCATTACCTGTTTTATCTTGAAGCCCACTTTGTCTAAAATAAATATGGCAACACCTGCTTTCTTTTGTTTGCCATTAGCTTGGAGTATTGTCTTCCATCCTTTCACTCTGAGCCTGTGTTTGTTTTTAGAGCCGACATGTGTTTGCTGGAGGCAGCATATTATTGGGTCTTGTTTTTAATCCAACCCACCACTCTGTGTCTTTTGATTGGAGAATTTGATCCATTTATATTTAGGGTGATTTTTGATACATGAGGGCTTAATGCTACCATTGTATCACTCATTTTCCTGTTCTTCTGTATTTCCTTTGTTTCTTGTTCCGTGTATTTCAGACTACCTGTTCAGTTTGGTAGTTCTCTATGGTGGTTTTCTCAGTTTTCTTTTTATTTATCATTTGTGTCTCCGTTCTCATTATTTGTTTAGTGGTTACCATGAGGTTTGTATAAAAAAATCTCATAGATGAGACAGTCCATTTTCTGATATCCTCTTATTCCTTTAGTCTAAGCCGATTATATCACTTCCCTCTTCCTCTTCTAAGTTATTGTCACAACTTATTCCATCTTGTGTTGTGAGTTTGTGATTAAAGTGACAAGATTATAATTATTTTTGATGTTTTCCTTCCCTTTATCTTTAATGTTTTAATTAAGTGTTTGCTAGCCTGTTCTGATAGAGAGCTGAAATTTTCTGATTTTTTTCTGCCCACTTATGTCCTCGCTCAAGGCTTTGTAAACCCTTTCTTTTTTATTTTCCCCCCGGCTATGAGGGCCTTCTTGATCATTTCTTGTAGAGGGGGTCTTGTGGTAATGAACTCCCTTAGCCTTTGTTTATCTGGGAAAGTTTGTATTTCTCCATCATATCTGAAGGATATTTTTGCTGGACAGAGTATTCTTGGCTGAAAGTTTTCATCTTTCAGTATTTTGAATATATCATTCCACTGTCTCATAGCCTGTAAAGTTTCTGCTGAGAAATCCACTGAAAGCCTAATAGGGGTTCCTTTATAAGTTATTTTTTTCCACGTTGTTGCCCTTAATATTTTTTCTTTGTCATTGACTTTTGCAAGTTTTACTACTATATGCCTTGGAGAAAGTCTTTTTGCATTGATATAATGAGGAGTTCTGTTGGCTTCATGTACTTGTAAGTCCAGATCTTTCCCCAGGCTTGGGAAGTTCTCAGCTATTATTTCTTTGAATAAGCTTTCTGCTCCATTCTCCCACGCTTCTCCCTCTGGAATACATATAATTCTTATGTTGCATTTCCTAATTAAGTCAGATATTTCTCGGAGAATTTCTTCATTTCCTTTTAGTCTTAGTTCTCTCTCCTCCTCCATCTGAAGCATTTCTATATTTTTGCCCCCTAGATTGCAAATTCTGTTGTCCATAATATCAGCTCTGTTATTCAGAGAGTCCAGATTTATTTATTTCATCCATTGTGTTTTTCATCTCCAACACATTGGAGATGGTTGGTTGGTTTTTCTTTACAGTTTCCATCTCTTTTATGAAAAATTCCCTCTGTTCATTAATTTTGTTCCTGATTTCATTGAACTGTCTATCTGAATTTTCTTGTAACTCATTGAGTTTTTTTATGATAGCTATTTTGAATTCTCTGTCATTTAGATTGTAAATTTATGTGCCTTCAGGATTGATTTCTGGATGCTTGTCATTTTCCTTCTGGTCTGGAGTATTAATATATTTCTTCATACTGCTTGGTGGTGTGGATTTGTGCCTTCGCATAGTGATAGTATCTGGTCACAGATTCCACCTGCTGCCCCTGGAGATGGTCAGGAGCTGTGTATTCTGAGCCTGCCGCAATCCCTGGCATCTGTGCCTAACCTTTGGAATCTATGCTGATAGATCCTGTCTGCGATTGCTGGCTGTGTGGCTCAAAGCTGCTGCTTTTCTAATATATGCTCGGGCATTCTGGCCAACTGGCTGACCTTGTGCACCAGGCAGGGGGAGGGCTGCTTTCTTTCGCGTGCACAATCCTGGGGGTATTCTTGCTCTGCTCTCGCTATCTGCTTTCCTGGGGTGCTGGCCTGGTGAAGACACCCACCTAATAGCTTAGCCTCCTCTGTGTGGAGCTTTCCCACGGGCTGTGAGGGAATGTGGAGAGAGAAAGCATTCCCACAGAAAGCTGCTCCTCTACCCTCTTTTCTCAGAGCCACACAGTTCCACACCCTGGGTCGTTACCAGGGAGGGAGAGAAAATCTCCTTACCTCCTTCCACTTCTGCCAGGGGATCCAGCACCTCCACCTTCAGGCATATGGCTGCATGGGTCTCTCAGACGTCTTTTGTGTTGTGTGAATGTTTTCTGTTGGTTTATGAATGTCTTTTTTGTTGTATCTTAAGGGGGAGAGTCTAAGGGAAGAGCTCATTCCGCCATGATGCTGATGCTACTTTCCAGAAATTTTTAATATTGTAATTGTGGTGGGTAAATCTCTAGAACTCTAGTATAAAAGTTAAAAGACAAACATATTAAAAATGACTATAACTACAATAATTTATTAATGGATACACAATATAAAAAGATGTAAATTGTGAAATCAAATACATAAAATGTGGGAGGAGGAGTGTAAAAATGTAGAGCTTTTGTATGCATTCAAAAATAAATTTTCTGCTTAAAATAGACTCTTATAACCATAAGATGTTTTATGTAAGCCTCATGGTAATCACAAAGCAAAAACATATAGTAGGGGCTGGCCTGGTGGTGTAGTGGTTATGTTTGTGCATTCCTGCTTCAGCGGCCTGGGGTTTGCTGGTTCGGATCCTGGGCGTGGACCTATTCACCACACATGAGGCCATGTTGAGGCAGTGTCCCACATAGAGCAACTAGAAGGACCTACAACTAGGATATACAACTACATACTGGGGCTTTGGGGAGAAAAGAGGAAGATTGGCAACAGATGTTAGCTCAGGGCCAATCTTCCTCAAAAAAAACAAAACAAAACAAAACATATAGTAGATACACAAAAGATAAAGAGAAAAGAATCAAAGAATACCACTCCATAAAATCAATAAATCACAAAGGAAGAGATCAAGAGAGGAAGAAAGGAACAAAGGAACTACAAACAGCCAGAAAACAATAAACAAAATGGCGATAGCAAATCCATACCTATTAATAATTATTTTAAATGTAAATGGACTAAATTCTCAAGTCAAAAGACATAGAGTGGTTGAATGGATATTAAAAAAAGACCCAACTATATTCTGCCTACACTAGGTTCATTTAAGTTTTAAGGACACACATAGACTGAAAATAAAGGGATAAAAAACGATATTCCAAGCAAATGGAAACCAAATGAAAGCAAGGATATCTATACTTATATCAGACAGAATAGACTTGAAGACAAAAACTGTAACAAGAGACAAAAAGGTCATTGTACAATGATAAAGGGGTCAATTCATCAAGGGAATATAACAATTATAAGTACCTATGCACCTACCATCAGAGCACCTAAATATATAAAGAATTATTAATAGGGCTGGCCCCATGGCGTAGCAGTTAAGTGCGTGTGCTCCACTGCTGGTGGCCCAGGTTTGGATGCTGGGTGCACACCAACACACTTATATACTGTGTCAAAGCTTGTCAGGCTGTGCTGTGGTAGTGTCCCACATAAAGTGGAGGAAGATCAGCGTGGATGTTAGCTCAGGGCCAGTCTTCCTCAGCAAAAAGAGGAGGATTGGCATGGATGTTAGCTCAGGGCTGATCTTCCTCACAATAAAAAAAAAAAAGAATTATTAATAGATCTGAAGGGAGAAATAGACAGCAATACCATATAGTAGGGGACTTCAGTACCCAACTATCAGCAATGGATAGATCATCTAGACAGAAAATCAATAAGAAAATATCAGACTTAAACTACACATTAGAGGAGATGGACCTTGCAGAGAGATACAGAACATTCCATCCAACAGCAGTGAAATATATGTTCTTCTCAAGCACCCATGGAACATTCTCCAGGATAGATCATATGTTAGGCCACAAAACAAGTCAATAAATTTAAGAAGGCTGAAATAATATCAAGCATCTTTTCCAACCACGATGGTATGAAATTAAAAATCAATTATAAGAGGAAAACTGGAAATTCAAATATGTGGTGATTAAACAACATGCTCCTGAACAACTAAAGAATCAAAGAAGAAATCACAAGGGAAATCAAAAAATATTGTGAGACAAATGGAAATAGAAATGCAACATAACAAAACTTATGGGATGCAGCAAAAGTAGTCCTAAGAGGGAAATTCATAGCAGTAAATGCCCATTTTAAGAAAAAAGATCTTAAATAAACAGCCTAATTTCACACCCCAAGGAACTAAAACAAGAAGAAAAAACTAAGCCCAAACTTAGTAGAAGGAAGGAAATGACAATGATCAGAGTGGAAATAAATGACATAGAAACTAGAAAGACGATAGAAAAGATGAGTAAAACTAAGAGCTAGTTTATTGAAAAGCAAAACAAAATTGACAAACTTCAGCTAGACTAAGTAAAAAAAGATAAGACTCAAATAAAATCAGAAGTGAAAAAGGAGACATTACAACTGATAACACAAAAATACTAATGATCATAAGAAACTACTATGAACAATGATACGCTAACAAATAGAAAACCTAGAAGAAATGGATAAATTCCTAGAAACATACAACCTACCAGGACTGAATCATGAAGAAATAGAAAATCTGAACAGATCAGTTACTAGTAGGGAGATGAATTAGTAATCAAAAACCTCTCCACAAAGCAAAGTGCAGGACCAGATGGCTTCACTGGCAAATTCTACTAAACATTTAAAGAAGAATTAATGCCAGTCCTTCTCAAACTCTTCCAAAAGAGAAAAGAGAAGGGAACTCTTCCAAATTCATCTTAAGGGGCCATCATTACCCTAATAGCAAAGCCAGATAAGGACACTACAAAAAAGAAAATTATAGGCCAATATCCCCAATAAATATAGATGCAAAAATTCTTGGCAAAATATTAGCAAACCAAATTCAACAGTACGTTGAAAAGATCATACACCATGATCTAGTGGAATTTATTCCTGGAATACAAGGTTGGTTCAACATCTGGAAATCAATCAACATGATACACCACATTAACAAAATGAAGAATAAAAATCATATGATCATCTTAATAGATGCAGGAAAAGCATTTGACCAAATTCAACATCCAAATTCAACATCCTTTCATGATAAAAATTCTCAATAAGTTGGCTATAAAAGGAACCTATTTCATCATAATAAAGGCCATATATGAAAAGCTCATAGCTAACATCATCTTAATCGTCAAGGGCTGAAAGCTTTTCCTCTAAGAGCAGGAACAAGACAAAGATGCCTACTCTTGCCACTTTTATTCAACATAGTACTGGAAGTCCTAGCCCAAGCAGTTGGGCAAGAAAAAGAAATAAAAGGCATCCAAATTGGAAAGGAAAAATTAAAACTGTCTCTATTTGCAGATGACATGATATTATATATAGAAATCCTAAGGACTCGACCAACAAACTGTTAGAACTAATAAATGAATTCAGTAAAGTTGCAGGTTACAAAATCAATATGCAAAATCAGTTGCATTTCTATATGCTAACAATAAACTTGAAAAGAGAAATTAAGAAAACAATCCCATTCACTATAGCATCAAATAGAATAAAATACTTAGGAATAAATTTAACCAAGGAGGTGAAAGACCTATACACTGAAAACTATAAGACATTGATGAAAGAATTTGAAGAAGACACAAATAAATGGAAAGATATTCTGTGCTTGTAGATTGAAAGAATTAATATTGGTAAAATGTTTGTACTACCCAAAGAAATCTATAAATTCACTGCAATCCCTATCAAAATTCCATTGGCATTTTTCACAGAAATACAAAAACAATTTTAAAATTTGTTTGGAACAAGAAAGACTCTGAATAGCCAAAGCAATCATGAGAAAGAAGAACAAAGCTGGGGGAATCACACTTCCTGACTTCAAACTATATTACAAAGCTATATTAATCAAAACAGTATGGTATTGACATAAAAACAGACACATAGATCAATGGAACAGAATAGACAGCCCAGAAATAAACCCTTGCATATACAGTAAATTAATTTTTGACAAGGGAGCCAAACATATACAATGGGAAAAGGATAGTCTCTTCAATAAATAGTGTTTGGAAAACTGGATGTCCACATGCAAACAAAGGAAAGTGGACCCCTATCTTACACCGTACACAAAAATTAACTCAAAATGAATTACAGACTTGTATGTAAGACATGAAACCATAAAATTCCTGTAAGAAAACATAGGAGGTAAGTTCCTTGACATTGGTCTTGGCAGTGATTTTTTAGATTTGATAGCAAAAGCAAAAATAAACAAGTGGGACTACATCAAACTAAAATGGTTTGCACAGCAAAAGAAACCATCAACAAAATGAAAAGGCAACCTACGGAATGGGAGAAAATATTTGCAAACCACATGTACAATAAAGGGCTAATATTCAATATATATAAGGAACTCATACAATTCAATAGCAAAAAAATCCCCAAATAACCTAATTAAAAAATGGGCAAAGAGGGTCTGGCCCTGTGGTGTAGTGGTTAAGTTTGTGCACTCTGCTTCGGTGGCCCAGGGTTTGCAGGTTTGGATCCCAGGCTCAGACCTATGCACCACTTATCAAGCCATGCTGTGGCAGGCATCCCACATATAAAGTAGAGGAAGATGGGCATGGATGTGAGCCCAGGGTCAATCTTCCTCGGCAAAAAGAGAAAGATCTGAATAGACATTTCTCCAAAGAATACATACAAATGGCCAAGAGGTACATGAAAAGTCTTATCACTAATCATCATAAAAGACTTATCACTAATCATCAGGGAAATGCAAATCAAAACCACAGTGAGATATCACCTCACACCTGTTAGAATGTCTCTTATCAGAAAGATAAGAGATAATAAATGTTGGCGAGGATGTGGAGAAAAGGGAACCCTTGTACACTGTTGGTGGGAATGTAAACTAGTACAGCCACTATGGAAAACAATATGGAAGTTCCTCAAGAAATTACAGATATATATACACACACACAATGGAATATTATTCGGCCTTAAAAAAGAAGGAAGTCTTTCCTTTTGTGACAATATGGATGAACCTGGAGGGCATTAGGCTAAGTAAAATAAGCCAGACAGAGAAAGATATATACTGCATGGTATCATTTATATGTAGAATCTGAAAAAAAAATTCAAACTCATAGAAACAGAAAGTAGAAAAGTAGTCGCCAGGGGCTGAGAGGTAGGGGAAATAGGAAGAGGTTGGTAAAAGGATACAGACTTTCAGTTATAATATGAATAAGGTCTAAGCATCTAATATAACTATAGTTGGTGTTACTGTATTCTGTAACTGAAGTTTGCTAAGAGAGTAGAACTTAACTCTTCTCACCAAAAAAACAAAAAGGTAAATCTGAGAGGAGATGGAAATGTTAATTAACTTGATGATGGGAATCTTTTCACAATGTATACACACATCAAATCATCATGTTGTACACTTTAAATCTCTTACAGTTTTTTCAATTATACTTCTATCATACTGAAGAAAAATATTGGCATATGGCTAGATGGACAGATCAATGAAATAGCACAGGAAAAAGTACATACAGGTTTGATATATGATAAAGGAGCCACTTCTTATCAGTAGGGGGAAATTGGCTTATTTAAGAAATAGCATTGATACAACTAGCTATCTAGAAAAAAAAATAAAGCTGGATCCATACTTCAACCTTATATTAGGATAGATTCCAGATGGATCAAAGATTAAGTGCAAAGAAATGAAACCATACAAGTATTGCAAGAAATCATTGGGAGATTTTTAAAATTTTAATCATGGAGGGGATGGCCTTTCTACATATGTTACAAAACCCAAAGCCATGAAATAAACATTAATAAATTATATCAAATACATATGTAGCATGAGCCAAAAGACCTAGCAGTCCCACCCCTAGATATATTCTCTAGAGAAACTCATGTGCTTTTACTCCATTATACCTGTACGGGGATGTCCATGGCAGTGTTGGTCATAATAGTGAAAAATGGAAAGAATTCAAATATCAATCAACAATAGAATAGACAAATAAATTATAGTATAAATGTGTAGTAAAGAATTTAACCTTGCCAAAAGAGAGATCTAGCCCTTGCCCTTGACTTCCCAGAGGTAATCTCTAAGCCCTTGGAATGTCATGCCTGATAATGTCTTTGTTTGTTTGGGGGCCTTGGATCGTGTGATTTAGCGTGAGTCTAGCCACACGAGATAGTCTAACACTGTGATTTAGGGTGGGGGCTTTGGGTCACTCCATATCAGCTGGACCTCTAGGGGGTCTAGAGATTGAGATCAGCCATGTGGGTAGTCAACCATGCCCATGTGACAGAGCCCTAATAAAAACTCTGAATACCAAGGCTTGGGTGAGCTTCCCTGGATAGCAATTCTCTATGCATATTGTCACACATCATTGCTGGGACCCCCAAATTTGCAATTGATGTCAGAAGTGAGAGTGGTGTTGGGAACCCTGGAATAACCTTACAATGGAATACATTGCAGTCGTAAAAAATATTAAGGAGTTCTTTGCTTACTGATTAGAAATGGCCTTCAAGTTATATACACAAAGAATGGTGTGTGAAATATGTTACCATTTATGGAAATAGGGGTGGCGGACTTATTAGCCTGTAAATACATACAAATATGTTTGGAAAGATACCCAAGAAATCTGTAACATTTGTTGTTGCCTTTGGAAAAGTTAGGTGGCTGCTTGACAAGAGTGGAAAGGAGACTTTTTACCTTTTAAATTTTGAACCCTGTGAATATAATCACTACTTAAAAATAAATAAATTTAGATAAAGAAAGTCCACGAGGGGCTGGCCTGGTGGCGCAAGCGGTTAAGTGCGCATGCTCCGCTGCGGCGGCCCGGGGTTCGCCAGTTCGGATCCCAGGCGCGCACCGACACACTGCTTGGCAAGCCATGCTGTAGCGGCATCCCATATAAAGTGGAGGAAGATGGGCACGGATGTTAGCCCAGGGCCAGTCTTCCTCAGCAAAAAAAAAAGAGGAGGATTGGCAGATGTTAGCATAGGGCTGATCTTCCTCACAAAAAAAAAAAAAAAAAGTCTATGTATCTCTATTTTATTGAAGCAATCATTAACATGTTTTTTATTTTGTTTTATTTTTAGGACAAAAGATGAAACATCAAGAAAAAGAAAGAGAAGAAAAAAAGGAGGAAACAACCACATGCTGTCACCTTTCCAAGGTATCGTGTACTTCAGTTTAAGGAGTTTATTTTATGGTACTTTTAGTAGTTGGTTTGCATTTTCACTGGTTGTCAAGATCACAGTTACAGTGTCCAATATGTTAAGGAAAAAATTATGTGTATAATCTTGCTTGTTGGTTACATACAAGGTAAATATACTTTAAAATTTATATTTATATTATCATCTCATAAATATCTCTATCAAGATTAGTAGAGCAGACCCACATACTTCGAAACATCAAGAAATGCCAATTGGATTCTTTACCTCTGTACCTTGAGAGAGATGACGTTGAGTACATGGTTGCATACTTTCAAATTTTATTTTTAAAAATACATAGTAACATAGTTTTATATGTTATTAGAGTCATTTAGTATAATTAAAATACAGAATTTCAAGTCCTTAGAAAAGGAATCTGTTGAAAATTTAAAAAATGTCCTATGACTCTCAAAGTAAATATGATCAAAATGACCAAATTTGTTTTCATCTTGTCTTCTATCTTGTGTGGAATAGTTAGGGCACTATCTGCTCTTCCAAATCAGGTGCTTATAATACATTTAGAAATTATTTTGACTTGCTAAATATGATGTCCAAACTTGAATACTTTGGTTCTGTATTTGTGTCTACATTTCTTTTTGTATTTGTCCACACTTTTCTATGGAACCCCTACAGCTTCAAAAAGGCAGAGACTTTTAGAAAAGAAATATTGCCATAGGGTACAAATTCTTTGGGTAATCCAGAGCAATGATTAACCTGTTTCAGATTAGTAGACCATGCAGGCCTCCCCAAAGGACATGATGGCATTTGAGTCAAAGCTTGAAGGATGAGTAAGTTTTATTAGGCAGAAAAATGGCAAAGAGTATTCCAGGCTGAGGGAAAAGCATTAACAAGGGCATATAGGAACAAAAGTTCATTTTCAATAAAGACATTGGCATTTGAAATTGGAGCATAAGGCAAGAGATGACATGTAGTAAGAATGGAGTCCAGAGAAGTAGTTTGGGGCTAGTTTGAATTTTATTCTGTAGATATTGGGAACATTTGAACATCTTAAAACAGAGGAATGGCATTCTCTGACCTTTGTTCTAGGAAGATATATCAATATTGGAATGATTTGGAAGGAAGAAACCTATAGGAAGCTATTGCAGCCTAGTGAGGAGGAGAAACATTAGTCTAGTCAATTATAGATCAGGCTAAAGACAATGATTATGGGGTTGAAAAGGAGAGAACAGATAGAAGAGATTTTGCAAAGGCAGAATCTATATGACCTGGTAACTGGATATGGAAAGTCTCGAAGATATAGTTTTATACAAATTCATTGGTTTAGTGGGAAAAGCATATTAAAGAAGCATCCTAAATGTTTTTTAATACTATGCACAAAGTTCTCTAATTTAAGGCAGTACTGTTGAAAGTTTTACAAGATGGATGATTCCTTTAAAATAAGTATGATTCAGATTGGTGGATTTCAGGTAGACCTGGCATGATACAAGTCTTCATACTCAGTGGAGGACTCTGCTAAGTCACAGGTAGGCAGTAGTGTTATAAATCAACCCACCTTCGTGTGATTAGTTTCCTTATATGCCACATAATCAACTAGTTAAATTGTAGAAGGGGAAGAATCTGGGTAATGCATAATTAAACCTTATCAAGTTAGATAATTAAAGTTTGACAGATAAAGGGTTGAAATATAGAGGGTCTATTTCCTAGGAAAAAGGGAATAAGGGTATTTCTGACAGTATTTATAAAGTTAAATATCTCAAAATAAACTCTGCATATAAAAAGGTATTTTTATAGTTCCTCTGTAGTCCATAAAACATTTCCTTTATGTTTAGTACACACTTCAACTGAAAAGTTCTAAACAATTATTACACTGCAAATGTATTTTGAAGTAAATTGAAGGTAAAAGGATTCATTTTTCTGAAAAATTTTCTTAGAGGCCACAATCTCATGTCTAAGGCAAGCATTCTGTCATAAATTTTTTCATTAGGATGGGGCACTCCATTGTATAACTGAAAGGCTGAAATTTGCTACCCATTTGACCAACTATTATAAGGATTTTGATAATTACATATGACTTTTCTTCTTTTAAAATCTCCAGCACATAACGGTCTCACAAAATCTCAGTGGTAAATCAGTGGATGTCATCTCAAAAAATAAAAAATAAAGCTTTTAACCTCTCAGTGCTTAGTATTGATAAAATGCAAACCTGACTCCCCTCCCGTCTTCCTCATCTCAGTAAATTTACAACCCAAGCATGATCTGGAGAGCATTCTTGATTCTTCTTTCTTTCTCCCCATTCCCTTACCATTACACACACACATTCAATTAGTGACAGTTACTATAGGTTTGCTCTCTTGAAAGACCTTCCTTCCTTCTTAGCCTAAAGACTAAAAAGTCAATCTTCAAATTTCCAGCCTCCCTTGCAGCTAGGAATGAACATTTGGCACAATTTTGGCCAGAGATATGAAGGCAAAAATCTCTAAAATTTTTATAATGTTAAAAACATAATTCTCATAAAATAGATTGAGGGCATATGCCAGAGTTTTTTTTTTTTTTTTTAAAGATTTTATTTATTTATTTTTTTCCCCCCAAAGCCCCAGTAGATTGTTGTATGTCATAGCTGCACATCCTTTTAGTTGCTGTATGTGGGACGCGGCCTCAGCATGGTCAGAGAAGCGGTGCGTCGGTGTGCGCCCGGGATCCGAACCCATGCTGCCAGCAGCGGAGCGCGCGCACTTAACCGCTAAGCCACGGGGCCGGCCCATCCAGAGTTTTGTTTAACTCGTTAATAAGGGCACCAGCAGGATGACTGGTTCAAAAGATAATATTAAAAATTTGGATTTTTTTTATAGTGATTATGAGGTGGGATGGAAAAAAGGAATGCTGAGATAAGATTGGTAAATTAGATATAAACTGGTTCAAGTCCGACAGGGCAATAAAATGATGATCTTCAAGGTTATCCTTTCCACGGACAGAAAAGAAAATCATCACACTTCATCCCTTTTCTTTCAGTTAGCTTCTAGCTGTATAAAGTTATGTAGATGTGTGAGCTCTAATCCATAGTAAATACTGTATCAAAGTCACAGTTCCTGGAGAGTTGGATGCCTGCTAGGAAGCCTTCTTAAACAGTGCTGTAGTGTGATGTTAAAAGGTCATGTGGTCATCACCTTATTAACTTTATTTCCAAGTTTTGACTATTCATCTTACTAATCATATTAATGAACACTCTGAACTTTACTCAGAGTTTACTGTGAAGTTTACTCAGCTTCTGCCCATCCCCAGGTATAGCCTGGGCGGCCTGCAGGGGCAGGGTCTCTTCCCCTTTCCCATTGCACTGGACCCAGATAATGGGGTACTAGGGCAAAGCACCCTCTCACCCTCTGCCCAGCTGAGGTTGGGTCTGGCAGTCCAGGCAGCAGAGTTAACAGCAAGATGGCATCAGATACTACTGGGTAATGTTAGCTATGCTGAAGAATAAATATGCTTGTATGATAAACATCACACTGTAATATAGTAAGAATAAATAAAATTAAAATTCTGAAAAAGAGTAAAAAGGATAAAGAGACAATAGGCATTATCATTTAATATGTCCAAAGTTTTATATCCCATTATAAACTATTGTACTTCACTAAAATATGTGGTCAGTTGTGTAATGAAAGATAATTCTGTCAATTATATCCCAATAAAAAATAAAAAATTAAAAAATAGACAATATATGGTTAAACAAATAAAAGAATTAAAAAAAAGATAACTCTAAAATTTCACCTGGTAGTTGGCATTGGATTTTACTTTTGTGGAATTACAAACTCACTAATAAGCCTCACCCCTCACAAAGTGTATGCAAAACTAATATTAAGTACTTGATTGATTTGAAATAATTTCAGGTTGAAAGTTGCTGAACACTCTAACACTCAAAATAAGTATCCAAAATTTGCAAATCCAGGAAATTTACTATCGGTTATTTCCATTGCCATTCATTTCTACTCATTCTTTATAAATCCTTATTTGTGGGTTTTTTCCCATAGATGAGTAACCTAACTTGTATCATTTGAAACTTAGATTTTCATAGTTACACTTTGTTTTTCTCCCATTTTTCAAGCTGCAGGAAATGGAGTTGCTGAAATAAAGCTACTGTATATAAAACATTTATTTAATCTGATGTTAAAATTTGATGATTAATAGTACTATTAAAATTTTAATGACTATATTGTGAGTTTGAAGTAAAGCTCCAGTGTTAATTTAACGTACTTTTCAAGGTTTAATGTGCTCTCATCTCAACACAATGATGTCCAAAGTTTCTGTTTTCACTCTAAGTGTCAAGAAAGGCGTAAATATATATAGTATAGCGAGTAGCGAGTTTATTCTAATCAATTTTAATTTTTGTCTGCAGAGGGGCTGAAACCAGGCTAAACTTGTTGATTTCCAAAACTCAGTCTTTTGGTGTAAGGTGGCCAAATGAGGATGCAGAGCCCAGCGCTGTGAAAGCTACAGAAACATGGAAGAGCCCGGCGAATGGGGTGTCTTTCACACCATGTCCAGACTCCTGAAACCAGTCTTCGTATCCTCTGTAACCACACAATAAAGAGTTGGGAAATCGCGGTGTGTGAAAGTCCACATCCAATGCTTTAGAGCCTAAAGTACAAGCCAGTTGTGGCAATCTTAGGAAGCATACCCTGTATTCAGATATTCAGCAGGGAAGGAGGAGATTGAGTCTGCTTCTCTTAAATATTGTGCCTAATAATTGCGTCTAAAATACTTATTCCAAAGTCCTACACAAAGCAGAGGACTTACAGATGGCAGGAACAAAGTAAAGGCTTAACTACATACTTCTTATTTAGATCTTCTTCCCAGGTTTTATGTTTCTATTTCTTAGTAATGTCCTCCTCTTTCAACAAGTATGATCAGTTTTCATGATCTCAGTATTTGTTTTAGAGCATGATGTAACGTTCTTTTACTCTTGTGACTCCAGGTACACTGATTATAAGTTCCCAACCAAAAGTTTTCATCTCTAAAGATGATCACATTGTTTTATAAAATAAGAAAGGAGAAAGCAGTTCTCAGGTCAGCCTTTCATGTTGCCTCTTATGGTTTTGCACATCGTTGGGCTTTTTGCTCACTTGGGTTTATGGGTGAATGTGTATCCAATCTAACCGTGTGCTTGATAGTTGCCTTTCAAAGAAGCTCCTACTAGAACTGAAGGACAGAAGAGAGGGCCAGGTTTATTTTTTTGAATTGGAAGTTGAGGTACTGTTATGTTGTTATTCAGGCAAAACTAAAAGATTAAAAATAATGTTGAATACCGTTCTGTGCTGAAGTTAGAGTTTAAGATGTTTCTCATGTAACTGTAATATGGTGCTGTTACTGAATGCCATTCCTTAAAGGATTTTTTCCCAGTAATATTAACTCATAGTAAAATTATCATAAGATTGTACTGAAATTAAGCATCTTTATCTTTGATTACAAAGAGATTTAGTACATGACTATACATCATTTTCCCCCTGTATTGTCGTGAGCTCCTAGTATTTGTGTATCAAGAAAGTATTTCCTTGGGGCCAGCCCTGTGGCATAGCAGTTAAGTGCACGCGCTCCGCTTCCGTGGCCTGGCCCCGGGTTCGCAGGTTTGGGTCCTGGGCATGCACCGATGCACCACTTGTCAAGCCATGCTGTGGCAGTGTCCCATATAAAATAGAGGAAGATGGGCACGGATGTTAGCTCAGGGCCAATCTTCCTCAGCAAAAAGAGGAGGATTGGCATCGGATGTTAGCTCAGGGCTAATCTTCCTCCAAAGAAAAAAAGAAAGAAAGAATTTCCTGGGCAGGCCCAGTGGTGTAGTGGTTAAGTTCAGCGTGCTCCGCTTCAGCAGCCAGGGTTCGTGGGCCCAGATCCTGGGCGTGGACCTACACCACTTATCAAGCCATGCTGTGGTGGCGACCCACATACAAAATAGAGGAAAGATTGCATGGATATTAGCTCAGGGCCAATCTTCCTCAGCAAAAAAAAAAAAAAATTCCTTGTATTTGAATGGTGGCATTTCTAAAACATATCAGCAGAGGACACAGGTTTTTTGCTTTTGGGGTTTTTTTTTTTTTATTTTTGATTTATTGAAGAAATAAAGGCATTTTAGTTTATAAATTGTTTTATTTTTTCCAGGAAAGCTAATAATTCACAATTTTGGGATAACCTTCAAGAGGACAGAATAAAATATAGGCATTCAACATAAAAGTTATTTCAAAACTTTTTTAAAATTTCTAGTTTAATTAAAATAGTGAACATGCTCCCTGGAAGAGAGCATAACAGAAGTGGTAAGACTAGATGGAGGTCTAAAGTAGCACATCCCTTCTCTGCATTCTTTCCTAACTTCAAGCCTGGGTTTACCCATATGAGTAGTGTTTATAATAGGCCAAATTATTTTTAAAAACCTCACTTTTGAGAACTATAACACTTTACAGGATAAAAGTTAAATTTACCAAAAGAATCATGTAAAAATATTCCAGAAAAGCAAAGGTAGTTTTAATGGAGAGAATATAAAAGAAACTTTTAAAATATGTTCTAGTAGAAAAAACTGTGGACTGCAGTCAGGAGACCTGAATCCTCGTGCTGATATGTCCCCACCACGCTGATTTCCTCTCCATTTCCTTATCAGCACAGGCTGATGTACCAGGAAACTGATGAAGCTTAAGCCTCAGAATCCTGCCAAGGCCCAAGGAGGGTCCCTAGCACTGTCCTTACATGGTTTTACACTTTCATAACACCAGGGACAGAGGTCTTACTACAACATAAACGTGTCCTAGGGTGCCTGGCACTGGAAGTTAAGTGAGTATTAGAGGAGAAACAAGGTTTGAAATGTATGGAGTCAGAGAGTAGTCTATGGAAAATGTCAAATCATCAGATATGTAAAATTGTTAGCAGAGGATTCTGTTTTCATCAACATCTATCAAAATAAAGATTCTCTCCACAAACTTGATATACTTGATAATGCAGCTTATACAATTACAAATGCCCCATGCTTGTTTGTTTATGGGAATCATACAAAATAGAATTTATCAGAATCCCTTTTTGTGTAGGGCACAAACTTACAGCAGCGCTACAGCTAGCGTATCTGTGTATGAAGACATAGGTTTATTTTGCATCCTATCATTTTAAAAAACAAATTTTGATCAACCATGATAGAAGAAAGACTGAATTATCTTTCAATTCTCTATGTACAAAAAAAGATATTACAAAATCATCATACTATGAAGTAATAATCAAAGAAATACAGCTTCCCTCCAAAAAAGTACAAAAAATAATATAGAGATATGTCAAGAAGTTAATAAAAATAGAATGTTATTTTTCTGAATTTTATAATTTTGTGCTATTGCCAAGTTATGAAAGTTCTAATTTCTGTTATCATTCTAAACAAATGTTCACATATATAGTTCCTACTTTTGTATTCTTTTTCTTAGCAGGCCCTCCAAATTATACAAGTTGTAGGCCCCACAAAACCTAGCTCTGCCCCTACTCATTGTACAATGAAGGGGTTAAGGTATATCCAGGGATTAAAATGGAGTGGGAAGTCATGAAAATGATTTCATTCCTGAAATCATCATTAATACAGATAGTCCCATCATGTTTGGGTGAAATATCTACAAAACCAACAAACTTTTCTCTTAATAATGTTGACTTTCTACTGGCATAAATCCAGGGGGTTGTTATGCCAACAGTGTCTCTTCTATGCCTCACCAGAGATCTCCTCTCAAGTAGGAGACAATGAGGGAGAAAACACTGTCCTTCCACATGCAAAAGTCATGTTACCCCTCCAAGCTTCAGTTGTTTTGCTTTTACTCCTTTAAGCTTTAGTTTCTTCATCCAAAAAGTAATATTTGAAACTTATTCTGCCTGAGATCTAAATTAACTGAGTAGAATTTCTAATGTTCCTGGGTTCAAATGCCTGGTTTTAGTTAAAGAAATAAAACCCAAATTGATAATATTTCCTTGTTAGCACAGGTACAAGTTTGATGGTGACATTGATTAAAATATAAAATTAAACTACTGTATTTCCCAACTAATGGGGCACAATATTCTTGTATAAACAAAGCAAGCTCTGGACAGTTCCGTTGTCTTGGGCTTTCTGATTTTTCTTTTTTGGCACTTGCTAACCAGGAAAGTGGAAACCAACATAGGGAGGGGAGAAAGAAGATATGGAGTGTGAGTGTAAATGTGGTTGGGACTGTGGAGATACGTGGATGGAAAGTGACTTATATTCTCAACCCCTGTGTGTCCCAGGATGTTCACATGTATGCCATGAACTGGCAAACCAGCATATTCCATAGATTGAGGATTTTATATTTTTATTCCCATTTTCTAAATTGAGTATGCTATAAATGCATTATAGAGGTGGTCATTTAAAAAAGCCATCCCATAGATATAGATTTTAAAATGCTTTGTATGGAATTAGCAGAGCACTGTTTTTGTCATTGATAAGATTTGTTGATAACATCATCTCCATTTTCCAACTAAAGAAACAAATTCAAAATGGTTGTGGGTCCAGGCTTGAGTGACGCACCCAGAACTAGCAACACTGGAAATGAAAACCCAGAGCACCTTTACTGCTAACTGGTGCTCCGTTGACTCTCTTTTTAAATGGAATTCGCAATTTCTAATAGAGTGAAGCCTATAAGAGGAGGAGGGTGGACCAGATGGAGTCTCTTACTTTCTCTCTCTCTCTTTCTCTCTCAGATTCTGTGATCTGGGCTTTGAAGGCAGCAGTTCCTGGATCATAATGACTTCTACAACAGTCTAGCCCCACTGGGATTTGAGGGGACTAGAGTTTTTAGGGCCCTATTTCTTGACCAGTGCTTAACTGAACATTAGAATCACCTGGGAAGCTTAAAAAAAAAAATCCTCCCCAACAGGCTATGGCCGACCTGAAACCAATTGAACCAGAATCTCTGCAGCAGGACCCAGGCATCAGTATGTTTTAGAGGTCTCTGGTGATTTCAACGTGCAGCCAAAGTTAAGAACCACTTGCTCTAGGTGGTTCTCAAACTTTAAATATTATTCATCTTGGGAGCTTGTTAAGTGCAGACTCTTATTTAGTAGGTCTTGGGATGGGGCTCAAGATTCTACATTTCTAGCAAGCTCTCAGATGATGTCCTTGGTAGTGGTCTGATGATTGCACTTTAAAAGCAAGAATCTAGACTACAGCAATGATTCCCAAGTCATCAAACCACCAGGGAAACGTGGAATAAACAGAGATACCAGTGCCTCACTCCAACCCATTAAAACCAACTTGCTCTGTTGGGTGTAATTTTTGGGTTTTATGGACCCACTGAGACGAACCAAAATCACTACCAACAAATTCCAGGTAATCCAGGCAGCCTGAGGATGGATGATATATGTGGCCTGGCTGCCTCCTAAGATGTTTCAAGCCTGTTCACATTGCATGGTCACAACATCTAAGAAAGAGCACATATTTGCTTAGCTGATGATGATCTGCAACCCAACCCACCCTCTGGACTCGGGAAACCTGAGCTATGTGACTTTGGCCATTACTCTTGACCTTTCCATGCTTCAGTTTCCTTCTCTTTCTATCCTTCCCCCCTATCCCTTTGCCTCTTGTGGAGGTACTTTGAGGATAAATGATGCAGGACAAGGAGGTGTGGTGGGGGTAGAGGGCAGAAGGAGAAGGAAATCGCATGACAAATTGTGTGGTGAGCTGCATGCTGGCACCAAGAACGAGAGCACCAAAGGGCCAGGAAGTCCAGACACTGCTTTCCAGGGAGGCAAAGTAGGAACTGCTGGCCCAGGACAGAGCAGAGAAATCTTTCTGAGATTTGGCTCATACTTAGTGCCCCTCATGCTTAATGCCCCTCATGCTCAGGCACTTCCCCCCCTGATTCTCCAAGGACCAAAGTGACCTCTGTCACAGTCTTTCCAGGCTCCCTTTCATCTGATTTACTCTCTGGAGGTGAATGCCTCCCAACATGCCCCAACCATTTGCATTTGACATATGTACATTGATAGCACAAAATTAAACTATGAAATGGAGCAGAAGGACCTTTGTAAGGCGTTCATTTCTCCATCTGCCTGTAAAGTCAGCCCCAGAGATACAAGAAGGAAACAGCCAGAGAGTGGTGTGTCTTGGATATAAATCGCGAGTACGAGTGGAACACCCAAGCACTAAAGGCGCGCTGGGTAAAAATAGCTCCTTCCATTTGACTAGCTCTTTGAAGTTTAAAAGCATTTTTATATCAAAGTAGAAAAGAGGAAATCCTCTAAGGGAAGTTTAGTGGGTTGAATAGTATCCTTTCAAATTTATGTCTGCTTGGAACCTCAGAATGTGACCTTATTTAGAAACAGGGTCTTTGCAGATATAATTAGCTCAGGATATAGATGAGATCATACTGGATTAGGGTGGCCCCTAAATCCAATGACTGTGTCCTTATAAGAAGAAGAGAGGACACACAGAGACTCAGAGAAGAAGGCTGTGTGAAGATAGAAACAGAGATTGGAATGAGGCATCTATAAGCCAAGGAATGCCAAAGATTGCTGTCAACCACCAGAAGCTGGGAAGAGGCAAGAAAGTATTCTGCCCTAGAGACTTCAGAGGGAGCATGGCCCTGCCAACAACTTGATTTTGAACCTCTGATCTCCAGAACTGTGAGAGAATAAATTTCTGTTGTTTTAAGTCACCCAGTTTGTGGTACTTTGCAACAGCAGCCACAGTAAACTAATATAGAAAGGAAAGATGTAAAATATGCAACAACCAAGTTGGAAGAGTGCAAATGTCACCTTCTCAGCAAGGCCTTCCCAGGCCACCTGTTCCAGTTAGTTATTGCCATGCAAAAGACCAACCCCGAATTTAGTGATTTTAAACAACAATTCTTGTCTCCCATGGTTCTGTGGGTTGGCTGGACTCAGTTGGGTAGTTCTCACCTGGGGTTTTTCATGCAGCTGCAGTCAGATATCGGTTGGGGCTATAGTCACTTGAAGGCACCATTGGCCTGGATGACCAAGATGGCTCCCTCACATGGCTGGCAGCTGAGGCTGAGTGTCAGCTGGGAGCTCATCTGGGGCTGACTATCAACATGTGCCCTCTCCATGAGATTTGAGCCTTTTTGCAGCATGGTGGCTGAGTTCTGAGGGAAAGAGAGTGTTCCAAGAGCAAGCATTCCAGGCAGAAGCTACAAGGCTTATCATGACCTACCTTTGGAAGTTCCAGGATGTCACTTTTGCTTTGTTCTATTGATCAAACAAGTCACTAGAGTCAACCTACTTTCAAGAGGAGGGGAATCAGACTCCATTTCTTGACGGGGTAGGACAAAATCACATTGTGAAAGTGTGCAGATGGATGACACAGTTGTGACCATCTTTGGACAATACAATCAGTTGTAGAACCCTACCTAAAAATTTCAACTCCCTGCCCTGCTGCTTCTGCTGCCCTTTTCCTGCTTTATTTTTCAAATCTCTGAGAGTACATAGCAAATAGTAAGCACTCAATATGCCCATTGCTACTCAGATATGTTTATGTTGAATGAATCATCAATCAGTTAATAGCACCTCGGGTACTGTAATAGGCACAGGGACTGTGCACCTAGTATAGTGCTTTGACCTTTTAGGGCCTCAATAAAAGTGTGATGAGTTAACAAACTTAAAAATGCATAGGGAATAAAAACCATCCCACTGTCTAGGGAATCACTGTTAACAGCTTAGAATATAACAGCATTCAACTTCGTACAGTCCGCCATTTCATACATTATACGGCCCTAAACCACTGTCTGAAGAATTCAGTCTTTCATACTTTAGTTGAGAGCCAATGACTTTGTTCTGTCCTACAGTGGCAGCCCACTAGGAAAAATGGCCTGGACCCAGCTAAGGCCGCAAAGCAGGATGTTTGAGGAACAGAGTTTATGGCATCAAAGGAAGCTCGTGGTCCGCACTAATTCTCTTCGCCCTGAGGGACTTGGGATGAGTCTCAGGAGGTAAAGCACCTCTCTGCCCTCTCGTTTCCTCCTCGTCCTCTCAGTGGACTTTGGTTACGGCCTTTGGAAGATCTATGGCAAGGTAGGTCGTCCCATTGGATTCTGCTTTTGTATGTTTAAGTAGAAACGCTTTTCCCATCCTGTGCTCAAATACATATAATCTTTATTCTTATTTTACGGTTCAATTTCAATATTTAGATCAAAAATCCATTTGGACTTATTTTGATATATACTGGAAGATAACTTAAAAAAAATTTTCCCAGATGTTTACCCAATTGTCCTGACACCATTTGTTTAATAATCTATCCTTTCCCCATTGATTTAAGATGCCATCTTAATCTTATACTAAATTTTATATATATTTGAGCCTGTTTGGAGGTTTTGATGTAAGGAAATGACAGGTCTGTGTTTTAGAAAGATTACTGATTGCAAGAGGTAGAAACAGAATATTTGCTGCTAGAGCCACATCAGGTGTTAATCTGAGGAACACAACATGTGGGTTGTTTTGGAGGATTTTCTCTGGGGGTGGGCAGTGGTGCTGGAGTGGAGGAGCAGTGGAGGCTCGTGGAGAAAACTCAAAGTGGTCTGTGGACCTCTGAGGTCCAAAACCCTTTCAGGAGGTCTGAGAGATCAAAGTTATTTTCATAATACTAAGATATTATTTTCCTTTTTCACTGTGTTAATATTTACACTGATATTTGCACAAAAGCAATGGTGGATTTTTACTCACCAGCAGTTTTCTGCTGATACCTTAGCATGAATCAAGGCAGTGACACCAACTGTACTAATAACAGTCATTGTATTCTTCACTGCCATGCTCTTGCAGTAGGAAGGAAGGGAGGGAGGGAGGGAGGAAGGAAGGAAGGAAGGAAGGAAGGAAGGAAGGAAGGAAGGAAGAAGGAAGGAAAGGAGGAAGAAAAGCCAGTTTCAAGGAGAAGAATGCTTTTGATGAGGCAGTAAAAAGTATTAATCTTATTAAATCTTGATCCTTGTATGTACATCCTTTTAATAATCTGTGTGACAAAATGGAAAATGCGCATAAAGCACTCTTGCGTGCCGAAGTACAGTGGTTTCTCAAGGAAAAGCACTGTGTTTGAGTTGCAAGCTGAAATAGCTGCTTTTTTCATGGAACACCATTTTACTTGGAGGAAGGACTGGCAAATATGGTTGTCCAGACTTGAGAATTTGACAGACGTTTTTTCTAAGATGAATGAAGTGAGCTTGTCACTTCAGGGAAATCATTTGACTGTATTTGTTGCCAATGATAAAATTCTAGCTTTCAAGGAAAAATTCGAATTTTGGAAAATTTGTATCCACTACTCATTTTCCTTCTTTTTCTTACATCATGAGTTTAACAGTTTCCTCTGTTAATAAACTTAATGGTTTTTCTGATGAGATTAGTAGTGATATTAATGAATATGAATTCTTTACATTGTATCATTAAATGAGTTAACTTTTGGAAGACCCACATAATTCAGTAGACCAACATTTTTCAGATAACCAAGGCATGATGCTACAAAACCCTGCATGGGTAAAAAAGCCATTTAAAGTGTAAGATAGACTAATGGATTTCAGTGTAACAGAGCATGAACATCATTGATATGATTTCTGATTCCACATTGCATCTAACTAACTCTTTTTTGGTTTCTGAATTGTGGACAATTTATTTTTTTAAATTGTGGTAAAATACACATAACATGAAATTTAATCATTTTCAAGTGTACAGTTGAGTGGCATTAAGTATATTCACATTGTTGTACAACCGGCACCACTATCCATCTCCAGAATGTTTCATCATCTCATACTGAAGCTCTGAACCCATTAAGCAAATAACTCCTCATGCCCCTCTCCCACCAGGATCTGAAAAAGCTTTTAAAATACTTTTCCCTTTTCTAACTACATATCTGTGTGAGGCTGGATTTTCTTCAGATACTCCACTTAAAACAACGTATCACAATAGATGAGTGCAGAAGCTGATATAAGAAGTCATATGTATTAGTTTCCCATTACTGTATAACAAATAACCACAACCATAGCAGCTTAAAACGACACCCATTTATCATCAGTTTCCACAGTCAGGAGTCTGGGTTCAGAGGGGCTCTTCAGAGTCTTTGCTCAGGGTCTCACAAGGCTCAAATCAAGATGTCAGCCAGGAGTGCAATTTCATCGGAGGCTCAGAGTCCTTGTCCAAGTGCACTGGTTGTTGGGAGAATTCAGCGCCTTGGAGTTGTAACGCCAAAGTCCCTGTTTTCTGGCTAGCTGGTGGCCAGGGACTGCTTCAGCAACAGAAGCTATCCACCAGTCCTCGCCACGTGACAACATTGGTCCTTGCCTCTCACAACTTTGCAGCTTCCTTCTGCAAAGCCAGCAGGAAAATCTTAACTCCAGTCTGCTATGATGGAGACTTATATAACATAATGTAGTCACGGGAGTGACTATATCATCACCTTTGCCAGATTCTTTTAGCCAGAAGCAAGTCACAAGTTCTCCCCCCAAACTTGACTCATTAGAGGTCACCTTAGGGTGTTTCTATCACTCCAGACATCAAAGAGATGTGCAAAAATGTAAAACAATGCCACTCTGCTCACCATTTAAATATATATATAATTAAAAATATGTTATTCATGCTAATAAGTAATGGGTTTCTAGTTTGTTTTATTTGTTTTTTGTGAGGAAGATTGGCCCTGAGCTAACATCTGTTACCAATCTTCCTCTTTTTTTTTCTTTTTCTCCCCAAAGCCCCAGTACATAGTTGGATATCCTAGTTTTAGGTCCTTCTAGTTCTTCTATGTGGGATGCTGCCTCAGCACGGCTTGATAAGCGGTGCGTAGGTCCGCGCCCAGGATCTGAACCAGCGAACCCCAGGCCGCTGAAGCAGAACGCATGAACTTAACCACTGCGCCACCGGGCTGGCCCCTCTGGTGGTTATTTTAAATGAATTCATAAAGAATTATATTTTTCAACTTTAGTTTCTAATATAGTAAAAATTGATAGATATAACCCATATAAACAACAGCTCTTAGGGCTCTTTAATAAGTTTTAAGAGTATAAAGTGTCCTGAGACCAAAAATATGAGAACAGTTATTATAATAAATCCTAGTGGCAAATAATTTATGAACACCAGACAGCTGGGACTTTCCAAACGCTTTCTGTGACTCACAGAAATACATTTTACATTTTGACCCCATATACATATACATATATTCATGGATGCATAACCAAGGCAAAAGTTTCACAAAATAACATTCATTCTTATGTGTGGTGCACACTATTTTCTACTCTATCGGTTTTCTTTTAAAAATTCCTAGTCACTCCAATACACTGATTTCATAAACCACTCAATAGGTCAGGACCTGAAGTCTGAAAACCTCAGCTGATCATTAGAACCACTTGAAAAGCATTTAAAAATACAGATTTCCGGGGCTAAGTACTATTTACATCTAAGTGAACAGGAAAGGGGAAGGAAAGAGTGAATTTATGGTTCTCCTCCCTTGGGGCACTGCTGTGAGGACAAGGCTGGGGTTGATATTCTTCTGGGGATTAACTGATTCCGGCCATGGAGGGACTGAGTCATGAGAGGTACCAATTCTGGGTTATTCAGCAATAAGTTATCCTAAGAGGAAATGTCTCCAGGCCAAAAGAAGGCGTTATTGAAACGTCCAGCGCCGTGCTTCCGGCCGCTATGAGTGTGCTAAGTTGTTCTAGCAGATAGGATGGTGCTGGGAAAGAAGCAGTTTTCTAGGACTTGGGAGAACTAGGTTCAAGTCACCACTGGAGAGGTGGGGAGGTCTCTGCAGCTGAGGAGAAGGGGTCTGGCATACAGCGACTCTCTTCATGACCCTGGGAAAGTCAGGAACTGTGTAAACCTCTACCTCCTTATCTGTAAAGTGGAGATGAAAATCCCTGGCTGTCTGTGTTGTGTGTGAGGACGGAAGGAGGTAACGCGTGCCCTGTGCTCAGCATGTGCCTGCACACGTAGTGAGTGGCCCACATGGTAGGTCGTTTCCTTGCTGCCCTTCCAGTGATTTGCTGTTTGACGTCGGGCAAGTCACTTAGCCCCCGGGCACACTGGAAATGGTGCTGCTGCCTTTCTACCTCCCAGAGTTGGTTAGTGTGGAGGTCAAATGAGAAAACGGATCGAAGGAAGGAATTGTGACATGCTGTTAGATGGGAAGTGCCCCGAACGGAGCCCGGGGAAACAGAGCCTGTGCCCTGGGACAGGCTACTGAGGACCCAGAGGACAGATGAGCAGGGGGAAAGCAAGAGCACACACATGCGCCAGCCAGGAGCCTCTGAGCACAGAGGGAGGGACTCACAGAATAACCCCTTCCCGTTCCAGGAGCTTTACGTTTCTTACTTAGTCTCAGTTAACCCCTACAACAACAGCAGCAGGTAGATGTTATTACTCAGATGAGAAAACTGAGACTCAACAAGGTTAAATAACTGGGCCAAGGTCACACAGCTTGTAGATGACATAGTAGGTGCCCCACTTCTGCAGCTGGGAGATGATGCGATGCCGCAGCAGCTGCTGCCCAGGTCTCTCGTCTTGCTGCGTAAACTTACCTGGGGTGAGGGTAAGGGGGGTGCCTCGCTGCATCTGGCTGGGGAGAAACATTGCACTGCTCATCCCGCAGCCAGCAGGACTGACTTTCTGGCTGAGCCTGCTATGACCGCCAGGGGACCTTCACAGGGCCGTCTGCTGATGAGAACGATCTTGGTTCTCCAGACTGGCTTGTGCCTGAAGACTGCTTTAAGCTCAGTGGATCAGAGTGTGTCCCGGTGACAGCACCCCCACCCTCCCACTCACTTTTGCTAACTGCCTCATGGTCTTGCCACTAGTCCCAAGAAGGGAAGAGGGTCAGTAGAGCCCCTCCCCAGCCAGCCTCTTCTACCTACTGGATTCCAACTCTCTCTCTTTCTCTCTCTCTCTCTTTCTCATACACACACACACACACACACACACACACACACACACACAGCCTCATGAATAGTTTCTACAACAGACACCAGATAATCGTCATCCTACAAAACTGTACTCTTCCAGGTTTATTAAAAACAACTCAGATTCCATTGTCCTCTCCATCTTTCCAGTTGCTGTAAAATGGTATTTGCAGCCTTCTTTACAAGATACATCTCGTCTCATCTCCAAGCATCTCCTGAACTCCGCAAAGCAGAGATGATAAACATCTATGTGATAAACAACCTTGCAACTATCTGTCTCTAACATAAGATAACATAAGGCCAATGCAATAGCTCCAAAGTGCATTTGTCTCCTATTGAGATGAAGTCCTATGGGCATGCATTAGATTCAGATAGATTCAAACGTGACAACAGAGAATTTCCTGAGTGCCCCAGAAAGAGTAACTAACCCAAGACAGTGGTTCTGGGGCTTGGCTGCACAATGGAATCACCTGGAGAGTTTTAGAAAAACTGATGCCTGAGTCCCATCCCGAGTTTCTGATTTATTTAGTCTGGGGTGCAGTTGGGTGCCAGCATATTTAAAAGCTTCCCTGATGATCTAATGTGCAGCCAAGCTTGAGAACTACAGATCCAAAAGATTAGGGAAATCAGGCTCAAGAGCAGTGGTTAAAGAGCCAGGTCTGATTATTCCAGAGGAAAGAAGGTGACAATTGCTCTTCTGTGTGTTCCGACGACTCTCTGTTATCTGTACTAATAGAAGGGAAGACTGTCACAGACAACAGTCAGATCTTAAATTTGAAAGTTCCTTTATAGTTTGCAAAGCATTGATCTTATTTTAACCTCACCACAAGCCTGGGAGGTAGGCAGCACAGCCAAGCTGATTTGATAGATGGGAAACAGGAGCTCAGAGAGGTGAGGGAGAACCATTTTGTGAGAATCATAACCCAGAATTTTCAGCAGCCTAAAAGTCCAAACAATTTTATCTGCACTGCTAAACTCCTTTTCTCCCCGCCGGGGCAGAGCAAAATCTGTTCATGAGTAAAGGATAGGAAACCATTTAAGAGAAGGTGAAGTGGCAGAGAGAAAACCAACCAAAATGAAAAGTGCCTCAGAAAGCAGATAAAGGTGAGCTGGCTTCACACCAAGGACAATGAGCAGCTGTTGTTTTATTTTTTCCTATGTATATCTACACCCGGCAGAAGATTGATATGGTAACAGAAGGTTAGACAGTCAAGGGAACTTTCTAGGTTTCTTTTCCATGAGACCTTCAGCTGGAGCCTTATATGTGGCCCTTGAGGTAAAATAAAGTGGGGGTGGACATTCTGTGAATTACCTTGATACAAGATTGAAGGTAATATTAAGTTCTTTGAAAGAACTAAGATGATATTACAATAGTCAGTAATAAGGAAAACCATTTTAATATTAAGCTATACAGATTTTCAAAGAAGAAATCTTTGGCACCTTTGAAATTTTAGGTTGCTCACTTTTTCAGAGTTAGACTAAAGAGGAAGCTGATGTTTTGCAGGGCTGTCTTTTATATTTTCCCATCGACTGTCTTTTAGTATCTGCACCAGCCCCCCCTTCACTTCATGTGGTCCTGGTGGGGCTGCAGTCTGGTGCCCCGGGCCCTCAGATGGGCTCATGATCCTCTAGCAATCACTGGTCCAAGGGTGGCATGCATCCCAAGCAGGGGCAATCACAGTGTGTGTTGGTTACAGATCAGTAGCTGCAGCATCTGCAACGATCACCCCAAAATCTCAGTGGTTTAACAAATAGATGTGTATTTGTAATTCACGTTAAGTCCAATGTGGCCTTCCATATCTCCATGCACATGGCCAGGCTCCTTTCATCTTGTGGCTCCACTCCTTTTTGGGCCTCAGAGGCCTCTCTATTAAGCCAGCAAATGGAGAAAGAGGAGAGAGAATAAATTTTGGGAGGTTTTCATGGGCCAAGCCAGAAGGGGAGCCTTTCATGTCTGCTCATATTCCATTGGTCAAACTCACACAGGTGGCCACTCCCGAGGCAGAGGAGGCTGGAATGCCAGCTGATCCCAGGAGAAGGAAGAAGCAGGTTTGGTGACCTGCTAGTCAGGCTCTGCCACAAGGCCTCTCTCTGGGATCGGTATATGGATGTTGGGAGGGCTGACCTGGGGTCCTATCAGCCTGGAGCACCCGCTGCCATCTTTCCTGGCTGCAGAGGGTGGTGTGACTACACTAGAAGAAAAGTAAATCATCACACAGAGGGACGCAGAGCCACGAGATAAAGAGAGAGAGAGGGAAAGAGAGAGAGAAAAGAAGAAAAAAGACAAAGAAGAGGAGGAGGAAAAGAGAAAAAGGAAAGGGAGGAGGAGGAGGAAAGGAGTCAAAGGAGGGGAGGAGGAGGGGAAGGAGAAAGAGCGTATTCCACTGCAGGAACTCCTTTAGTCAGCAACAACCCTGGACTTCCCAATTACGGGTGCCATCAAGACCAGCTACGTAATTTGCAGCTACATAAGTGCAAAATTAAATTTGGAGACCCTTGTTAAAAAGTTATTAAAAATTTTAAGATGGTAACAGCAAAGCATTAAACCAAGTATGGTGCCTTTCTGAGCTTGGGGCCCTGTGTGACTGCATAGGTCACACGCCTATCAATACAAATAACCCATAATCAATCTATAAATCAAAATTTGCGGTGAGTTTATTATAAGCCAGGTCTGAGGACTATAGCCTGGGCTGGGCGGCTTCCAGAAGGAAGCATACCCAAGAAGTGGGGTGTATAGAGTGGTTATATACTGTCTTGGAACAAAGAGCATACATCATATATGACAGGAATATCTCTTTTACTACCGTTCCAAGATGCTTAGCTGGCACAGCAGGTCAGTGGTTACAAGGTGAGCACAGCAGGTCAGTAATTAATCCTTAGTTTCTAGGGAGAAATGCTTACCCTTAAAGAAATGCCAAGGTCGGGGGAAGCCACATCCTTATCTTTAAGGGCATCATTCTTGTCTTTGAGACATTGTAAATGTTTAAGGAGATACACAATGAATGCTCATCAGGCCTTTTTGGAAAAACAAGGTCAGGCTGGATTAGTTTTAACCCAAATGGCTTCCTCATATACTCTAATATATCCTATTGCTTTTCATTTATTCATCATATCCATGAAGCTGCCCCTAAGGGTCACAAATGCCCTTTGGTGCTTCTGCCAGTTCGATCAGGGTTTCTCTCACCAGCAACTAAAACTCCCAAATAATACAACAGCGTTGCCCTGGACTCTGTCCCCAAGGGGTTATAAACCCTCCAAGTTTGAAAATTATGATAAATCTGCAGTGTGTTTATGAGTCCTGGCATGGAGCTCTGTATACAGTGGATGTCAATAAGTGTTGATTAAGTCAGTCATGCCTGGAAGCAGGAGTCAGGGCCAGGCTGAGCTGTGGAGGTTTATTCTGGTTCTAGGATTCTATGAATCTGCCTAGAGGTGTACACGACTCTTGGCAAAAGATTTCCCTAAAATTTGTGTATACTTTAGTACTCTGTAAACTAAATCCTATTTTCAGTCCTTACCCTTTGAGGAACTTCGTGGGAATCATTTTGTCAAGCCAAGAACTATTCCTTTCAAAGGTACAGATTCTCCAAAATCAGTTTGTTTAAAGTGAGGGACACGCAAGCTGTCACCTAACCCCCTCCTCTCAGTTTCCTGATAAACGCCTACTCCAAAGAGCAGAATCCAAGGGTCCCAGCCCCACCCGAGCACCTCTGCACACTGCCCAGCCCTCACTTCCAGACAAAATCAAGAAGGTCTAACCAAAGAGGGTGAATCACACACGCACCCCCATCTCTGGCCCTGACGGAGTTACTGGGTTATGTGACCCTCTGTGGCTTCCCTTAGGGAAATGTTCCCAGTCGTTGGTTTCTGCATCCCAGGAAGAGTTAATTTAAGCATTTATGGCTACCTGCCCTGACCAGAGTTGGTTTAGGCCTGAGCACAGGAAAAATGCAGTATTTCTAGAGTCATTCCTCCTCTCTCTCCACAGGGAACCTGTTTCTAGGAAGGTCAAAATGCTAAGCAGAAGTGTCTTCTCAAGGCCACATTGATCAAAGCAAGGCACCAGCAAAATAGGAGATTGAAGCAACCTGGATTCATTTGAGACCACATACACCAGGGGTATTTTGACTAAAAGTGCTCTTGGGAAATCCCACCTCCTCCAGGAAGCTTTCCAGAGTAGTTCAGAGAAGAGCTAAAAGCTCAGCTTTTGTCTTATCCAGCTGGAACACTTACAGGTAACCGCATCCCTGCCCCATCTCCTTTACGGTTACTACACACAGAGGTGCTCAGTAAATTTTTGATGAATGAATAAATGAATGAATGAATTCTTAAGAAGTGTATTGACCACTTACTATGTGCCAGGCATATCTTGGGAGACAAACTGAAATCAGACAGGGACCCTGGCCTCACAGACCTTACAATCTGATGAATGATACAGATACGTCATGAATGCCTCAGTGTTCATTCATAGCTTCACCCTGCCCTGCCCAGTGCACCCAACCGTCAAGCACATTTGTAAAGTACCTATTGTGTGCCCAGAAGGTAGAGACACAGAGATGAAAGACCTGGCTCCGCACTGAAGGCTTTCACAAACTATCAGAGGCACTGAAGGGCGGGGAGGGGGAAGGAGTGAACAGATAAACCACATGTATTTACATCACTGTGTGGTAAGGACGGGGATGAGGATTTTTTGGGCTGTTCTGAGAGCACGTAAGAACCTATAACTCCGAGAAGCAGTGCAGCATGTGGAAGGAACCCTGGCTTCCAAGTCCAGGTGAGCCGCTTGCCTGTAACCTGTGACAAGAATGCACCTCCCCTTCAGGGTCAAGATCAAATGAGATCATGTCCGTGAAAGCACTTTGTAAATTGTAAAGTACCATTCAAATGTTAATAATGGAATTTTCTTGATGACCATGCCATTTCTGTCCACAGCAATATTGTTGGACTGGCTTATTTGGATGAAAGATGTATTTCTCCCATCCCTTTTGCTCTTTGCAGCAGCTTCTCTGCCCAGTGGCTCGATTTCTTTTCTACTAAGGAGAGGCTAGCCTTGCTATATCCCCTCTGCCCTATGTTAAGGAGCTTGAACATTTAGAGAGAGTCTAGCACAGGCCCACAGCCCCAAGCAGGGGCCAGAAGTGGTTTCCAAGCTGTTAGCCTTAGCGCTCAGCTGACACGGAGAGGAAGGGCTTGTTACTGGAATGGAATTCTCCCGCACCAAATCCTAGCTGGGAGGGGAGACTGGGCTGGAGAACTTCCAAGTTTGACTGCAGAGCTTTGAGAATGTTGCATCTGTTCCAGCAAGGGAATTGTAAGTGGAATGCAATACAATCGAATGTGCTAGAAAACACTCCAGCCTCTGTTGTCTCATGAATGCCTTTCTCCGTAATATAAAAACTCTTGAACATTTTTAGAAACCTTAAAAACTCATTTTGCTGTTTTTGCCTTGAATATGATAAAGCCATGATTTTTAGTAAATGTTTTTATTTTTAGATAAGCACTTTACTAAATATAATACTAATTTAATACAATATGTAATAATATTCATAAAAACAAACAGATGCCAATCTCATTTAATAAATGATGCAAGATGTTAAATTAATTTAAAATAACTGTCCAAAAATGATTTGTCGGTGAGTATATTTTGAAATAACATACTGTGTTTTCTTGGGGAGCCATATGAATATTAAGACAGACTGAAATTTCACTATATGTTGAATGATGGCATCAAAAATAGACATAAACTTTTTTATTACCTACTAATGGAATTCTTGAGATTTCCCCTGAGTTATTTTGATAAATTTTAATGTTTTATTTTTAAGTGACCAGAAAGAGGAGAAGGTTTTAGATTGCTATTTGCAAGCACATCTCAGAAAATAAAACACATGGACACAGAGTATTTTCATCAAATGAAAAGTCAAATTAGATATTATGTTACTAATGATTTTTAACATTACTTTTCAAGGGATTAGAGAATCTTGGTTGCTGTGGAATAATTTTAGTCAAATGAACATAACAAGGATCTGCGTAAAGAGCGTCTTTAGGCTAATTTGCAGAATTATTATCATTTACGTGCAGTCATTAACTTACTGCATATTAACACTAGTGTTCCACAAGCACTCTAAGTTTAAACAATATGTCAAAATTGACTATAGTGGAGCCATTTTAAAATGGAGTTGGAGCCGCCTTTCCAGAGAAACTGCCTTGCTGTCTTGACCCTTGGACTGGGCCAAACCTTTGGACTGGGCCAAAATGGCAATTGTTTGACAACCAATTGTTTGAGAAGTCAGTAGGAGAAGGGACATCCTGATCACAAAGACCGAGGATTGTGGATTTTCTGAAGATGGAATCAATAGTCAATCAATGTTTAGCCAAGACTAGCTCTCTGCCTCCAACTCCAGTTAAAATTCTTTGTAATACAACCTCCCTTCTTTGCCTTTAAAAGCCCCTGACATTTACTCCCTAGTGGGACATTATTTGGGTTTCTACCTGAATCTGTGCTCCCTGAATTGCAATTCTTTGATCCAGATAAATGCTTTGCCTCTTAAACTGGTTTCTGTTATTGTAGGTTACAAATACCTCATTGTGGAATTAAATAAACACAATATGACCAAGTATAAACAGATTACAACTTTCTTATCAATGTGTGGAGCTTGATTAAATCCTCAAAGAAATAAACTGGAAAAATCATTTGTTGGAAATAGGGAAATTTGAATATGGACTGGGTATTAGATGATACTGGGAAAATAATGTTAATTTTGTTAGGAGTGATAATATTGTACTGTAGTTACATAGGAAAATTTCCTTATTCTTTTGCAGTGCATACAGAAGTATTGAGGGGTGAAATGTCATGTCTGGGATTTATTTTAAAATACTTCACAAAAAAATACATAAAGCAAATATGGCAAAATGTTAATAACTATTAAGCCCTAGTGATGCGCATATGGGGGCTCCTTACACTTTTCCCTCTACTTTTCTGTGTGTTTGAAAATTTTCATAATAACAAGTAAAAAAAAAAACCCACAAAGTGAAATAAAATGTAACCACTGAGTGGTCCAACACCCACTGGCTCCCTCTAGTGGTGTCGAGCTGCATGCAAATAGGTGGCCAGGCGAGTCTTGAACATGCTCAGTCTGTCTCCTCCAACTGCCACCAGCCACTATCACACACTCACAGGAGGCTCTCAAACTGTTTTGTTCCTTTATTGGTTGTTATTGGTTTTTTTAAGCTAGAAATGGAGGCAAGCATCATTACTGCCTTTAACAACCTAAATTCAAAGGAGCAACTTCTGGCCCCTCAAAAGTTTGAGGGCCACCAGTTGGTATTTGCTGCCATAGGACAATTGGCATCTGACGCGGTGGCTTCTGTCTGTCTTGACTGAGGTGAACAGGGAAGGCTTTCATGGGTGGCCAGTTACATAAAAAAGAGCATGAGGCTGAAAGCCTCAGGTCTTGTCTGTGAGGAGAATAGGTATATGTAGGGTGGTGGGGAGGAAAACAGTAGACATTCTCTTCACCGACTTCCTCTGAACCCCTCCAGGTTGACCCTGACACTCCAGTCCCTCAGAAAAACATGCCGACCCACGTCCCGGGCACCCAGAAAGCTCATGGCTAATAGATCCTTTCTAGCTCTCCCCAACACTTTTGCCCCTACCAACTCAGTTGCCTGCTTACCAAGGGTGGCTTCTGTTTGTCTCAAAACTTGTTTATGCTGGTTGTTCTTTATTGTTATTTTTTAAGTACACACAAGCCAATAAAACTTAAGTGTAGAACTCCCATCAGACAGCCTATACATGTCACAAAAAAGTGAACACATCTTGGACCTATAATAAAAGTTTGGCAACTGAATGAACTTTTCTTTGTCTTCACATAAAATATGTAAGATGTTTAAGGTGTATATTTTTATTAGTCATTCTCAACTTTTATGAGTGATGTTAATGAGCCAATCAACTCCTCTATCTTGACAGTGTTGCATAAGAGGTTTTCCACCATCCTATGATTCTCTGTCCCCATCTGACTGAAAATTATCTAAAACCAGATCATTAAAAAAATTTTTTTTCACTAAGCTTGGTCAGAGAATATATGCATTTTCCCCTTGCAGGGGAAACATTTCTAAAACATTTCACTCAGGTGCCTTGAAGTCAGTTAGAGGTCTGGGCTTCCTTTTCTCTGAGGAAAGCCAAAGAGCAGTCATGAACAGATGCAGAAGAGACCCTGGAATCAGAAACCTGGGCTCTCCAGAGCAGCGAGTGAGAAGGCCTTGAAGTTTAGCCTCTGGAAGGAGCTGCTGGGGACTGGCCACCTTCCACGTGATGACACTGATGGGTGGGGTAATGGCAACCTACCTCTGGCCCCCCAGCTACCTTAGACCCCCACCCAAGGCAAGGTAAGTGATGGGTCAGACCACAGCCAGGAGGCCACGCAGCCCTTGGACCTGTCCCATCATAGCCCAGGGCTCAAGGACTCAGGGGCAGAGACTACGCATGCAGGAACAATCTCACTGCCCATGGGGATCTGGCTGCATTTTAAGGTGGAAGAAGCCTGGCCCTCTCTGAGCCTCACTCAGCTTCCTCATTCACTGGTCCGGGAGAGTGGTCTCTGTGGTCCCTTCCAGCTCTGCCCGCCCATACAGCTGTGACTCACCTGCAGTGGCAAGAACAGCCAGTCACCAGCAGAGAATGGACACTACTCAACAGGTCCCTCATCATTATCCAGGGAGAAGGGGTGAATGGGACATCTCTGAAGTTGGAGTGAGAACTCAGGTCTTGGCAAAGAGGCAGAGCAACACTTTCCCTTCCAGACAGACACAGAAGACAGGGATGGGGCTGTGGTCTGTCTGCCAAGACCCTGAATCTCTGTGCAGCAGGGGAGGGGCTGCTCCAGCCCACCTGAGCAGGAAAGGGAGGTGATCAGGCTGCATCTCTAAGCCCTGACTCTGGGCCTGGTGGCCACTGGGAGAGAGTGGGTGGGGAGGGGTTGCTCCATCTTGCAAGAGTGTCTTGAGAGGGGGCCGCCTCTTTGGTCCCCTCATCAGGGCCGAGTGGGGAGGTTCCAGGACCGTGGACCCGTCACCGGCCTGTCCTGCCCTCCCACAGGTGGCTCGGCTCCTGGGCGGGGGCGGGCGGCTCAGTCCTCTTTGGGCGCCCGGAACTCGGGCATGCTCCAGGCCCGGGGCGGCGGCGGCGTGTCCCGCTCCACGTCCTCCGAGATGGTCCGGATGTCGCTGGCGAAGGGGGAGATGCGCGCGCGGGTCTTGAAGGTGCCCAGGCTGCCGCGGGGCCGCAGGCTCCACTGCCGCGTCAGCTTGTGGGCCTCCTCCTCCTGCTTCATCCTCTCCAGGACTTCCTGCAGCACGGAGCGGAAGAGCCGGGCCACCTCCTGCACCTCGGGCTCCAGCTCCACCATCAGCTGCCGGAACCTGGGCGCGGACGGGGAGAGGCCCGGTGGGGCGAGTCACGCCGGCGTGGCATGTGGCCCGTGCACCCCGTGGTCAAGTCCCATTTCCTCCCCTCTCCACTTCTGAAGTGAGTCAGGAACCACCCCACCTTCCTATTGCTCCAGCCAGTCCTGAGGTCCTGGGTTCAAATCCCAGCCCTGCTGCTTTTGGCCTCCGTGAACCTCAGCTTCCTCATCTGTAAACTGGGGTCATAGCTTCCTTTTTGTGAGGTTTAATGAGCTCACATAGGTAAAGATCCAGGCACTCACCTCAGGTTACTGATGCCAGAGTAGTAAGGGGATCCCACTGCTATGCCGGCTTTACAGATGTGAGGCTTTCTGGCTAACCCTCTCCCACTTCCTTGCCCACTGGCCAGAGGGATCTCTCTGAAATGTTTTTCTGATTATGTCACCGCCGTGCCATACTCCTTCTGTAGCTCTGTGCTAGCTCCTGGGTTAGGGGGAGCTGTTTGGCCATGCACACGACGTCCCCTGCTATCTCCTGGTCTGCACTCCAGCCAGAAACAACCACGTGTGGGTCCGCCAAAGCCCCAGGTTCTCCTGGGTCCCTGTGTGTGTCCCAAGCCCTTTCCTCTGCCTAAAATGCCTTTGCTTAGAGCTCAACAGTGAACGACAGTTAGCAAGTCCATTTAATACTTGGTTTCCGCCGCCGTATATATTTGCCTCAGGATTTCTCACACTTTCCAGCAGTGACATGAGACAGGAAATGTGACAGGACAATCATTACCGAATGTGTGTTCCCAGCCTCCCCCTCATTTATGAGGTTTGGTTGCCAGCTTAGAGTCTCTTATCAGCACCGCCCCCCATGACTCACCCCGCCCCTCTCCCCAGGATGCTTCTAGAACTAGATACATTTTGCGGGGCTTCCATGGCAGAATAAGAAACATGGGGGAGGGTAAGATTCTCAGCCTAGAGAGAGAAAGGTGGGGGCGGGGGGTAAAAGGACTATAAAATCCAAAGGAGTGTGGATGGGACTGGAGAAGGAGGAGTTTTTAAACGGAATTTCAAAAAAAAATGTGTACAGTCATTACATCCATTGGTTAAAGAGATGGGTAAGGGAAGATTTCGGAGACTAAGGGGATTTTAAAATATTTTTTTTCTTGTGGATTTATATTCCTCTACTAGTGTTTGAGAAATGCAGTTAAAGAACTTGAGATACTTTTGAAATTATTTTCGAATGTTGGATTACACTTCTTTGACTTCAAACATGAATCCAACTGAGACTGGACCATGTGGGTCACAGCTTTATTAAGGTTATATTCAGGGACATAGTTGTACCCAAGCTCTAAATCTCTAAATGTTCAGTGCCTGTGGCTCTGAACCCTTCACACACACACAGACACACACGCACACATACTCACACTCCTTAGGCAAGCCAGTGTGAAAGCCAGTGTGAAATAGGATAATTGAGAAACCAGTTTTGGAGAGTTTATCTGGGAAAACTTCTCTAAGAAGATAATATGGAAGATGAACTGATGATGGAGGAGCCAGCTACATTAAAATCCAGGATAATAGCAATCCAGGCAGGGAGACCAGAAAGCTCAAAGGCCTTAGGTTCTCTCCTCTTGAAACTCATGTGCCTCCAGGAGCCACCCCCTGCCTCCCTTTGAACCCCTAGCCCGCCTGGTGTTCCATGGCTTCTTTCAGATTCCTCCTCCTGCCTTGCTCCTTCTAACAGATAACGGGGTCATCCAGCCCCCTGGGTCCAGTCCTGGTAGCCTCAGGCCGCAGCCACTGCAGCCACCCTCCCTGGAGCCTGCAGCCCAACACTTGGTCCCCGGGCCGGTACCTGAGGATGGCGGGCCCACAGTAGGACGGGTGGATCTTGGCACAGACGTCCTCTAGCTGCAGCCGCTCCCCAGGGCTGAGGTCGTAGGTGGGCCGGGGCGTGCTGGCCAGCCAGCTGTAGTCCACTCCGGTGCAGATCTTCCTGACTGCATTGCTGCGCTCCCGCTGCTGCCTCTCAGCCTCTCGCATCTGCCCCGCCAGCTCCATCATGAGGGTCTCCAGCACCATCTCAGCCGGGTTCCGAGCTGACAGCCGTGGCGGGGCCTCGTTCCACCGGAGCCACGGGATGAGGGGCATGGCCCCCGGGCCCTGCTGAGACAGGGCAGGAGTGTGTCTTCCTTGGGCCTCTCTGTCAGGTAGGATGGGGAGAGGAAGGGGGCAGGAGGGGAGCTGGGGCCCGAGTGGGATGACGGCTTCACTCTCACAGCTGGGTGGCCTCAAGTAAGTCGCTTAACCTCTCTGAGCAATCATTTCTAATTCTGTAAGACAAGATAGGGCTGTTGTGAGAAGCAGTTGTGAATAAACTTGGGACACTCTCATGGCTATAAAGATCCCTAGAGCATCTGGATGATTGAGCCCAGAGAAACTGCCTCCTGAATCCCTGCTAACTCCAAACAAAGCAGGAAACAGACTGTATACAGCTGAGCACAACTTTATCCCTATGAGTTAAGGAGAAAAAAATAGGGGGCTGACCCAGTGGCGCAGCAGATAAGTTCACACATTCCACTTCGGTGGCCCAGGGTTCGCCGGTTCGGATCCCGGGCGCGGACCTACTCACCACTCATCAAGCCATGCTGAGGCAGTGTCCCACATAGAAGAACTAGAAGGACATACAACTAGGATATACAACTATGTACTGGGGCTTTGGGGAGGAAAAAAAAAAAAGACACACACGTGTTTAGAATAGGTGCCTACATTCTATGTCAGCCTAACAGGAAAGCACCCCAAGTTCCTAAATGCCCCCAGCCTATTGCTGAAGGAAGCTTCAAATTACATGATGTTGACGTTATCCTGCAAAAGATACGACTTACTCACCATTCATTCATCCATTTATTTGTCATTCATGCATTCATTCATTCAGAAGCATTAATCAAGCACTGTGTACACATCTGTGGAGGAACACAAAAGTGAAAGCACGTGAAGGGCACTGCTCTCCCGCAGATACAGGACTTGATGAGTAAAAACCATAATATCAGTGGAAAGAGGTAAAGGTGACGGGTGAGAGTCAGTATTGATGGGGGGAGGGGAAGAGGGACTCTAGATGATGAAAGGGTCACAGAAGGCTCTGTGGGTGAGAGCAGGCTGAGGGGTGAGTGCAGGCTTCAGACACATAGACTGATGGAGAAGGTGTCCTAGGTGGAGGACCCGCCATGGTACAAGGTGAGTCATGTGCAAGGATCGTCAGGTGCAAGACCCTAACTCAGCATCGTACTCCCACAGGGTCCTGCTCAATACGGGTTTAGTGAATGACTGGCTGACTAGATGAATGGATGAATGGATGAACGGATGAACGGGTGAATGAGCTGCCATCTCAGGCATGCCCTGCTGCCTGTCAGAAGTGGGTTTGTACCTCTGACAACAGTGAATGTGAGCACCATTCCTGGGCTAAAACCTAAAGTGGGTATTCGGGGTGCCCCACCTCCCCTTTCTATGCCCTTCCCCTCTCCAAGGAGCTCCCCCTTCCATGCACTGATGGTCCTCTTCCTGCCTAGACCCTCTAGGGGTCTGCAACTCCTGGCTCCCCAGCTTGGCAGTAGGCATAACCTAGTTCCCCAAACTGATGCACCATCCTTGTCTCATTCATCAAATCCTGTATCCAAAGCCTGTTGATTCTCCCTAATTTAAATATTGTGATTTTCCCAAATCTGTTCACTCTCCCTTCCTCCACTAGTTCAAGCCTGGACCATCTGCCAGATATATTATGGCTTCTGCCTTCTAACTGGAACCGAGGGCTGATCCTCCCGATCCAATCGCCACTCTTTTCTTTTTATTGTGGTAAAAAAAACAAATAACATAAAATTTACCATCTGAAGCATTTTTAAGTGTACAGTACAGTAGTGTTAACTAGAACTTTTCCGTCTTGCAAAACTGAAACCCTATGCCCATTGAACAACAGTTTTCACTCTGTTTTCTTAAATGTGATCTTTCTAAAGCATAAATCTGATTATGTCACTGTTTTGTTTTCACTAGATACCACAGCACAGTGCATGGGGTCTGCGAGCTGTATAAGGGCCTGTTGCCCCCATACCACCTCAGCTTTCATGTCCAAGGCTCGTCCACACTCCTACCAACAGCCACCTCTTCACCCCCCTCAGACCAGGGTTGTTCACACTGGTGGTGTCGTCCAGCCTCGGGAGACTGGGCCTGTGGAGGAGGCCTGCTCAGGGTCTGGAAGTAGAGTCCTGGATCTCAGTACCTAAGGCCTGATCTAGAGGGGAAGTGACCTCAGGGTGGGCACATCTCCTTAACCCCCTAGACTCCTCACCACAGGTGGGGTGAGGCCAGAGGAAAGCCAGAGAGTGCAGCCTAATGTGCAGCCCAGGGCAAGTCCCTCTTCCCAGGGTTTAAGGCTTATGCGCCTGCCCTGAGTTGGCCTCTAGAGACAGGCATGCATCCCATGTCAGATGGCAGGGGCTGCGTGGGTGACCCCACCTGAGTCCTGGGTTCTGTGGGCTCTGAGCTTCTCTGGCCTGGTGGTGGGGTCTCACAGGGGCAGAGTTCTGAATTTTCTCCCCTGCACCCCCCATTCTCCTCCCCACAACCTTCACCAGGGCTGGAGGCTCTGGCAGAGACAAGGTTTCTGCTGGAGCTATTTCTGTCTCTGTTGCCAGCTGTTCTCCCAGGAGGCTCTTCAGCAGGTCTGATTAAGTTCTTAAGGGCAAAGGAAGGGGGGAGAAATAGAGGGAGGGAGGGCAGGACAGAGAGGCAGATGGGTCAGACAGAGGCCAGAGATGGCTGGCTTAACCCAGGGCCTCGCCAGGACCTGACCCACGGGCAACACCTTGTGTGAGTCTGTGTTGTGACCGAGTGTCTGGGGAAGAACATGATGGCAGGGTGTGGTCTGATAAAGACGCCCAGAACGTTCATCAGAACAGCAAGGGTGGTCTTCTCCGGGTGCTTTGCACGCTTAGGATTCTGCCCCTCCCTTGCTCTGGATTAGCCCCCCTCAGTGTAAGCTTTAAGGCCCCTCACACTCCTGCTCACCACCAGGCGTGACAGCACCATGGTGACTCCGGAACCTTCCCATGAGAAATGCCTGCTTCCCATTCAGTCAATGATGCCTACCACCTGCCTCCAATGCATTAACATTGATTGAATTCTTTTAAAAAAAAAAATTAGGAGATTTGGGGGAATTTAAATATGAGCTCGATGTTAGGGAATGACTGTTGACTTAGGTATAAAAATGATGTTATGGTTATAGGGGAATACTGACAAAGAGCCCAATCTTAGGAGGCGGTGCTGAGGTGTTCACAGCTGCAGTGTCACAATGTCTTACATCCAAATCATTCAGAAAATGTTATATATATACGCACACATGCACATAGGGCAAATATGGCAAAATATTAGTAATCATTTTATTTAGGATGGGTAGTATTTTCATAACACTTTAAAGCTGCTTTTCTTGAAATATCATTTATGCTCATCACTGTTATAAAATCCTGGTATTTGTTAGACCTGCCATTACATTTTATTATTTTACATGTTGGTAGAGAGGTACATGTATTACCATATCACAAATTGTTTTAAAAAAAATATGTCCATAGCTGCATTTCAGTACAGCTGGTTTCTTTTGTGATCCTATGAACTTAATTTTGTGCATTTAGAAACATTTTGCTGAGACTGCGTCCACAGGCTTCACAGACTTCCAAAGGGGCTTGTGGCACAGAAAGTAAAGGAACCCCTGCCTTGGTGCAAGTTTGACCCCAACCCTGTTCCTGGCCTTGCCCTAATGCTGGCTTCTGGGAGGGCTGAGCGCCCCACCCACCTCGTATGAAGGGAAAGCTCGGGTGGTGGAGCCCCGGTTGACCCAGCCGGCAGCAGGAAAGCCCTCACATGTTCTACCTCCGCCCTTTGGCCTCACTCACCAAGGCCGTCTGTCTGTCATTCCCCGTTCTTCCCTCTCCTCCTCCCTTTCCCTTTCATTATCCCTTCCACCTCCATACTCTCTGAGCCCTCCCTTCAGCCTATTTTTGAACATCTCTGAGGATAATGTCTTTTCCGTGGCTCCCTGGGAGATACTACCACCTCCTGTGGCTCGTTAGATACGCTAGAAAAAAACCATCCCCAGGCCTCAAGGGCAAGAGGAGTGTGGTTCCAGGCAGTTAGCAGGTGGAGGGGGACCAGGGAGGTCTCAGCGGTGGGAACAATGGAGTTGTATCCTTGGAGTTGGGAGCAAGGCTCTGGTCCCCCTGCAGGAGGTGTGAGAGGTTCACCTGCCCTTGGTGAGTACAACACCACCAGCCCCCCCTCCCACCCCCAACCAAGCAAGGACGGTGCAGGCCCTGCCGGGAAGCTGTTCTCTGAGCACAAAGGCAGCCCCGCCCAGGCTCCACCTCTGAAGCTGGGCTCTAACAGCTGAGCTGGACATCTGCAGGCCATGGCGAGGAGCTGCCCTGCATGTCCCCCAGGACCCGTGAGCACAGAGCGGCACCTGCACTGGGCTGTCCCAGGGCACCCGCCACTTCACCGAGCAGTCAGAGCGGCTCTGCTGAAGCCAGACCCTGGGTCTGGGCAGAGGCCTCGCAGAAGGTGCGGAGAGTAGGCGCTCCCCTCCCTGACGGACCTTCCTCCCAGCCCCGTTTTTGCCAAGGTACAAGGCCAACTTCACAGATTGCAAATTGACCTTAGCGGGTTTTTTTGGCAACATAGAAAAATATTTAGAGTAATTCACCAAGCCAGGTGTGACTCAGATCTACACCTAGAGGTGCAACTAGGAGGGGTGAGCGCTCAGATCCAACTGACCACAGTTGGAGGGGGCTGATCCCCAAGGAACTCTACCCTGATCCCACAGTCGCAGCTCAGACTTTCCTTCCCAAGCCTGGTCCTCTCCCTGGAGCCCACCCTGCACTGCTCTGTCCAGGCCCGCTCTCCTGGGTGTGTTATCAGGACTCAGACAGCTCCGTGACTAGGAGGACTGAGGCCCACACATCGCCAGTGTGTTTGTTCACTCCTGTGTCCTGGGAGTCTGACTCTGCACCTTGGGTCTAGTAGGTCCTCGAGTCACAGTTCTCAAATCGATGAGAGAATCTCTGAGGTGGGTTTCACCTTGCTTCCCCCTGCCTGTGTCCCCCCCACAAAAGCAGAAGAGAAAATGCTGGGGCTGTGTCCTTCCAGACAGCCTGCTGGTTCTAGAGCAGACAAAAGATATGGCTTCCCCTGGGTCCATAAGGCAAGGACCAGGCCACGGCCCGGAGGTTACTGCAGAGTCCGTCCACTCCTGTGGAACAGATGAGGACTGACGGGCCTCCCTGTGGCCATCTGGGCCCTGGACTCAGACTGCTCAATAGGCTGTCCCCAGCCTGCCACAGCCCTGAAGCCACCCCTCCCAGCTCCAGGCTCGTGGGCCTCTGCTCTAACTTCTAAAGGCTCAGCTGCTCCCAGGGTGCCACCCTGGGGAGACCACCCTCTTACCTGGCTTTCTGAGGTCAGCCTCTGCTGAGGTGCAACGTCCAGCAGGGGGTCCTGCTTTCTGCTTCCCAGTCTGGGAGAAGAGAGTGTCTGGTCTTTTCAGGGAAAAGCAGCAAGTTCGGCAGCCATAGGAGAGCAGGGTAGAGGGGAGACTACGTCCTAAAAATGCCTCCTTCCTCTTTCTCTTCTGCTGCTGGCTGCTGCCTCATGCTTTTTCCTCTCTTTCTGTCCCTCAGAAGTTGTGCTGAGAGCAAACAACACTGACTAGAGGAGGGATCCAGCCTGGGCTGGTGTTTGTGGAGTGCGTGTGTGCACACGTGTCCCGAGAGGCTGGAACCACAGCTCCTCTGATGAACCCCAGAGGCGGGCCAGCTCCTGATCTGTGGTTGCCATGGAGACCCACCTAAGCCTCTTTCACCTCGAGCTGTATTATCTGTAGAGGGAGCCCGTCTGACCTAACAGAGACACCTGAGAAGACTCAGGGGGAGAGAGAGCGCCCGCCTCCAGATGGCATCCTCCGCCCCTTCCTTCCCCGGCCTGCGTTTAGGGGGTGCAAACTGGGGGAGCAAAAACCCGGTTACCGTACCCTCTGCAGAGCCCCGAGCGGACTGTGGGCAGATGTTTCCAGCTGCTCGGTGGATTGTTCCTGGCCAGAGCTCAGCTCTTTCCACTACTCCCTCCCCCAGGAGACGGGTGCTTCTGGGTGCAGAGGGCAGGGGCCTGAAAGGATAGTCTTCCCCTTTGCCTCACCACGTCCTTTCCTGTCCTCGTCCTTGCTAATCAAGATTCTCTCCTTCTCTCAAGGCAAGTTCAAGTGCAGAAAGTTCCTCTGACTTTCTGGAGGAGGGATGAGGGGGAGGAAAAAATCCAGGGAGAAGAGGGACCATGGACTGTGATTATTGATTTTGAGGTGTTCGAGGTAACATGCGGGGCTGGTAGGAGCCTCCTGTTGCTGCTCTCTGGCATCCCACACTCACATCTGGGCCTCCTGCCTGTCTCCGTGCTCTGGACACTCTGTCAATTGGAAGCTATTCTGGCTACAGGCCACGTGTGGGCCAGCCTGCGCCTAACAGCCATTCGGAGGCACTGACACAGATGCCTATTGCCCTGTGAGGGGCCTCGGGGTGCTGTAATGGGTACTGAGCTGCATTATAACAGATCTCAGGGGATACGATAGCAGGTACCAGGTGATGGAGTGACTTCTGGACACATCTAGTCCTGATTGTGTTGGAAATAATGCAGAAAACATAGCCAAGAAGAAATTAAACTATGCCTGAGGAGCTGACTCAGATGCACACCTGCCTGCCTGCAGGTTGTGATTTTTTTTCCCTGTGTGATATGCCACTTTGTGCTCACTCTGTGGCTGGTTCCATTAGGCATATCTGCCTTCCCTCCTTATCCACCTTCTCAAGCAGGGGTCTTGAGTCGGGAGCTGAGTCATACACTTCTCTTGACAAGGTCACAGCACAACAGTCCCAGACATTGGGAGGGTCACTTGGGGATGGGAGACTCCCACATTTTGAGCTAAAGATAATCTCCTCTGACTTACAGTTCTCAAGTGGCCTCCACCCCAGGGCCAGCAAAAGCCAGAGCAACCTGAGACAGGTAACCAGGAGTCCCCACCTCAGAGCATTTCACTGACGTCCTGGAACTTCCCCAAGGGCAGGAATTCTAAGGCATGTCCACGCTGGGGGGAAGGGAGCAGAGGGAAGAAAAGGCTCTGCCCTCCTTTTGGGAAAGTTGCTAGAAGTGACGAGGAGAAGGAGCCAGTAACCAAGTCAGACACTCATTCCTGCAACACGTATGTCTAGAGCACCGTTCGGTACAGGCACGATGCTAAGAGCTGGCCGAGGATGGGTGATCCCATTCCCCTCCCCTCTCCACACTTCCCAGCCAAGCCTCCATGAGGCTAGGTGGAATGAGTAGGAGAGGAAAGTCTTGCAGGAGGGTGGGGAGTAGGGCCAGTATTAGGGTTCAGAGCTAAAGGCTTTTATCTCCCTGCGGTACAACCTTGGGTCTACTACTGACCATTCTATTTGAATGAAAACATTCATCCTTTTTCTACAGCCCTACACTAGTCTTAGCACGTCACCCTTCAAACACACAAGCACAGTAAATGTAAATGAGATTGTATGGGTCAACGTTTTGAGCCATCTATAGGAAGATGCCATTGCAGCAGTGTGCTGAAACAAGATGTGAGCTTTAGGACTCCTGACCTGTGACTCTGGGGAACACACACACAGATGACCAGGTTTTTAGCATCCTCCCTCCCAACAGAGCAGTCCCTTTCCCCGCACTTTTCAGTGTTGCCCATGACCAGGAGAGGGGCCATCCCCACCTTCCTTCCCTCCCCTGCCTGCTGCCTTGACACCATAACTCAAAGATGGCTTAGTGTTTGTGTTGATTGCTCATTTATTTTGATTTGTTAGCCTGTGGAGCCTTTGTGATTATCCATGCTGCGTGAATTTGTACTAGAGAGGGATGATGGTGGTTGTTTTTTCTCTCATTTGGCATCAATGGAAGTTGCTGAAGCATAGCTAAATATTCGCCAACCATTTTAATGGAGAAGCACCAGTGGGGCCCATGACATCACCTCACAGATGGCGTTTGATTAATAAATTGGAGATGGGAAATTAAGAAGCCATTGGGTGCAAGGCTGGATTAAAAACTGCAGGGGGATTTGAGAAGAGCCTTGACCCCAGATGTGAGGCTGCGCACATGGGAGTGCTCCCACTGTTCCCTCCTCCCTGGCTTCTTTCCGCTCGGTCGTGAATAGGATTTTCAGAGCCTAGTAGAGCTCCATATTGCCCAAATCCTGAATGAGACTGAATGAAACTGACATAATATCCAGGGATACAGACCAGACCTGCATTTACCCATATCTCTTCTCTCTGGCTAGCCCTCTTTCCACTCCTCTGGCCACATTTACTTCTCCAGGTAAAGGAAGCACTGTATCTGACTATAGGAAAAATAAGAACGCTCACCTTCCTCCCAGCTGGCTTGCTTAAGCCCCTCTCTCCCTCTCTCTCCTTTCCCCTCTCTTCCCTCTAAACTCATTCTGTTTAAAATACATTAAACTAAAGGGAACTCCGGAGGGAGACATAATGCATTTCTCATTCATTCAGGAAGTGTTTATTGACCATCAAGTGTCTATTGACAGACAGCACCTTGATGCCCCATTTCCACAGAATTCACTCACCACCGACTTCTTTTAGGTTCTGCCCTGTGGTTTGACAGACTGATCTGAGGGCCAGTGGCAGAAACAGCTAGCTGTCCACCAAAGATTCACACCCCTCTTCCAGAGTGTAGACATCTTTCTGGGAAGTAGCTGTCCAACCAGAGACTACATTACCCAGCCTCCCTCGCATCTAGGTGAGGCCGTGTGGTGATGGAATGTGGGTGGAAGGGATGTGTGCCACTGCAAGGCCTGGCTTAGAAAAATCTCCCGTGCAATTCTCCACCTTCTATCTTTTCCCACTTGCTGCAGGTTGGCAAGGACTCTGAGGCCCTAGAGGATGGTGGAGCCACAATTTTGAAGGGGCCTAGGTCCCATGTGGCAGGCTGCCCACCAATCACCATGTTGAACTCTAATATGTGCCAGAAATTTATTGGGCCAAACCACTAAGATTTGGGGTTTCTCTGTTATAGCAGTTGGCACTACCCTAACTGGGGCAAAATCCTGTGAGAAGGGAGGGATGTGGAACCTTTCTGCTATTTCTTTGGTTCCTGGAGATCAGAGCTCTTCCCTGACATGTTCTCTCCCAGTTTATCCATCTTCATCCCAAAGAAATCATTACTTCACCCCATATTGGCTCATGCCTTTGTGCATGATGCACACTCTGCCCCAAATGCCCTCCCCCTAGAAAGTCTCACTTAGCCCTCAAAGCTTAGCTCCAATGGTAAAACCTCAAAGAATTTTCCTGTCTGCCCACCTGCTTCCTCCACTCCACTCTCCGAAGCTTCGTTCTCATGTACATACATACGGTCGATCCTAATTACCTGCCGATTCCACATTTGCAAAGTTGTTTACTCGCTGAAATTTATTTGCAACCCCCAAATCAATACTTGCAGCAGTATTCCCATCATTCCGGACATGCAAAAAGCATTGAAAAATTAGACAGTGAGCACATTCCCAGCTGAAGTTGAACGAGGCGGCGCTCTGCCTTCCCGTTTCAGCTCTCATAGCCTACCTGGGTGTCCTCTTCATGGTGTAGTTAGGGCTGCACTTTCCACACTTTGTGCTTTTTCTTGGTGATTTCACTGTTTAAAACGCCCTCTAAGCGCAGTGCTGAAGTGCTGTCTGGCGTTCCTAAGCACAAGAAGGCCGTGATGTGCCTAAAGGAGAAATATGTGTGTTGGATGAGCTTTGTTCAAGTGTGAGTTATGGTGCTACTGGCCATGAGTTCAATGTTGGTGAATCAACAGTATATATAAATAAGGTGTCTTTAAACAGAAACACATAAAACAAAGTTATGTATTGATCGGTTGACAAAAATGCCGTGACCAGAGGCTCACACGAACCTAATGCTGTACCTCCTGTAGGAGCAATGGCTCAGTGTCTGCTAATTCAGTGTTGGTAGCGACTTTTAGAGTGTAACTAACGCAAACAATGAGCACCTGGTTCAGCATCCTGCAGAATAAGGACTCCTCAAGGGCAAGGAGCCCAAGGCCCAGAACATGGTAAAACCCTATTTGTCACGCACATGATTTAAAGGAGGTGACAGAGAGAGTACCTGGGCCTGGTGCCTGCGCTAAGCAAACTCCGCAGACCTGCCCCCTGCTCTCCTGAACCTGAAGGAGCCCTGGGAGGTGAATGGTCACAGGCTCAAGGACCCACAGACAGCAGATATAAGCCAGGCAGGAGAGGACCGGGGGGTGCTGAGGTCACCCATGGGTCAAAGCATGCACATGCAGGGGAGGTGAGTAAAGTGGGGGCCGTTAGAGGGTGGTCCGGGATCCTGGGCATTCTACCTCCAGGCGTAGGCAGTGTGGGTCTAGGAACGCAGGGAGCCCCTTCCGCTCAACCTGGCAGTGCTTCTGGGAGGAGTCTGAGTAATGGAGAGTCAACGGGGAGAGGGAGCCAAGCCTGAGGCCCTGCATTAGAGGGTACAAAACCTGAAGTGGCACAGCTGGAGTGGGCCCTCTGGGGAGGTGCTGACGGGAGACAGTGGAGGGGATGCCCTGGGCCTGGGAAGAAAAAGAGGTGGTATTATGAAAGATGTGGGAGAAGGTGTGACGGTGCGGGATGAAACAGATTGTCACACGTGGGCTTGAATGTCACATTAAGTATCTTAATAGATTCTGAAGTCAGTTCCCAGAGAAGAATGTGGGTGTGTCCAGAGGAAGGGTAGTAGCCCTGCGGTTAGTACATTGCCTGAATACCGGGAGGGCTCGGACTGGGCGTGGAGAATGAGGGAGAGAGTGGAACTGTTTGGGAGCTCTGACTTGGATGGTGGTGAGACATGGCATCCAGGGGAGGAGCACGTTGGAAGGGGAGCCGGGCTCGGCTTTGGCTGTGCAGAGGTGGAGGAGACTTAATTAATCCCGGGAAGAGAGATCCAGTGACCAGCTCCACATGCAGAAGAAAGGATTTGTCTAAAGACTCAGATCTGGGGGGCAGCAGGGTCGGGTAGAGGTTTGACCTTGGGCGCAGGCAAGCAAACTCAGATCACACAGGACCAGAATAAAGAGAGCCTGGGACTGACTCTTGGGCCAGTGGAGAAAGGGCGAGAGAGCCTCATAACAGGTGCTTATCTCAGCTGCATTCCTGCCAAAGTCCACGCAAAGGAACAAAGGAGGGCTAAGTAAGCATCCTTTGGCAATGTTTCTCCCTAGTGTTCTGACACGATCCCTGGGCCCTGGCAAAATTCTGGACTGTATTAAACAAGTGGTCTGTGAGCATTTAGAAAAGGAGTGGAAATCAAGCAGAGTTAGCAGATGTTTACTGACAACAGGTCAGGAGAGGCACCCCCAGAGAGACTGAGGAAGGTCGGGGACCGCAGCGATGCCTCTGTGCCCCATCACATCCCCTTGGCCCTCGTCTGCTTTGAGCGCAGCTCTGTCGGGTGGTTCTGTTTGAGCTCAGAGTTTCCTTTAATTGACAACATCCCAGCTCCAGCTCACAACCCCCTGGGGCTGAGGAGGCCCACTGGGCCCCGTTGTAAGCCAGTCCCAAGTGTGGGGCAGCTAGTATCGCCGGGGACAATCTTCAGCCAATGGGGGATGGGAGCTGGCAGATCGATGCTCCAGCCTCCCATCCATCAGGTGGACAGTTCTCTGAAGGCGTGCTGTTACAATTCCCAGGAGGTCCGCAGGGAATCTACCCTGTTGCCCTCAGCAGTGACCTTGATAACATACCCTTAGGCTGGTTTTTCCTCCTGCCTGTCTCAGTCTCCTTGTGCCCTCACTCCTGCTTCCTGGGTTACCTCCCAAGTCCTAGGATCTGCACCCAAGTCCTTGTGCTAGGCTCTGCTTCTGGAAAAGCCAGGAAGGAAAAGTCAAGACTGTAGGGGTGGTCTGTGACATTAAATGCCACCAAGAGGTCAAGGAGAATGATGCCTGAGAAGAACTATTAGCAACAGGGAGGTGGGGCAGGTCACTGGGGGACACTGCCATTGGAGCCACTGGAGCATGTGGTAGGCCCAGTACCCCCGGGGCTGCCACCCCAGCAGGCAGATTCTGTTCTTGCTCTGTGAGACCCTTAACACAGGGCCCAGCACCTCCCTCAGTCTCCAGAAAGAAGTAGTCCCTAAACCAGAGTTTACTGAAGGTTTTATGGACAAGCTGAGTAAAGGGTTTTCACTGCACTCTGACGGGCAAACTCTGTCAGTTCCCTCTGGACATTGATTCTTCTCAGCCCCTCTCTCCAGCAACCACCAGCCCCCCCCCTTTCTGATGCCTGGGCCCTCTGCCCTGCTGGCTCCTGCCTCCCCACTCCTGGAGACCCCTCCCCTACACAGCCAGTCTCCCTCTCTCAGCAGCCACCTTCCTGAGGGCAGGGCTCATACACTCAGTGATGCTGAGAGGGGAGCCACAGTGGCAAGGCCCGAGGCTCTGAGCGCCCCTGTCCTCCACGGCGTTCCCACTTCAATCATGTGTCTCCTCCCAGAGCAGCTTCTCATAGAGAAGACACACCAAGGACAAGAGGATGGCTGGTGTGATGCAATCCTTCCCCACAAGTCAGGGTGGATGCCTTCCTATTGCTCTCAAAGGGCTGAGAACAATTCTTTCCAGAAGTCTTTCCCCCCACGGTGTTCTCTGATGGACTCATAAATGGCAAGAAGTCACATGAACCCCCAGGAACCCGAATGCTGTGTTTTTCACTGGCCACATCTGCCCCTCCCTGCCCGCCCCTGCCGCATTCGTTTCCCCAGCAAAGGTTGACTAGGCTGTAGTTCGTGCCAGCCCTGGGCTTGCTGCCAAGGGTGGAGCTGGAGAAGGCACGCTCGTCTGTGCCCTCGAGGGTTTCCAGCCAGAGGAGGGGAGCCAGCCTGGGCTGGGAGCGCTGCAGAGATCCAGAGACGCCCCCAGAGAGCCGCCCCTGGCCTCCCGGCTCCCTCTCCCTCTCCCACAGACACCTCTCTCTTGTCCCTGGGTTGCTCTCCTGAGGAATGCAGGACACCACAGCAGCAGGGGTTTCGAGGCCCTTTCCTGCCACACCTGCTAGATAATGAGTTCAGAAAGGGCAAACAACTTGCTCATACAGCACAACAAGTGAGTAACAAAGTCAGGATGATAACCTATGCTCTTTTCTTCCAAACAGCTGCCTGCCCCCTGCTGCCTTTGTGGCATCCACAAATCATACAGAAGCCCCTGGGCACGTACACCCTAAGCTTCATGAACACCAAACATGTCTCATTTTCTGTGTGTAACAAGTGTGTTTATCTGGAGGAGGTAAGGAGGTAGTGTGTGTGTGTGTTCGTCTATTGGGTGGAATTCCATATTACTTACTCTTCTCATAATCCCAGAAGGCTGCTTGGAAGAGGAGGTATTTCAGCAGTCTTCCAAATGATAGATATATTTGGTGGGCTGATCAAGGAGGGACCCCAGTGACAGGAGGGATGGGGATTGGACCTGAAATTTGGGGCTGCTGACGGAGTCAGGATGTGTGGTATCGCTGTGAGACAAGACTAAGAACTTGTCCTGTGTAAGACTCTGTGCTGGCTGCTGGAAACTGCCAGAAGGCAGCAGCAGGCTCTCCAGGGTTTCTTTCACCAGTGCCCTTCATTCTTTTCCCAGAAGATAAACCAAGGTACTTTAACCTCCTCCAGCCAAACAACCAGTCGGGGACGAAGAGAGAACAGAGCCTTCTGATCAACCACAGAGAAGCAGAGCGGCTACGACCCAATGTTGAGGCACCAACACGCCTCTCGACGGGGCAAGAGGCCCCTTTCACTTCGGATGGAAGCTGAGTGCCTTGTGAAAGCTGCAAGATGCCTGGAATCTGTGGAAACCTCGTGCAGAGGAAATTGGAAACAGGAATTGAAACACTAAGATTCAGAAACTTGCTCTGACGCATACTGGAAGGAATCTAGTTGTCCACCAGTGGAGGGGCCACTTAGAAATAATGGTACCGCAATACCCCTGACTCTCTCAGCCATAAGACAATAATTATGACAAAACTTGCTTCTAGCTTCCCATCCTGTGAGAAATAGCAGAACCCACCATGGTAGGTGTGCCGTGGGACAAAGGCAGGGAGGGAAAGTGCACAAAGAAGACATTTGTGTCATGGTAGAATTAACTGATTAACTGGAAGAAGATGAAGACACCTGTGCTGGGATTCTTTTCCAAATGTTCAGATTGCTGTTACATTGCCTGCTTAAAACGCGAGTATAATATAGAAAAGGACTCTTGAAGGAAAAGAGAGGTTATTCATTTATTTTCTAGCCGGCAGCTTCTCTACTGAGTTCTCCTTCGATTGAGATCACATATTTTCTTGACATTCGCGAAGCTCAGAGAAACTTGTAGAGCTTCTTTTGAGTCTGTGCGTTTCTTCAAAGGGTGACAGAGTTCAGTCGCCCTGCCAACTTGGTGTCCTTAACAGGCTATAAAAGGACATGCACAGAATAGTTACATCTGTAAGAATAAAAGCCTCTCCTTGGATCCGAAGCTGGGAAACATCTCTTAGGGAATGTGTAACCACCAACTATTTGGTCTACACTGCACTGGGTGAAAACAAGTTGTATAAGACCGTGATTATGGAACTTGACCAATCTGTTTTATGACTTCACCAAAGAAGTATTAAACACAGGAATCCAATCTCACAATTCACTGGGAGAGTCATTATGTCCAGGAGAGAAAATAAGTTGCAATCATCTTGCACTTTCATAGCACCTGGCAAATTTACAAACGCTTCCACGTCCTTTGTCTCGTTTTGTTAACAAAATACCGATCTTCCCTCACCAGAGCCCATGGAGGTGGGGAGGTAGATTCCTGCGTGCTGGGGCTGTGAAGAAATCTCAGGGCTCACCCTCTGACTTCAGGAAGCTTCATGGGCTCCCTGGTGTCTGGGGTGAGCTGCATAGCACCATGTCATGCTGGTGGGAGCTTGGCAGAGAGGCAGAGGGCCTTCCCGACGAAGAGTGGGGGCTCGTCATCTTTTTTTTTTTTTTTTGGTGAGGAGATCAGCCCTGTGCTAACATCTGCCAATCCTCCTCTTTATTTGCCGAGGAAGACTGGCCCTGGGCTAACATCCGTGCCCATCTTCCTCCACTTTATATGGGATGCCGCCACAGCATGGCTTGCCAAGCGGTGCATCAGTGCACGCCCGGGATCCGAACTGGCGAACCCCGGGCCGCCGCAGCGGAGCGCGCGCACTTAACCGCTTGCGCCACCAAGCCGGCCCCAGTGGGGGCTCTTCAAAGATCCATCTCTCTGGTTTCAAATCTAGACTCAGCACTTGTTTGCTGTGTGATCCTAGCTTTGTGTCCCAACTTCTCTGAGCCTCGGCTATAATTTGGAGCTAACAATATTTTCTTTGTCCAGTTGTAAGGATTAAAGGAGATATGTATATAAAGGATCTTATCCAGGGCCTGCTGAGAGTAACCCCTCAATAAAGAGCAGCTAGGCCCAGATTTGGGCACCCCCAGAGTCAGTTTCTCTGTGTCACTGCACTGGCACATTCAGGGACAGTCTTCTTAGCTCTAACGAAAGACACCCTCACAACACCGACTTTACCTCTGGAGGAGGCAGCAGGGAGGTGAACCAGCTCCCTCATTCCCCCATCCCCCACACCAGACTCTAGCAGAGCTCAGGACCACCAGGTGCCACTGGAGCAGACTCAGACCTGTCCCCAGGGGCAGGCTCCTGGCTGTGGGGAGGGGCTCAGCCAGGGTCCCAACCTGTCCTGCCAGGAATCCTTACCCCACACCAGTCTCCCAGACTATGCCCTGAGGCCCTGGACAGTGTATCTGGAGAAATGCTGTTTTAAGGGCCTGAGCTGGGTGCTTTGTAAGACACGGGGCAGGAGAGGGTCGGACTTACCCTCGGGGTCCTCCTGAATCTTGGGGAGACAATCTCTGGCCCTTGTTTGCTCGTGCAAGCCCAAGTGTAAACATGGCGACGTAGGGTAAGGCTGGTGGCCTCATCTCGGACGCCCTTGGGCGCTCCGTCCACTTCGTCCCTCCCTCTCTTCTCATGGCTGCTGCTTCACCAGGTGGGTATTTTCCTGGCGCTTGGAGATATTTGAGTTTACAAGCCCTGCATGGAGACCCACACCGGTTACACAGGGGCTCGGTTTCTCTAATGGGATGACAGCAGAAAGTGCCTAGTCCTTTTGAGACCCTACCATTCACGGGGCCCTCTGCAAGGCCACTGACACACATCAACCCATCTGATTGTCACAGCAACCCCATGACGGCGTTCTTAGTATCCCCGTTTTGCCAATGCGAAAACCGAGGCTCAGGGAGTAATTGTTGAAAGTTTCAGAGCTAAAACTGGCAGACTCTAAAAGCCAGCCCCTTTGCATTACACCAGGGGCAGAGCTATCACCACGGTTCAGGTATGGCTGCACAGTCAGAGGCCGCTTCAGGCTGATGGAACAGGGAAGGAGCCTGATTCTTCTGGAGACTAGGGCCTCATTCCCATGGCTTTTGAGAAATGGAGCCAACCCTAGGCACGCCTCCTCACCCCCATGGGCCCTGACCAGAGCTCTGAGGTCCACAGAACTGCCTGTGGGCTGCCCCCTGGAGTCCTGTTGGCGCTTCACCTCCTACCTCTATACCTCTTCCTCCTCGGTCACTGGGCCAAGCTCAGCCACCCCAGCTCCCTTGTCTGATGGGTGGGAGCAGAGCAGCATCAACTGCTGTGCTCAGAATTCTCTGTTGGCCCCTGAGACTGCTACCTGTTGATGAAGAAGGCAGGCGCCACACCTGAGGGCACCTTGAGAGGCTGCTCAAAAGCTCAGCTGTGCTCCTCCTGCCCGCCCTCAGTCCCTGGGGCCACCTGAGCTGGTAAACACAGCAACAAGAGTCACCTGCCCTCATTACCTGGCATCATCCTGCACTCAAACATCTCTCCCTCCCCAGCCAAACAGACACTGAGACACTCAAGCTTTGGGCTCCAGCCGGGAGACCAGGCTCTCCCACCATCACGTGCAGAGCCACTCTGTCCCCAAAGGCTCACTGAAGCCTCACTGCGCAGTGCCCCAGCATGGCTTCCTCCACTTCTTTGAGGTCTTGAAATGGGATGGTATCAAATGATGCTTGTTTATAACCCACCTTCTTCCAGAAACTACCTGATGCACAGTAGGCACTACAATACATTGGTTAACAAAATTATTTACTTACGTATTTTTTAAAATACATGCAATACAAGATCAAATTAAACATTAAAAAATGGATGCTAAGGCCCAGACTGTGGTCTTGAAATGCCATTTATCCCTGAAACTAATGAAGGCTTCTTGGAGAAGAGGCTGATTCCAGGTCTTGGCAGGAAATGTACAAGATGCACCTGAAACTTCTTATATTATATAGCAAGGAAACCATCGAAGACTGCTAAGGTCTACAGATTGGAGCGTAATGCTGAATCAATGCTGGTTTGATGAAGTAGCCAGCCACGCTGGGGAGGTGCACATAGCAAAGACCTGTGGGCAGCCTCTCAAAAATGTGGGCAACCTCTAGGAGCTGACGGGGGCCTCCAGCCAGCAAGAAGCCAGGGCCCACGGTCCTATAACCTCAAAGAAAAGAATTCTGCTAGTAACTTGAGTGAGCCGGAAGCAGAGTCTTCCCCAGTGGAGCTTCCGGATGAGAGCACATCCCAGCTGACACCTGGATGGCAGCCTTGAGATCCTGAGCAGAGGAGCCAGCTAAGCTGTGTCCAGGCTCCTGCCCTGCAGAAACTGTAACATAATAAATGTGGATTGTTTTAAGTTGCTAAATTTATGGTACTATTGTTACACAGCAACAGAACACTAATACAGTCAGGGACTTTCATTTCAGCCACAGGGTAGGGAAGGCAGCCCACCCCTTCCCCCACCCTAACCTTGCCCCAGTAGACATATTCCCAGCTGAGCAGACACCGAGGGCCATGGCTTGGACCCAGGGACTGTGGGAGGAGATGAGAAGAGGCTCACATTTCTTCAGTCCCTTCCTTCAGGAGGTTGCCCCACCTGCTACAGCCTTTCTAGACAAAAAGAAAGCAGAATTGTTCCTCACTGGACCGGAAGAAGCCAGGGGCTGCCTGGACATTAGCAGCTGGGACAGACCAGGGCAGACAGTATGTCTGTGACATGGGTCAGCTCATCCCCCTCCTCCATGGTGAAACTGACTGGGCCACTCGTAGCTTTCCTGGGCAAATTGGGACTTTCGGGGTTGGAGCCACGAAGCATGGAGAATCCCAAAATAAGCAGGAGGAGGTGGCGGATGAGATTGAGGGAAGAGTTTGTTTTATTTTTGTCTGACGAAGAAGAGACCACTCAGATGCCCCTGGATGCTCTCTGCATCTGATGCCTCACTGGTCTGCTCCTGTCCCTGGGATTTGCCAAGAGTGATTCCACCTCAGGGCCTCCACTCTTGCTGTTCCCATAGCCTGGGGCACCCTTCCTCCAGACCTTCACAGGGCTGATTCTGTCTTTCTGCTCCAAAAAGAAAAAAAAATGCCACTTCTTCAGAGACGCCTCCCCTGATCGTCTCTAACTCAGGTATCCCCCCACTGCCCGCCCAAGATATCTCTATTACCATGTTTTATTTTCTTCACAATACCTCCATCTGAAGTTGCTATTTATTTATTCTTTTCTTTATTATTTGTCCCTACTTGTCCCTCTAGAACGCAAGCTCAAGCCTTGTCTGTCTCATTCATAGTTGTTTCCCTGAGCACCTAGCACAGCGTCTGACCCCTAGCCAAGCCCAGGAACTGTTTGTGGAATGAATGAGTGATCAGTTGATGCAACCCCCATTCTACGTGCTCCTTCTGGGCCACAGCATCTCATTGGAAGCACAGTAACGCACACGGGTCAGCCCTGCTCGCTGGCTCCAGGGTAATGTCACAGGCTCTGAGCCCGACTGTTGGGCTTTGAAACCTAAGTCTGCCTCCTCCTAGTTGTGTGACCTTGGGCACGTAATTTGACCTCTCTAAATCTTTGTTTCCCCATCTGTAAAACACAATAATAATAAAAGTACCTACCTTGTAGACTACTGTGATAATTAGAGGAGATTAGAACAAAGAGCCTGGCACAGAACCAACACTCTATAAATATGAGATTTTCCAACCCCAAGCGAACAGCACACCCACTTCAAACAATATATGATACTTTCTTGCACTGCTGGCTAAGCTCCCTCTTGGCTTTATCTTTTGTTTTTATCTTCACCCAACTTTTATCTCCCCTTTGTCCTGCTTTTCTGACCCATTTAATTAAAAATATTTTTTACTGTGATTTAGAATATATAAGAAAAGTGCATAAAACCCAACTATATCATTTAACACATAATTAGCAATCTCTTATCTTGTGTTCAGCTTTATCTGTCAGGACATCCTTTGTCATTCCTGATATGGGCTGTTAGCTTGATATTGGACATTTTGGTCTTGATCCATATCAACAGAGGTTTGTCATCTTTACTGATCTTTTCAAGGACCAATTTCTAGCTTTGTTTACTCTCTGTTGTATGTATCTTCCCCACATCCTTTTTAACCAAGGCATAATTTATACATAATAAAGTGCACAGACTTCAAGTGTACAGTTCTCTGACTTTTAGGTCTTACATTCAAGTTTAATCCATTTTGAGTTAATTTTTGTGTATGGTGCATGATAATGGTCTACTTTCACTCTTTTGCATGTGGCTGTCCCGTTTTCCCAACACCATTTACTGAAGAGACTTTCCTTTCTCCATTGTATGTTCTTGGCTCCTTTGTCAAAAATTAGCTGTCCACAGATGTGTGGTTTTATTTCCGGGCTCTCAACACTGTTCCATTGATCTGTGTGTCTGTTTTTCTGCCAGTACCATGCTGTTTTGGTTACTATAGCTTTGGAGTATACTTTGAATTCAGGGAGTGTGGTGTCTCCAGCTTTGTTATTTTTTCTCAGGATTGCTTGGCTATTCAGGGTCTTTTGTTGTTCCATATACATTTTAGGATTCCTCTTTCTATTTCCATGAAAAATATCATTGGGATTCTGATTGGGATTGCAGTGAATCTGTAGATTGCTTTAGGTAATATGGACATTTGAAGTATGTTTATTCTTCCAATCTGTGAGCATGGAATATCTTTCCATTTTTTTTATGTCTTTGATTTCTTTCAATAACGTCTTATAACTTTCAGTGTATAGGTCTTTCACCTCCTTGGTTAAATTTATTCCTGGTTATTTTCTCTGAGTTTTAATAATTATATATACACTGTATAACCAACATCTGAGTCAATATAGAAAACCATTTATCACCGCAGAGAGTTCTCTCCTGACTCTTCCAGTCAATCCCCCACTCTCCCCAGAGGCAACAACTGTTCTGATTTCTATCACCATAGATTTGTTTTGCCTGTTCTAGAAATTCATATTAATGAAATCATATGGGATGTCCTCTTTTGTATCTGGTTTCTTTTGCTCAATATATTGTTTTGTAAAAATAATTTCAAATATAAAGAAAAGTTGCAGGAATGGTAAAAGAACTCCCATATCCTTCTTCCTCACCCAGATTCCCCAACCGTGAACATTTCATCTGTGCACTCTTTCAATCCTTCCGGTTTTACGTACATTCCACTATCACTGGTCTTTTTTCTGAATCATTTGAGAACAACCTGCAGACAAAGAGCCCCCTTACCCTTAAATACTCCAGCGTGTACGTCCCCCGAAACAAGAGCACTCACCTACAGGCTCCAGGTGTGAACACCAGGAGGCGGGGAGAACGGGGGCCCAGCTGGAGTCTGTCTGCCACACCACCCAGAGCTTGGAGTTTCATGAACAAGTATAATTGCCCCTCCACCCATGGTGTACTTTTTTTTTTTTTTACTACTTGGGATTTATTTTCTGCTGGAGAATGACCTCCCTCCCCCGTATATACAGTCTTGATACGACAGTCAGGGAGGTGTCCTGCTCTTCTCTTGGCCAAGGCTGGCCCCGACGCCACAGATGGGCAATTGAACACACCCTCTCCGGGGACTTTGAATCTGGACAGAGTGGTGCACAGGTTGGAAAACGGCATGGTTGGGACAAGGGTGAGCACACTCTGTGACTTTTGGGGGGTCAGGGCGTGTCAGTGACTCACACACCTCTATAAGGGTTGCAGGGAAAGTGTAGGGGCCTCCTCTAGGTAAACAGAGGCTTCAGGTCAGAGTTGAATTAGAACTGAACAAAGTACCCAGATATGAGGCGAGAGGCAGGAATCCAAATGATTTGTCTGTAAATTTGGGGGTAAAAAATGTAAAAAAAAAAAAAAGTCTTCCCAAGGAATAGATAAGAAAACTGAGCCTTGTCAGTGGGATCTCTTGAAAGTTAAATGTCTAGTGAGAGACAGAAGGAGGATTTAAACTTAGACCAGCATGCCTCCACAGTCCATGCTCACTTGGCTATCCCACCTGTGCCGTGAGAGCCCTCTCCAGTGCCCGCGGACCTCTGCCCCGTCTGAGAGCCAATGGGCTGAGTGAGGGGTGGGAGCTTGGCCAAGTTTTAGAAGGAGAGAAACAAAGCCATCTACCAGGCATGGCAGAGCCCCCTGCCTGACCAACGCCGTGCCTCCCCTGGACAGCTCCGGGGGAGTTCAGGGCCACCTGACAAGAAACAGGTGAGCAGCCAATACCAGCGACCCCTTGTTGGCAGGCATGGCGCCCCTGGGGAGACTGTGGTAAGCAAGGGCCAGGATTGGAGCTCTTCTCCTGGCCCCGACTCCAGCCTTATCACAGGCCTTTCAAGGACATTATAGGGAGAGGTTGCATGAGTTTTGTCCTTCTGGATCCTGGAACCATCTTTGTCTGATCTGAGGAGGGAATGATGGGGAGAGAGGAGGCTGTTGAACACACAAAATATATTGAGTACCTACTATGTGCCACTCTGCTGGGACCCCCTTTGAATCCATGTCAGAGAGGTTCAGTGATTCACCCACGGTCACAGAGGTAGAAAATGGCAAGGCCACGACTCTGAATCCAAGCCCAGTGCTCTTTCCACCACTCCACGCTGCTTCTCACCACACAGGGGCCTGGGAACCAGGCGCTAGGGGCAGCGCTGTGTAGCCATTGAGAATAGGAGCACTGCCTTGGGCTGCCTGAGTTCAATCCCAGCCCCACCACTTGCTAACTACATGATTTGGGGAAAATTATTTAATCTCTCTGTGCCTTAGTCTCCTTATCAGTGTCCTTCATAGCACCTACTTCATAAGGTTGTGTAAGGATTAAATAAAATAAAATACATGCAACAAGTAACTCAGGGTCTACAACATGGTGAGTGCTCAATGGAAGTCGAACTTTTATTACTGGACTGCATGCTGCATTGAACATGGCTTTCCCTGGGTCTCTGCATGGTGATTCTATGGGGAGAGAAATAGGAGTGTTGGAGGGAAGAAAAGAAAGAGGATGGAACCCTTAGAACTAGCTGCATCTCAACTCAATTTGGAGCTTGTCACGCCAAGACCGAAACAGCAACAGCCACCACACGCCCTCACAGCATAGTTCTCTACCTTTGCAAACACATTTTCAGACACTGTCTCATTTTAGCCTCATAACAACCCTGTTTGGTGGGTGCTATTATGCCCATTTTGCAATTGAAGAAATGGAATCTCTAAGAACCTAGGTCCTGCCCAAGTCAGGTAGCAGGGTGGGAATTCCAGGTGGGTGGCAGACTGAGTTTCTCTGACCACCTGCAGAAGGGCAAGACCTCAGGGGCAGCAAGGCCTGCAGGATGACCTATATCAGTGGTTCTCAAACTTGAACATGCATCAGAATCCCCTGGAGGGCATGTTAAAAACCCAGATTGCTAGGCCCACCCCCAGAGTTTCTGATTCTTCAAGACCAACGGCGAGTTGGTCCAGCCCGGTGCCCTCGATTTACGAACAGCAGCGACATCTCGTGGTGAGGAGGGGAACGAACCTTGGGCTCCCTGCGAACCTCAGCCTCCGTGGTGGCCCATGGGTCCAGGATGATGCTGGGCCAGGGCAGTACCGCCCACACAGAATCTAATAGACGCAGTCCTTGCCCCGGAGGGTGCAGGCGCCTTCTTGCCTCATTTTACCCTAGAGACCAGGAAACCGAATCTTGCTTCCCGGAACTTCCAGCTTCATTTCAAATTTCTTTTATCCTCATTTTTGTGAATAAATTCCTTCCCTGGTTTTTCCATCACCAAAAGGTGAAGGCCTGTGAACTAACACTTTGAAGTCTCAGCCACAGATGGTATGGCTACCGAGTCAGGAGACTGACTTCTTGAAATGGGTACCTCACTTACCAACTGCTTTCAGCCCAAAGGAGCGTTTCAAAACATGAACTCTTATCCCTGGCAGCTTCATCAATTCTTGGCGGGATTTTGACTGATTAGGGTTGTAGTAATGATTTATGAGCAGGTGGAGAATGGAGCCCCTAGGCATGGGCTATGCCATCCCTTTTTCCTCTGCGCATGTGGTAGATTGGGGTGTAGGTTTCTCCGGAGTTGGGCAGCTCCGGGGAAGTAAAGCAACGCTAGGCTTGTGTCTGAAAGACCGGGGTTTGATCCCCCGTTCGGCCTCTGAGCTGTGAGACCTTGGGCACCTCAGCATTCTGAGTCTGTTCATCCGGAAAATGGGGAAGATGAAATCAGTCACTTATGCAAAAGCGCCCTGCGGTGCCTGGCACAGGGAGGCGGGCACTGGATGAACAGTAAGAGGTAAGAGGAAGCTAGCGTGTGGCGCCTCGAGGCAGGGCGCCTAAGGGGGAGGTGGTGTGCGGAGTGAAGAAGAAGAAAGAAGTTAATGGTTCAATTCCCTCCGCTACCCAGGTCCCAGCAGAGGAGCCTCGTGACCTCGTCCCCGCCCTGGTCTCTGCTTCCCGAGGCAAAACAGCATCTGGATGCGCCTCCGAGGATCCCTCCCCATTTGAGTCCTGTGGAACTTTGGCTTCATGCCAGGAGAAGTAATTAATAACCGCCAGGTTAATGGGGACGGCAGGGGCGCAGAGGGAGTAGGGTGCTGCCCCCAGTCCGGGTAATCCCCGAGGGAAGAGGGCACAGGCAGATCTCCCGTCACTCTGCGCTGTGCTCGGCCCGGTGCTGAGTCACTGAGGCCTCGGGGCCAGCCCCCTCCAGCCTCGGTCTCCCCCGGGGACCGGCTTTGCCGGCCCGCGCCCACATTCTTTGCCCGCCCCCACCCGCCACGTGCCGACCTCGGCGCCCTGCCGCTCGCAGTCTGCAGGGGGCGCCCGCCAGGGCCGGGGCCTGGGGTGGTGTGAGAGTCAGTGAGGAGGCGGTGCCTTCCCACAAACCATAAACCCTTCCCGCTGGGATGACTAAGCGGCTTAGCCTTATCCCCCGACACCCCACCCCCTGCCCTGGACAAGCCCAATTTCAAAAAGTGGCCTGTGAGGTTATTCCCGGAGCCAAGGTCAGGAGGTGGGACGGTCAGCCTCTTGCCCAGCCCTGTCCAGTGGAACTTTTGGCAATGATGAAAATAATGTCTTATATCTGTGCTGTCCAATACAGTAGCTACTGAGCGCTCCAATTGCTCAAAATGTGCAATGGAGGAATTTTTTATTTCGTTTTTGTGAATTTAAATTTAATAGCAACATGTGGCTAGCTAGTGGCTTGAGTCATGCCCCATTATTCCTTCATCAGCCCCTTCCCCAGCCCCCAAAAAATTTGTCCTTGAAAAGATCAGATAAATGAGTCGACAGTAAGAAACATGTAACTAATACAACATAAAACATTATTACCCTTCCTCCACCAGGTTCAGGAGCTCATGCCAAAGAGCACAGGAAGTGGTAGTCAGTTTTGGAGGGGCAGGAGGCTCTTCCAGCACCTCGAGGCTGTCTTCTGTGAGGCCACTCCTGAAGTTAAAGCCTTATTGGGTGCCAGGAGAGCTCTCCCAATTCTGCTGTGGGGGCCATAAGACCACCAGTGGAGATGCTCAAGAATTCCAGTGTCTCCCACCTGCAAATCCCAGGGAATTCTACTTTCTCTAATTCCCCACAGTCAAGAGGTTGAGGAGGTCACTTAACATTTAATCTGGCACCTAGCTGCCAGCAGGTCAAAGATCACTGCTCATGTCCAGCCAGTTTTCACTTTAACTGCAGTGGAGGCTCGGATGTGACTACACTGGCAGGCTGACCCCAGGTGTTGTCCCTGCTCTGAGTGGAGTGAAGTGGAGTGAAGTGAGAGAGGACCGGGGGGATGCTGTGGTCCCAGGGATGAGGCCATAACAGCAACCAGAGCTAGCAGCCCAGATTGGCTGTCCCCACAGCCCAGAGCCCACATGATCCCTGTGCCTTCCCTCAGTCTGAGCCTCTGAACCCCAAGGAGTGGCTGAGAGGGTGCAGGTGGGTGAAAGGGACAGGCAGTGAGCATTAGCACAGGCACTGGGGTCCTGGGTGCTAGGAGAACAGGCTTCTGACCCTAGTCAGTCACTGCATACCTGTGTGATGGCACCTGATTTCTCTGTGTCTCAGTTTCCCCAGCAGTAAATGGCACTAATAGTAACTGGGCTGCCTTGAAGGGTTGCTCTAGGGTTCAAATTAGATAACAGATGTTCATTCATTAATCCATTCATTCATTAAATGTTTGTTAAGAACTTGCCTGGAACATGACAATCTGTCTTCTCAGTGGCAGCAGAAAGATCAAGAAGGATCCCTGTGGGAGCCCCTACCCATGGCATCTTAAACACCAAACACTGGCGACTGTGCGCACAGGCTTAGCACTAGACTTTCTTTAACTGGGTGACCTAGGCCTACTTGGGGGAGGAGGAGGAGGAGGAATGAAACCAGAGGGAGCAGGGGAGGTGTGTGTTGCAAGGGCGGAGGAAGGAGGGCAAGGGGGAGGAGGAGGCTGGCTTGCCCAAATGGCCTCTCTGGCCTGTGAGCTCACTGCTGAGCTGCTGTTCTGGACAGCGCCAGGCCTAGTTTCTCCCGTAAGCTCCTGGGGAATCATCGAGCTGGGTGTGACTTGATAGCCCACATCTGCCCTGCCAGCTCATGGGCCTCTTGGCACTGTCCTCGGGTTCCTGCCTCCATCTCCTCTCACTTCCTTACCCTCACCTCTCTGTCACTTTCTTCCTTACCTGCTTTCTCCCTGCCTCAGCGATGAGGGTTTGGAAATGGAGAAGCCTGCAGAAAACCCACCTAAGAGGCCCCCATAGGATCCAGCTTTTCTCCTCATTTTGGGCCCAGGCTTCCTGGGGCCTTTCCCTCTGGCAGAGATTCTACCAAGAAGCCTGTACCAGCCTTGCCGTATAGTACCTTCCAGGCAAATGAGGGGCTGGGCCAGGGTGAGAGGTGGGGTTCCCTCATCAGGACAGGCACTGTGCAGGGACTCCTGGGTGCACTGGGTAATGAACTGGGCTATGTGGTCAAAACGAGCTGGGACCACGGGAGGCAGAGGTAATGGAATGATCAAGGGAAGCACAGATGGTGTGGGGCAAGCCCGATCTGTGGTCCAGAACGCATGATGTCTCTCTGACAGAGGCTGGCACGTCAGCCTGATGCCCCAAAGTACAGACTCAATCTTGTTACTTTTCTCCCATGAGGCTGGGAACTTCCCAAACACACAAGCCTTGTTCCCTCTTGTCTTACACCCTCAACATGCTGCATAAGAAGTTCATCCCTTAGAGCTCCATCAGCACTCACTGAGCACCTGCTGGCCCGTGGACCAGGCCTGCTGGGAGGGGAGCAGGGCACCAGATGCTCCTGGGCATCCTAAGCCACTGGCTTAGCCAGTCTGGGCCCCAGTTCTAACGGTTATCAACCTTGGCCTCCTGGGCATACAGTGTTTGGAGAAGGTCAAGGGCAATTTTCCAGGCAACTAGGCAAACATCCCTCTCCACCTCCTCATCACCTTTTGGGACGTGCCTGGACCCAGAATCCCTCTCTCTGGATGGTCACCTGAGCCTGTTGGCGTAGATGGAAGTAGATGGAGGGTCAGCTGATGTGGGACATAGCCAGGTCCTGCTGCCCGACTCCCCACTTCCCTCCCTCCCCACATGGTTACGGCCAGAGGTCGCCCAGTCAGCACTGTGGGTTGAGCACCTCCTGTGTGCAGAGCTGAGTGGTCAGGATGTGGTAGCCACCTTTTGTTTTGCCTGCCCATCATCCCTTCCCCCTTATTCTGGCAAAAGCATTCTGATTCTGAACCACCCGCTTGTAGTCTGTAGGATTCCTGTGGGTCCCATGGCTGGAAGTTAGCACCTGGCCCAGGCCTGGCCAGTGAGAGATTTCACCCCACCCCGACCCTAGCCACGGCATTCAGTGCAGGGATCCGCATCACAACTTTGCTGGAACTAGTGGGGGAAAACTCTCTCTGCTGGTAGAACGTATGAACCTGAGGCTGTGGTGGGCTTCTTGCCACCAAGGGAGGAGAGTCCAGGCAAGGAACAGAGAAAGGATGATTCCTGAGGACCTCTCTAGAGCTTGCTGCCTGGAACTGGCAAGCTCTGTAAGCATCTACATTTCCTTTTCTGTCTAAGTTAATTTGAGTTGGATTTTCCGTCACTTGGAACTAAAACAGTGCTGGCTGAAATGGGGAGAGGAGGGTATGGGGAGAAAGAGAGGAAGTGAAGTGGTTTCTACCTTCAGAGAGGTCCCAGGCTGAGGAGAAATATGGTTTCCATTCTTGGGTGTCTGAACACATGACCTCCCATTTTTTAAACCTTTATGTGCATGTGTGTATGAAATATACATTCATATATATACTTTTTATTTCTCTACCAAGTAATACATATTCATAATGGAAAATTCACCGAAAAAGAAAAAAGGAAGGAAGGTCACTTGTATCCCACTATCCACCGTTACTCTTTCTCAGTGTGTTTAAAAATGACAGTAGGGTCATACTGTACATATCACCTTACTCTGTTTTTCTCCCCACTTACCAGTATATGGTGATCTTCTTCAGGAACATATAAAGGAAATCATTAGGAGATAAGTTTCATGGCACAATGGAATTCACCCACATCTCACCACCTGGCCTCCCATCTTGTTTCAGAAAGAGGCACAGGAGCCACCTATGGACAAAAACTGGCTATTTTTCTCCATCATGTCATCTTCAGAGGAAATAAAAAACAGAGCATTCATTAATTCACTTGTTTAGCCAGCAAATATTTAGGTGCCTGCCATGTACCAGGCATTGTACTATGTGCTCATGGTATGATAAGCAAAATCAGACATGGTCTCTCCTCTCATGGAGCTTATGGGATGGTGAGGCAGAGTTGTTCATCACATACTCACTAAACAAATGTGACACGTGAGTTGTGACAGGTGCTATAAGAGCCTAATGTAGGAGGGTCTGACCCATTCAGGAAGGCTGTCCTGGGGAAGTGGGGTTTAGGATGGAATCCAAAGGACGAACAGCTGTTAGGCCAAGGGAGGGAGGTGAGCATTGCTTGCAGAGGAACAGCACAGGAAAGGCACTGTGGCTGGAGAGAGTACCGCGAGAGACCATGCGAAGGTCGGTGTGGCTGGAATGGAGAAAGAGAGAGCATGTGTCACATGACATGAAAGCAGGTGGCAGAGAGAAGGAGGAGCCAGGTGACGTAGGCATATTAATAAATTTTGCCTTTCTCCTAAGGATAAAGGGAAGCCACTGGAGTTTCCCTGAGCAGGTGTGTGTGTGTGTGACATGACTAGATCTGAGTTCTGTAAAGGTCATGTGACTGCATTGTGAAGAATGGATTGGATAGGTCCCAGATGGACTCAGGTGTAGCAGGTAGACGGCTATCGCAGTAGTTAAGATGTGAAAGGTCAAGGTAGCTTGCACTAGGGTGATGATATAGAAAGAGGAGAAAAGAGGGGGGATTGGAGAAATATTTAGGAGACAAAATCAGCAGGACTTGGTAACTGATTGGGTATGGAGCGTGTGAGAGAGTGTGTCAGAGAGATTCCTGAGTTTCTTCTTGGCTTGCTCCACTGGGTAGGTGCTGCTACCAGTCACGGAGCCAGGAAACGCTGTAAGAGAACCAGGAGGAGAAGATGAAGTGTTCAGTCTTAGACACGTTGAGTTGGAGGAACCTTTGAGACATCCAAAAAGAGACGTCAAGTAGGCAGTTGGATGTCTCAGTCAGGAGCTGGGAGTTAATCTGTGAGTCATTTGCAAATCGTGTGCACTGACCCAAGAAACAACCAGCTAGTGTGGGTTCTGATCTCAGCTCACTGTGCTTCATTGATCTAGCCACTGCCTCCCTCTGGATCTCAGTTTCCTCAAATGTCTGATGAGGGGTGGACCAGAGCTCTGTCCAGCTCCAACAGTCTCTGAATCGGTGAGCATATGAGGATAAAACATGGCCCAAACATCTCAGAATTCCCCCCACCAAAACCAGGGAAAGAAGTCTCCCAATTTTGGGAGTGTTCCTGGCTATCTTAGACTGGCTTTTGGGATGTTCTTGTTGTGACCATAGCTGTCCCTTCCCTGTCAGATCATAGACCATCCTGAGCATCCTATATTCCTATTCTTGGATGTGAAACCCAGGCTCCTCATCCTTGTTTGATTGGAAGAGTGAACTGCATAAGCTGCTGTGGTGCATGGTGAGGCAGATTCTCTGAGGAAGGTCAAGGTCAAAGATGTGAGCTGTGGAACAAGGACACTTCTTGCCACAGACCCTCCAGGGCACTTCCCCCAAGGTTTTTCTCTCCTTCCTTGCCCCCAGCCTGCTCTCTCCTGAAACTTTCTGCTCTCTGCACTCTTTGCAAAAATGTGTTGCTGGGTTTCCATGCCGTGTTTGCTTATTTCACAAACCACTCAGTTCCTAATAACGTCCCAGGTTCTATTAACCTTTCTTGGCCAGAGTAGCCCATGGAATAGAGTCTTCCTGGAACTGTTTCACACTCAACTCCCTCTGCTGAGCCCTGGCCAAGAGCTAAGAACCATTCATTCAGGGCTCCTTATCAATGTCTATTACGTGGTTAGACACTGGAGATATAAAATGAACAAAACCCAGTCCTGGACCCGGAGAAACCATCCTTCCAATGGTTTTGAAGTGTGGTCTAAATTCATTACCAGTCTCTCCACCACAGGAGAGCGTCTTTTCAGCTCACTCACTTAGCTTTTGAGTTTGACCCAAAGATCATTGATGGTAGTAGTTATCATTTACTGAGGGCTTATTACGTACCAGTCTTAATGTCAAGCCCTTCACATTCTTTATCTCATTGAATCTTCAAAACAACCTGTGAAGTAGGTTCTGCGTCTCCCACTTTACTCTTGACAGTCCGAAAGAGATGAAGTCACTTGTCTGAGTTCAAACAGCTGGGATTCAAACCCAGGTGTAGCCTGACTTGACAATGCCAGGCTCTCAGCCCTCTACTCCGCCACCTTTGTCAGGATGGCTGAGTGTTTCTCACCTGAAAACTTGGTGTGAGCCACAAAGTGCCAGTTTAATTAGAATGTTGGCCCCAGAAGGGCAGGAACCTTGTCTTATTCAGCCCTCACCCCCACGCACCTAGAACAGTGCCTGGCAAACATTTGTTGAATCAATTTGAATGAATGAAACGCTTTGAAAACCTCTCTCCCCACCCGCTGTCATCAAACTCAGCTTTGACAACTGTCACCTGCAATGCATTAAGTACGTTAATAATCTGACGAGAGTGAATCTCTAGCTGGGGGGCTCGGGGTACCCTCCAGGTTAAACGCCCAAAGCAGTGGTTTATGAAGCCATCAGTAAATGGACAGGTACCTGCATTTCTCAGGTATGTTTGAATTTCTTTCTTTTACTTGAGGAGCCTAGTTCTGTGCCAATACACTTTCACGTGCCAGTGACCTTTAATAAAGGCAAAAGGCTTTTAGCAAATAATGAAGCAACACTTTTCAGAAGGAAAGAGTAAATTGAAGCAAAGTTCATCATTTTCTAAATTTGCTTTTCTGTTGAGAACTTTCGATGTTGGCATGGCTGTATTCAAAGGCCCCCCGCCCTTCAGGTCAAAGCCCCCTACCCCTTCATACACACCACTCCCATCCCTGTCTACCCTCCAGTCCTCTCCAGCCACGTCGACATCAGATCTTCCCTAGCCTCTGGGTCTTTGTCTTTGCTGTTCTTTCAGCTGGAATTTCCTTTCCCTTCCTCTTTGCCTGGTCAAATTTTATTCATCCTTTAAATTCTAGGAAGTCTTCTTGAGTGCCCCCACTGCCCGCCCCCCGATTTCCCCCACACACCATCTGGGGTCCTGCCTTTCTTCTGTGTTCCCCGTGACGCCAGTAACATAACACAGCGGTATTTTCTTGTCTTAATCCCACATTCCACCCCTCAGACACCCCCTCTGTCCTGGTATCCCCAGCAACGAACATCAAGCCTGGCCCAGGGTAGGTATCATGACATAGTGTTGTGGTCCATTGCTTTACCACTTATCAAAAAGTCGTAGACCCACTTATTGGGGACCTACTATGTGCCAGGTTTCTAACGGGTATCATTCCTAAGCCTTGCAACAACCTCGTAGAGTGAATTTGATTACTCCTACTTTAAAGAGAAGGGAACTGGAGCTCAGAGAGGTTCAGTAATGTGTCAAAGGACTCACAGTTAGGAGAGGCAGAGCCTGGATGTGAACTCAGGCCTTTAGGACTTGAAAGCCTGTCTCCCTCTCCTGCTAGCTCCTGGGCTTCAAGTCTCTCAAATCTCTGTCATCTCCAAGTTCCAGACTTGATTACAAAAGAAACTTTGCTTATCAGCTGTGTGACCTTGGATAAATCACTTGACCCCAATTGGTCTCAGTTTTGTCAAGCGTAAAATGGGGGCAGGGGTGGGCCACCTGAACTCCAAGGTGCATAGCACAGATGTTGCATAACTGTACAGACTAGGACAAAATGGAGCTGTACCTAAAGGCAAATGGCACCAGAGCATACACTGAGCTAGAATCTGTTGGTTTTTTCTAATCTGTGGATGCGCATGGAGCCCCGGTGTGTATGCACAGATCCCGTATGTGTCTTCTAGCTCCTCTGAGTGTGCACACAGCCTGTGAGTGTTCCAGACTGTGCGTGTGCAAAGAGCTCCTGGGTCTGCCAAGCCTGTGGGTGTGCCAGGCAGCTAGGTTGCTTGTTTTCTGGCTCTGGAAATTGTCTCCTGCCTCTTCTAGGCTGGCCTCTCCTTGGGAGAAATGAAAAGCTGTTTGCCAGGAGTTGAATCAACAGCCCCTGGGCTGCTTTCACCAGGCTCTGTCTAGCTATTCCTGCTTTCTGGGGTGTGTGGAGACCTCACCAGTGTGCCAAGCCTTCCCCAGGCCAAAGCGCTTCCTCCCATTGCCCTCCAGCTGCCCCACTGCCCCCTGTCTGCTCCTCAGGTGGTGGAGCCATGTTTCCAGGAGCATAAGGCGCATGTCAACTCCCCACCCAGAAAGGGCAGCAGCAATGGGGAACACTGGGTAATCAGTGGGGAAGTGCCCTGGAAAGGCTAACAGGGCTACGGGGTCATAATTATATGTTCATGATAAAAAATCACACAGATGGCAAGAGAGTGAGCAAAGAAAACTGAGAGACAGCAAGAAAAAGTGCAAAGAGGTAGGACCTCCACAGCCAGGGGTGGAGATGAATTCTCTCCAGGTTACACAGAATCCTTGCCCCAGGGCACTCTGGGATTAGCCACCCTTGACCAATCAGAAGCCAGCTAGGGTTCAGGCACCCCAGGCCCACCCAAGAGTCCACTCAGAACCCCTGTTCTTGTTTGATCCTGAGTCCAGCCAGCCACTGTGAGTACACGAGGGAGGGACATTGGGCCCTTTCCCAGATGGCCCCCTCCCTCCTGCCCAGAGCTTCCTCTCCCCCGAGGTGAATACAGATGTGGGCCAGGGCTGTGGCTGAAGTGGGGCAGGATGGGTGGGAGTGCAGGGCCACTGGAAACGAACAGCATTTGATGTCAAAGCCTGCTTTGCAGCAGGAAACAAAATGTCACAAGAATTCAGGAGGAGGCACCTTATCTGGTTTCCTTCCTTCCGGGCCCTGGTCTAGAAAAAAGCCTGGAGCCAGAAAGATCGTCATCCCCAGGTACCCGGCATCCCTCCACCCCCATCCTCCAAGCAAGGGGGCTCCCCTTCTCCCACACACCCTCCCCTACCCCTGGCTTCCCTACCATGGGGGCCCCATCCTCTGCTCAAACTCAGGGCACATGTCCCCACCCCTGCAGCCCCTGCCCCGACAGGGCTGTCGCGGAGGGGGAGCCCAGTCCACCTTTCCCTGACCAGGTCTTGCAGGCCCCAGCACCTCAGAGGAGGGAGGGGAGAGTGTGGGTCCTGGGGGAATCTCCCTGGGCTGTTTTCTAGACAGTACTAGAAAAGCATGCAAATACCATGCAAAAATAGCATGCAAATTAGCACGTCTTCCACCTAGTCATCCTCTGCCCCTCCTCCCATAGGGTCCCATGACCCTTTAGGCTGAAGGGAGAGACTTTCTTATTCTCCACCTAATGGCCTGGGGGAGGGGGTCTTTATTCTGCCTGCCCTCCCCGACCCCTCCCCTGAGTCCTTCCCCATCCTCATCCCACCTGGCCCACTGCCTGACCTTTGGTGGTCTGAGACACAGGGTGTTTGTGGCTTTGGCCGTGGCACCTTGAGGAGGGGCCTCGTGGAGGGTTCAGACCCTAAAGCAGTGATGGGTGGAGCGGAAGAGGAGGGGCCTCCCCTGGGCATACAAGCTTTAGACCCTTAGGCACTTCGCTGGCAACTCCCTAGGCTCTCCAGGCGGGGAGTGGCAAGGGTGTGCTCTGCCACTGGTGGGTCACCTGGCCAGACCCCTACTATATGATTACCTTTACTATTGCTATTTTATCATTAGGGAGGGAGCCCCCGGTGCCGGAGAGTGGGATTTGTGACAAAGAAGCAGAGTGGAGTTTGTGGTTATCATTGCACAATGCATACATATAACGAAACATCACACTGTATACATTAAATATGTACAATTTTCATTTGTCAAAAACAAAAAAGAAGAAGCAGCAGAGTGAATATCAGCCCTGAACTGAGTTTAAAACTTAGCATTTGGAGAGTTAAATGTTAAGCAATTGCCTAAAGCTACCTACACTGGCTTTTCAGTGGGTCGCCTCTGGCGCTGCGCCCATAGGGAGCTGTCTCAGGCTGCCTTCGAGGGACAGAAATGGAGCTCTGTGCGCCCTGTTCTCAAAGTGCCAGATGGGGTGCCTCTGCCCCCATACCTGGTCCGTGACTGACTCCAGCAATGCAAGCTCAGCCGGGCCCTGCCTCCTCCCAGCCCCTTCCCTGAACTGGAGGAAAGGGCCCTACATCCACTGCCTTCTCGAGCTTGGCCCAGACTCAAACTGGGCCTGGCAACAGCTGTGGGGTAGGGAGGGAAGCCTGGCGACCAGACCTCTTAGCCCGACTCGGCCTGGGACAGGAAATGCTTCAGCCAGTTTCAAAGGCTCTGTGGCCAAGGGAAGGAAGCCACTGGGGGTGGGTCCCCAGGGCAGGGAAGGCCTTCCAGAGGGAGGAATAAATGAGAATGCCAGGCTGGAGCTTCAGGGAGAGGGTCCCAGAACCTGCCCACGGCTGGGCTATAGAGGGAGCAGTGAGCAGGACCTAGATGTGCCCCTAAATCTAGCTCTCATGGACAGTTGAACCTGTGGCTTCCACACTAGCTACACCTTCATGGCCTGGCCTCCAAGGGTGGGAGACAAGTGGCTCCAAGTGACCCCCACCTCGGTATATCGTTCCTGTGACACCAAGTAGAACCCCATCCCCAAACCCCCAAGGGTGAAATTCTCTCTTTCTTTCGAAGATTTTCAAGTTCAGTGACTCTGCAGCTTACCTTGGTACCCACCCTTCAATTTATGTCTAACTTGAATCCTTTCAGCTGCAGTCTAAGTCCTTTTTTCCTATTTGTTTTCAGGAAAGAGAATACTGAGTCTGAAAGGGATCTTGATAAAGTCAGGCAGATGGTCTCCCCGCCCCACATCGTGCCTCCTGGATCAACCCAGGCGGGGGATCCCAGGGATCTGGCCTGCCCACACCTGACTTCTCCTCACTCCCGGAGAATGAGCAACTCTGAGCGCTGACCCTGTGCCCTTTGCTAATGTCATTACGAGCCTCTCCCGTTCAATCAGCAGAGCATCCCTGGGAGGTGTATGCTCCTACCAGCCACATTTGGCTGACAAGGGAACTAAGACTTGGAAAGCTCCAATATCTTGCTCAAGGCCTCGCTATTAGCAAAGGACAGAGCCAGGACCCAAATCCAGGTTTGACTGATCCCTTACTGACTACTCTGGGCTCCCTTTCCTTCATTCTCCCCAAGTGCTCCAAGGTCAGGGTGGCAGAGCTGAGCCCACCAAGTAAGGACTACATTGACCTTTCCTTTTTTGACTGTGGACACATTATGGGCACCATCACAACTTCACAACACATCAGTGGCAAGTGTGCCTGGAAGACACCTCTGCAAGTGAATTGGGGCAAGCTGCTCTTCTGTTCGCCCCTCTCCATAATCCTTCCCTGCCTGGATACTGCTTCCTCTCCCAGGAGTCCAAGATTTTTAGTCCTTCAGCCTCTTCAATGGGGCAACAGACATCATGGAATATCTCGCCCAGTGCTCGACCCATCTCCTCAAAGTAGATATTAATTCTGATAGAAGGGAGGAAGTAGGGAGCTGAGTGGAGAATTGAGGAAGAGGGACAGATTAGATTCTACTGTGGCAGGTGGATTTCCAGCCAGAAATTCATTCCAGAATAAATAGCACCTCCCACCTTTCATTTGTGGGCTGATTGGAGATGTCACTCTGACACCAGCACAGTCCACTGGGGCACCATGGAGCAGCTTTCAGAGCACGTGGACTGTCTCGTGGGCCAACCGTGGAGAAGCCCCACCCCACAGACACCCACCCAGCCTACTGATTACCCCCAA